>NC_139666.1:16061673-16286673 GCF_951799395.1 Argentina silus | reverse complement strand
AATGATAAATGGTCGATGGGGAGAGAGGTCTACTGTGTGATCTGTACATGATCTGTCTACTGTCCTCACAATCAACACCTGAAGCTGTGACCAAGACACCAAGAGGAAAGAAAAAGAGGAAGACTTATCCCCTGCATTCTGCTTTTATATCCCACGACAACCACACTATTTAAATTAGGAGCTATTTGCAAGGAAAACCAATGAGCATCCAATCTATTCTATTCAGATAACACCATTACCACATTCTTGAGAGCTTGTAAAGCTAGCCATTTGTCCCATCGGGGGAAGGGTCATTTGAAGATTGAGGCAGAATTGATGTTTTCCCCCTTCAAAGGTATGACTGGCATTATTATCACAGCACTGGTCTATAAAAAACCCTTCCAAACCACACACATGCATGCACAGACGCACACATACACACACACACACACACACACACACACACACACACACACACACACACACACACACACACACACACACACACACACACACACACACACACATATTCCACACACGCACACATATACTTTTTTTTTTTTAAACATTCACACATACCACTTCAGATTGTGCGTTGAAATGTGTCCCAGGGTCTAAAAATGGGGATAAATCTATATTAAAATAAAGAATCATTGTCTGCAGATATACAGCCATCTTCCACCTCATTAAAACACACAAAAGCAGAACCACAACATTTCATAGGCAGGCTTGCCACCAAATATTCCCTATATTAAATTTCAATAGTGGCATGCAAAATCACAGAGTGAATTATAATACAGCAGGCAATCGCTGTTTTATCCATTTTTAAAAAGGTTATGTGAACTGTCCATCCGGAATGTTTATCCAGAATAACACATTTTCATACCAACCTACAGTAGATCATAACCCAGAGAAATTAGCCTTCATTGTCCATCTTAATAAATCTCCACTGGAGGCATTCTGTGTTGGTTGAGAGTTGATGGGTTCAGTCATTGAACAGACATTGAGCAGAGAGAGAGAGGAGTTTTGGACAAGCCAAGACACTCTGAGCTTGGACTCAAAAGGATCGTCCACCAGGCCTAGCCCCAGATCTCACCCACAGCGGCTGGTTTCAAAAGAGACTCCAAATCACTGGGGATGAAAATCCTCTGGCTTGTTATGGACGACCACAGGGAATAGGCAGGACTCAAATTGAGAGGAGTTGACGTAGCTGACACCGAAAGTGAAAAAAAAAACGAAATGCAGAATTACATTAATGGGGCAATCTGGGATTAGTACATCAATTTTTCATCTTTTAAATTAATGATATATAGCCATAGACTATTGAATAATATGACTTATAAAAGCCTCATGAGCTTTGTTGAGCTGTAAACAAACACTGTATCACTTAAAAACATGGTTAAAACTATCATTTTGATCTCATGGATGGTCAGTCCTTGTATCCATAGCTACGTCTATGATTTTGAGAGTGGTCACATTTCTCCAGCCCCATCCCTCAGCAGTTCACCTCAAAAATGGCGGGGTGACGGCTTTGTTGTCGTTGATTCTACGACGATGGACAAAGGATTCTGACATAGAGAATGAGGGCGGAGGTGGTCATGGCTATCTTCATAACACATCTCTCTATCCAAGTTGATCCTTTCTTCTACTTGCAAATTGAAGAGCACAACGAAAGGGTCTTAAGTACAGGTGGAGAGAACGTGGAGAGAACTAAGGTATGGAGAGAGAGAGAACGTGAAGAACAATATGACTGGGACTTCCCTAACCCGATAGAGAGAGAGGTTGAAAATGATTGGTAGAAGTAAGAATGAAAGGAGGGCAAGGTTGTGTTTCTCTCATTCCGATCATCGCCCCTCTCTCAGCGGTAGCGTCTCCTCTCTCTTAACCTCGCGTGTTCCACGTCGGAAAATACCTCCTGACTGGTGGGCCTAATTACTGCCTCCTCCCTGACCCGCGCTCGTCCTGGCCTCGTCAGAACACTGGCACTGGCGCTGATTCAACATGAGGCCCGCACCGGCCAGCACCTCACACTAATGAATACTAATGAATAATTATCACTGCCTCGCTGGCACTCAGGCCCTCTGCAGGGACACATGCTAATACACGCCGCTGTAAAGTCAACGCATAGCCTCGTCCACAGCCAGATATCAGCCACCACTAGGCTACAGGGATCCATAGCTAGGAGGGGGGGGGGGGCAGAGAGGGGCATCTCAAGGTAACATAAACTGTAGTAGCATTTAAACTTGAGGTAGCGTGACACACATTAATAACTACATTCATAAAGCTGCACTATAGGCTCAATATGGAGTAAGGTTTGTCGGTCAGGATATGCCACGACAGCTGACATAGGTTTAAAATCCAAATGTTATGTCTTCTCCTTCCTCTCCCAAAGACCAATGTGCATGTACAGTACAAATGTGGTGGATTGATTGTAGGATGTCTGAGTTTGACCATTGATAAGGTAAGTGTTGACATAGGCAAAACAGTGAATGAATATCTATCTGGTGATGCAATAAACAACAACAACAATGACCCTCTTGATTATATCAGCTCTCATAGTAATGGACTTTCTTCTTTTCCAGTGTGTGAGTGTGTGTGTGTGTGTGTGTGTGTGTGTGTGTGTGTGTGTGTGTGTGTGTGTGTGTGTGTGTGTGTGTGTGTGTGTGTGTGTGTGTGTGTGTGTGTGTGTGTGTGTACTTTCTCTCAAATCATTTGTACTCATTCTCCTCTTGTGAGGAAATGTAAAACTTCTTGGTGTGTTATTTTTCTCCCCGCTGTTTGTTCTTTTGATCTGTGTGTACATTATCTCCAGCTCTTTGAATTTCAATTTCACTGTCATGTAAACTCTTTTCATCACAGCCGACGGTTGCAGCTCTAATAATATTCAACTTTTAAGTCACTGTGGAATGCTAATTAGATTGCTATTTTAATTAATATGTCCCTACAGGTTTCCATATCAAATCATTTTTAACACTGGATCTTGCACTTTGAGCCAATAAATTACAATAAAACCCCAAAATAAAATCACTTCAAAAAGGAGAGTTTTTTAGGTGTACAGGAACAGTGCTCATTTTAACTATGTTTACATAAATTGCTTATAGTTGCTTCATAAACTGAATAAAATTAACCACCACATAGGGGTGCTTTTAAAACTGATTCAGTGAAGCCTTGTAATAGATGTTTCCATTTCTACTAATAAATCCATACATGAATCTGCTATCTAGATAAAAGCAGCTACTTTGCTACTTATTTTCAAGGGCAGTGTGATGTTAAATCTTTTTTAAACAGTGAGAAAAGTGCTTGTGTGGTAAAGTGAGGGGCTGTGTGTGAATGCTGGTGGTGGCATTTCAGGGCCTACAATATGTATACAGGTAAGTGTTTGGTGTTGCAACAGTTATGAGTGCTTGAGTGTAGTGATGTGTGTCTATCAGTGTGTGTGTGTGTGTGTTTGTGTGTGTGTTTGTGTTTGTTTGTGTGTGTGTGTGTGTGTGTGTGTGTGTGTATGTGTGTGTGTGTGTGTGTGTGTGTGTTTGTTTGTGTGTGTGTGTGTATGTGTGTGTGTGTGTGTGTTTGTGTGTGTGTGTGTGTGTGTGTGTGTGTGTGTGTGTGTGTGTGTGTGTGTGTGTGTGTGTGTGTGTGTGTGTGTGTGTGTGTGTGTGTCGCTCTGCCTCCTTAAATGCTTGTTTTGTCCGGCAGCTCTCTCTGTCCCATTCATCATGTTGAGTGGGGAGCAGAGAGCCCTGGGATATGAGCACTGCTGTATTCCTCTCTCATAATCAAAGTCACACTGGGGGCCGGGTGTTGAAATTGCTTTACTTCACAGCGAAACACACACACACACGCACACACACACACACACACACACACACACACACACACACACACACACACACACACACACACACACACACAGGGGCACTCTTGCCAAATTCAAATGGTACCCTGCCAAAGGAATAGTCTAAAAGCTGGAATCTAACCTGGCTATTTTTCGTCTTTAGATGTGAAATCAAGACAATACAATTAGGATTGGAGTGATTTTACAGGTCAAGTGTAGACAACAATTTACAAGACAATTTTGATTGACCTCACTAATCGTCATTACTTGTTCTGTCTTGAGTGAGTAAGACCTAGTCATTAGTTTACGAAATTCATCTATTCCCCTCTTGAAAGTCTTCCACTTCATTGGGAAATAAGTCACTACTCAACTCTTGCATAATTGAATATCCCTCCATCCATTCAGCAACAGTTTAGAGTGTCCCTTAGAGCAATGTAATTATAGGGAGGGACTGTGGGTTTATCATTGATTGCGCAAAACTTGCTTTATTTCACAAAATACAACAGAAAAAATACATTTTATTTATTATCAGTACAACAAATGACTACCATATTGAACAAACTGTTCAAATCTTGGCTCTCTGTATCAGATACTATTTCAATTACACTGACATATTTCACAACCTAGTTCCAAACACCAACACAGATTTGTGCATAATGCTTCCTCATGTACAGGAGAGCAACGCAGCTCACTCAGGGAAATTGCTATTCATGGATGGGGAGGAAAAAAATATTTGGGTGTTTATTATACTTTAAAATGAAGTGATCCACATCTAGCTACGAGGTAATTAATACGGGGAAATCTTGAATTAAAGATGTAAATCCTGACACTTTGGCAGGGGGGCCGGGAAGGGACAGTGGTCTCCAAGGTCTAGATTATTCTTAGCGTATACCAATTAACACCATGTATCTTCTTTTATGTTAACTTCAATTAAGAGCCTTTACAGTTTTTAAGTTCTTTTCTTCTCCGTAGTTAGAGAATGTCAGAGAGGCTGATCAAAGGAGCGAGCTGCCGTCCGTGCACCATAGGTAATGCTGCTTTGCATAAAGAAATCTGCATATTGCTCAGAAGGTTTTCATTTAATTTTGCATGAATTACAATGCAAGAGGAGTGGTAACCTAAGATGGGGAGGTGTGCACACATATTTCACTGACACCATACAAACTCACATTACAGCAGCAAACTCCCTATCATCAAACTCCCTCTCTGACTCTGACACTAATGTACCAACATGGCTGAAACCCCTGTAGACCAACACCAGGTGTAGAGAATAATTTAGCTTTTTGTCATTCTCTGTTTTTATTTATCCAGTTTTTTTGTTCCAGTTGTTAGCGGTACGAGTCCTTGCTGGGAATGGGAGAGGAGAGCTAAGCTAAATTGGGTTGCAGGCTGTCGTTGGCTATTAGGAGTGTTAATAATGTTAAAGATCGTAGGCAGCAGTGTTAGCACCCTATAACACGAGCTCTTGAAGTAATCACACCCTGATTTATGCCTGTGATTTCCATGTGAGTGCCTACTAAAGCTTTGTTTGTTTTCTACATCAGTACGTTTTAATGGTCCTGTTAACCAGACCTGGGCTAATAGCCCTCTCTCCTTTCCTCTGCTGGTTTTCTCATTTGTTTCTGTGCTTTTTCAATCCCTCCTTTCCATTTCCTTACCTCTTGCCTCAGGACTTGTGGTCCATAGTGAGATTGTCAGGGTTGAATTAGGTATAACAGAATGAGCTGGTTCCCCTCTCTTTCTTTTGTTAAAGATATGCAAAAAATGCATTTGTGTGTATGTGTGTGTGTGCGCTTGTGTGTGTGTGTGTGTGTGTGTGTGTGTGTGTGTGTGTGTGTGTGTGTGTGTCTGCATGTTCAAAGCGGGTGCTGAAGGCCTTGCAACCACAGCAGATAGATGCTCTCAGGACTACACAATAAAAAACAAACAACCTGTTTCCCAGTGCTGTAATCGCTGCCATTTAATTGCATTACACTGCCAGCTATCAATAAATCAATGCACAGATGAACTGACCAGCTATGAGGAATAGCCTTTTAGTGTGTTTCTGTATTATTCTATTGATGTTCCACTAACGGCTGTCCTGGAGATATTGAATGCTATTTAAGCGAAGTGCTGACATCATAATAAAGAGCCTTGATGCACAGTCCGACCGTGTGGTTTGTGAGCTGCAGGCTAAAGAGACGGGGCGGCCATTGTGGAGATGGAAACAAGACAACATCCTCAAAGTCAACCCTGCAACCAAACCACTGCACATGGTAAATCCTCCACACAAAAACACGACACAAATAAACACTTTAAATAAATCCACTCAGTGAAAACCAATGAAGTCATTACAGTGAGAAATATGAGCTCTGAAATGACCTAAAAACAGTCACTCAACTCATGTCTTGTACACAGAGACGTGATACTGTTTTGTTGTGTTTTGAGTTTTGATTAAAGTATGCGTCTAATTATTTGAGATCCTGTCAGTCCTCTTTGACCCGGAGAAAATCTGGATTTGAATTATATGTATCCTAATTGCTGTTTCATACAAGTTTATTTTTATGCATATTTTGATGCACTTTCACCTCAGTGTGTCTGTGACTTTTTGAAAATAAACTGTTTCAATCCATTGTTCAAAGCCTTATGAAAAATAACTGTTGGCTAATTCAAACATGAAAACTTTTTGTCACCCGTTATTTCTTTGTTGCTGTGTTTTCATAACCCTGGTGTCTCAAAACATTATTAACTAAAATCTTCTGTTCTGTCTCGCATTGCCAATGCCGATACAGCTTAGAGAGGCCGTACTGGCCAACAGTGTACATACAGGATACACTGCCATCTAGTGTTGAGATTATGCAGATGCAGCCTTCATCTGAGGGGGTTTAGATATGAGTGTATAAAACATACTGTAGTATTCTTCATTTCCTGTCCTAGAAGACTGCAGTATGTGCTGACTTTTGTCCCAGCCCAGAATTAACACATTAGATTCAGCTAATCAAAATCCTGATGACAAATGATGATGATAGGTTGAAACAGGTGTTAAAGCACGAGGCTGATACAAACGCCTACACACACTACTGTCCTCCAAGACCAAGCGTGAAGAGCACTGTAGATACAGTACATGTTTAAGCCTAATAGCTACTTATACTTACCTAATAGCATGCTGTGACAGCTTGACCTCTCCCAGTATGGGCAATGTTAAAACTGCTTTAAAAGATGAAGTGATAGAGATTGAGTTCACCCTTACCATGGTACACTTAACATGTTCATATTAGTATTTTGTTTTCTCCCATGTACAGTACAATTAGAGAAAAATGGGTTCACATTAATATATGCAACCCAAATAAACAACAACAACAAACAAATGTGTGTTGTTAATATTGCAGACATGAATATGTATTTTCAGAGCCTTCAAACAGAGACACAAAGGGAGGCCCAACCTGTTGGCGTTTCAACCCCTTTTTCCCTGCTGTGAAACCCCCGCTCCCTTAATAATAAAAACTATAATTATGACAATAAATGTTATGGAAAACACATATACTACATCTAACCATACACATTTTGGCTAACACACACAAACAAACAAACACACACACACACACACACACACACATACACACACACACACACATCACTATAGATTATGTGTGGCGATGTGTCCCAGGAAATCAAATCATGTGCACATACTGTACTCACAGCTAATATAGCATTACATACAACATATACACCGTTTTGCAGCCGATCAGTATTCATACATGACACAGGCGGTCTCCTCTCAATGCCATGGTGGCACAGGCACTGCAGCCAGGCAGCAATGCATGCATAGCGGTCCGGCATAGGCTCCATCCCAAGCACCACTAATGTAATTGCTTTTCATTGATCCTGTCCGATCAGGTGACTACTGTTCATCCTTTTCCAGTAGTCTCTGCCAAGCCTCTCTGCCTGCCTTGATGTGAGAAGTGTGTGTCCTTTTCAGCGCATATAAAACAAGCGTTTGTTCATAGGACAAGATGGCATCGAGACAGGCGATTTAGTTTTGTTCTAGCCCTCTGTGAAAAGGTTTGAAAATTGTCTTATAGAGGCCGTGGAGAAGGAATATCTCTGTGGGCTGTACGTATGTGTGTGTGTGTGTGTGTGTGTGTGTGTGTGTGTGTGTGTGTGTGTGTGTGTGTGTGTGTGTGTGTGTGTGTGTGTGCTGGCATGTGTGTGTGAAAGGAGTGTTATTCCTTCACTGTTGTCAGTTCTCAAACGGCCTATTTGGTCCACAGAGGCGCTTTGTGTCTATTGGACTTCATGGCTTTAAACATGCATGGAAACACTTAATAATCTGGACGACAGACAGACTGAGGGGCTTCATTAACGATTAAGAGACAAGAGGAGAGTCTTTCTGCGTTTTGGAAGAGAGACAGAAAGAGAGGAGTCTTCACATTTTGGAAGAGAGACAGTAAGGCGCTTCCAGTAAGGTGAGCCAGACCAAGGATTTAGGACTGAAACATTAAGCTGCTCCTAAAGATCATGTGATGTCAGCATCAGAAGTGAAGGCCAGGCCAGTGTGTGTTGGCAGCCACTCCTCTGCTGAGCTGGAAGAGTTTGAAGGATCTTCTCGTTTGTTTGAGTAACGCTGGTGAGCACATACCTCCAGGAATACATTTTCATATAATTTTTTTTTTGCATACCCATGAACCCAACTGGACTGGAGCCATTTGCCTAGAGTCTGGCACACACAGACGAACACACACACACACACACACACATACACACACACACACGTACATACACACAGAAATGCACACACACACACACACACACACACACACACACACACACACACACAAAGTTTTAATATGCAGTCCAGTATCAATGCAGAGGGTTTCAAATCAGATACGGCTGCTGAGAAGAATGTCTGAAAAGACATTCTCTGGCACACGTTAAGAGAACGTTTCCCCTCTTCTGAAGATCACAGTTAGACGTGTTAGATGGGGCAATAAAATAAGGCCCAATTGTCTTGTGATGCTCATTAGAAATATGAACTTTAAATGTGTGGAGATGTTTTTTTACTGTAAGTTGGGGAGTAGGATTTCTTTGAAAGTAGGCCTAATGGTGTAATTACTGTAACTTGTATTTGTAGTTGCCCGTCCCTGGAAAGAGCTCTGAATGGTAACCTTGACTACTATTTATTTCCTACATGTCATGTCTTCCCAAAATGGAAGATAAGATTTTACTATTCAGATTTTCTAATCTTCCAAAGCTTTCAAGAAACTGAAATGCATAACATAACATGAAGGTCTATTGATCACTCACTTCTATTGAGATTCAGTGAGTAAAGAACTGTGAAATATCATTATTATTCCTATTGTCACACAGTATTGTGTATCACACACTCACACAGCTACACAGCTACACAGTTACCGCCCAAACCATGTATGTAATCCATCCACTCGTCATACGTACCAGAGAAAAGACTGATGAACAAAACTATATATACATCCTGCTGTTTTCAGCTTGTTCTGCTAGACTGAAGGCAGCTGGGTGAATCTTCAATATATTAACTCTAATGCCTAACAAAACTGTTACCGCTGGTTAACAAAACTATTTATTGATGGGCTATATTTGTAAGCAGTACTTTAACTACAGCCTCTAATCTTCTCCTGATTTTATTCTGTATTATTCAGTCCATTTCTGAAGCAACAGCGTTCGTCCTCCACAGCGAGCCCAGAGTACGGCCAACAGGACGCACATAATGTGATGTAAAATGAATGATGAAATTCAAGGGGTCCAAATGAAAGAGAATCCGGTGTGTGTGTGTGTGTGTGTGTGTGTGTGTGTGTGTGTGTGTGTGGGGGGGGGGGGGGGGGGGTGTTCAAAGGTGAGGCCTTGGGTGATAGTGCATAGGCTTCCTTTACCTCCTATAAGTACAGAGGAGGATAAAAGGGAAGTATAATGACCTTGGCATAATGAAGGCCTGCTGATTTCCATGGTTTCCCTGATTTCATGCTAGTATTCCACGATGCCAAATGAGGGGGTAATGGGGTAAAGAGAGAGCTTTGTCTGGCCAAACAACAACGGCCGGCAACATCAGCCCAAAATCGAACGCAAACTCTTGTTCCCATGTTCAAGTCATTAAGGCAAGATTATAATCTCCAGGCAAATTAATACATGAAACACATTTTCCTAAATGGGTTGCCTTTCCTTTTAAGACAACCGATTTAAGGCCAATTTCCCTAATTCATGAAATTATTTAGAAAGTGATGTAACGTCCATTCCTTTTTATCTTGAAAGCAAAAGCAACGTCTAGTCTAGGGTCTCTCAAAGGAGCTAATACAGCACAACAAAATTAAAGGCTTCAAAAGACCTATTCATTCCACTTACGGTTGATGAATTGCTGTGACTG
Organism: Argentina silus; assembly: GCF_951799395.1. Taxonomy (NCBI): domain Eukaryota; kingdom Metazoa; phylum Chordata; class Actinopteri; order Argentiniformes; family Argentinidae; genus Argentina; species Argentina silus. Next base: position 16,276,486 of record NC_139666.1, on the reverse strand, counting down.
ACCTCAAAATATGATTAGACTGCTGTAAATAGAACAATAGAAAACAATAAACAACTCATAATTGTTGTGATCTGAAGATATGATTGTTCCAAAGAAGATCTGTCAATTTGATACATAAAGTATGGAAATTAATATCAACACATATCATGCCATTTGGAAGATCTATCAAAAGGCAATACAACAGCATATTGTGATGTAGCCTACACATACAGTATGCTTGATAGTCCTGGTTTACTACAATGGAGATGTAGTGTGTAGGGTACATCTGATCGATTCAATTTGACAATTTGACCAATCCCTACCCTGTACTTCAAACTAGTGTTTATGAGGTGAGGGGAATCTTCTGTATGATGTACGAAACACTCTTAATAAATTCTCATTTTAGTAGAGATGTGTGTGTGTGTGTGTGTGTGTGTGTGTGTGTGTGTGTGTGTGTGCGTGTGTGTGTGTGTGTGTGTGTGTGTTTGTGTGTGTGCGTGCGAGAGAGTGAGCAGGAACGAATCAGAGAAAGAGAGAGGACAGGAGACAACTATACCACTCCACTGTATGTGTCTGTGCAGCGCTGAGCAGACTAAAGCCTTACTGTGTAAACCAAGTGAAGTGTGCCCCCTACAGGCCATTGTATTGCATTCCAATCGATTCACACATTCTATTCTCACTCTACTGCTTTCGGGGGAAATGCACTGCTGCTGTGCATTATATGAATGTTTAGGACATCGTGTACCACAGAATGTATTGCATGTTGTACTTAAACAGTGTTCAAGTCTCTCCCATATCTGAGACAATACAGGAGAGATAATACTCCATGTAGCTCAACTCAACATCCTCATGTTTAGGTTTTCCTATAAAGCTCACCATGTACAGTACAGTACCTCTTTCATTAAAATGTGATGAGAGGCAAAATCTCCAAAGACCTCAATAGGCAGAGGCATTGTTTCTCTTTTAAAGTCATCTCAGATGGAAGGAGCCAACTTCAGAGAGCTACTGATGTGTCTAATGAAAGAAATCTCCTCCTCTGCGGCTCCGTTTCGCACAGCGTATTAGGAATCTAAATGTTGACTGAAGAGGGTTTGATTCTGTCTCTGTGATATTCTTAAGGATTAAAAACAATGTACGCGTGTTTACAGTATAAGCATAAAAGAAGTACGAGAAGGCTTATCACCATCAGATACCAATTTGGGAGGTAGAATTGGAGGTTCAGTGTGCTACGCACCACATCTCAGCTTGAAGACATAACAGTGAATGTTTGAAGCAAAGATCAAAGCAATTTATAGTTCTGATATTGCTACTTAAACATCATAGGTGTGAAATTGTAAAATTGCTCACAGTAAATGTAACTATGCCACGTATCTGAGACATGAGACAGAGTGACCTAATCATGCATGAACTGATGTCCTGAAACATGATACATGACCTTGTGCTGGAGCCAAACTACACATACAATACAGCACATATTCCTTTTTATGTAGGGGTAAATGTTTGAATAATTATATTTCAATTATTATTGAAATATAATGTACTGTACTGTAACAGTATATGGGCGTGGATGTCAAAATACCATACTGTCAAATGATGTTAGTTTGAGGAAACAGAGAAAACAATATCTGCTACAGTGGATGCTCAACTGTTTGTTTCAAGGGTGATAGACACTGTAAAAATGTCATGGGTATGCTGCTGCCAGTTACACTACATACTGTAAATGCACTGTTTTTCTCCCTACAGTGAAATTGCTGATGATAAAATCCATAAATAAACAATAATGAAAGGTAATGAAAATAACAAGTCAAAAGTGAAACTTACTGCAAAAAGTATCTACAGTATGCAATCAAAGTGACCATATAAAAAACCACAAACTATGTAAACATTTAGCCAATTCTCAAGCAGTAAGGATACATGTGACCTGCTCAACATAATTCCCTATGTAGCAACAAGCAAACTATTTCTTTACACACTTGCCTTGTTAAAGTTGATTGCTTATAGCCTACTTCAGAGAAAATCCATAGCTTGACAGCCGTAGGGGAAAGCTAAACACATGAACTCCTAACGAACACTTTTCTACGTTAACCAGCTGTCCCCCTGTGGTCTCAGACTCGGCCAAAGCTTTGAAATGTCCTTCAAGGCACAAAAAACAACATGCGAATAGCTTTGAGTAAAATCATATTTGTACACAGTAATTACCCTTTGAGAAGTTGCAAAGTTTAGGGTTTCAAGACCTTCACTTTTTCTTCTCTCATTTCTGATATTGATTAGGGTGTAAATGAGGCTCTCTCTTGCATAGAACAAAGAGGTTTCTGATTACTTTCCTCGCCTTGGAAAACTTTGAATTTTTCACATTTTAGTTACTGCTGTTATCAAGGGAAGCAATCAGAAGAACTCAGTCAATAATTCTCACAACAGTGAGACTTACAGTTGCTCATAACAAACACAAGCTACAGGCAATGTGTGTGTGTGTGTGTGTGTGTGTGTGTGTGTGTGTGTGTGTGTGTGTGTGTGTGTGTGTGTGTGTGTGTATAATATGTCAGAAATTAACAAAGAAACTGCAGTTACAGTACAGTGTTGCTCCAAGACATTATCATTATTCTTCAACTTGTGTTAAATCCATAAGACATAATTATTTCCCCAATGAAAAGCAAAATAACAGTTATTATTATACATACAACATTTTGATTTGCCGCAGGAATTAACATTTTCATTTATATGACCCACCTGCTCTGCATTCCCTTGTGATACACGTTGATTAAAATGCTTAGTTTATTTTTTGCAATGGTTATATAATAAATCAAACTTACATAGCGCTTTCATAAGACCAAACGATGCTTTACAAAAGAAGTGAACAGCATGAAAATAAAATAAAAAAATAAATAGAGAAAAGCATACAGTAGCTAGGCAAGGCAAAGAAGCGGGGGGGGGGGTTAATGACCAACCTGTGAATATGTAATATGTTTATACTTGGGGGGGTGTCTGGTATCTGAATAGAGTGAAACTTGGACTTGCTATTTTTCAGTGTGAGTGTGCAGTACATGGTACCTTTATTTGAACTGACCTCTCACAGTGCTGCTGTCTATGCAGGGGAGGCAGTTGGGGAGCCATGATGTCTGGGCAGACTCCTCTCCACAGTAATCAATAAGATGGTCCAGCTCTGTCTCACCCACCGAGTCTGCTTCAATATGTGGAGAAAACAGGGGGTAAGAGAACTGAGAGTGGAATCAGGCACAGATGAATCATTGTTATTCATGCAAGGAGAAGCAGGATCAAGTTTATAAGGGCAAAATTAAACACACAAGACTTGTTTCCGGGAAATAAGTACTTCAGTGAGGAGCAATTAGGGTATAACTAAAATCTGGATTAGGCCTATGCATGGCATTAAAACAAACCATTTAACTACAGGGGGGAATGTGGTTGACATTTAAAAAATGTGCGATTATGGAAAGTATCAAACACACCGTACAGCTGCATGTATTACATAAGTTATTATCTATTATATTGTATAGGCTACGCAGCAGTGTGTGTGTGTGTGTGTGTGTGTGTGTGTGTGTGTGTGTGTGTGTGTGTGTGTGTGTGTGTGTGTGTGTGTGTGTGTGTGTGTGTGTGTGCGTAGGTATCTGACTATCAAATTAGTTGAATCTTGAAAGAACCTGACGGGCAGTGTGTATTCCGTTGATGAAATATGTGCAACAGAAAATCAGTTTCATAGAAATATCCGCATATTCTCAGATCATGATGGATGGTGCACCGAAACATTTCTGTTGTGATTATCAGAGTTGCTAGAGTCTTTGCATTGCCGCTTGTGAGATTGATAACCCATGCCAAAGTGATTATCTGCCAATGCCATTGATAAAATGCCCACGCAAGCGGCGCGAATGCGAGAAAAAGTTCTCGCGTTAGTCAATTGCCCCTGGTTACCTAGGGAACGAGAACTTGATTCAAAGGGGGACCCGGTGAAATGACTACAGTGGAAAAAACGAAACTTCAATTAGCGAGCTACAGGTAATCTTTACCAACTATCAAAATATGCATTAATGAGACATTTGCACAGACGAATGTTTTATATATCGGCTAGTCGTAGTGAGTGATTATTGCATGCATTGCACTCAAAAACAGTTAGCATGCTTGCTACTACAAGCTTGCTAGCTAGCTTGGTTTTCAGCGTTGCTTGTTGTGGTAACGAAGAGTTAGCTTGCTAGATAGCCAGCTATTGACACTGTTGTAATGCTCTGTATCAGCTAGCTAGCTTTATTTAGGAAATGTTTGGAAAGTGTATTGTAGTCTGGCTGCATAAGACATGTGGTCAATTGTTACAATTGTTTGCAATATCAATCACCACAGTTAGGAAGATAACAGCTATCGTTAGCTAGCAAGCTAGTTTAGCCTCTTTATTCAGCATCCCCTACCAGAGTTCCCGCGAAGTAGATGGCTTTTTATGCGAGACATGCAACGTTAGCTACAGCCTCTGCGTGGATATGCTTACTACGAAACACACAACCAAGACCTAGCTCACTACCTTGTGTTTATGTGATGGCTCTTTCAATTTTCACTGTAGGCTACAGTGTAGCTATATGCTCTCAATTTCGGTTCTAGCTATGCCTGTGGTGAATGTTCTATTTATTTATGTTAAACGATCTTTTTAAAGCATGTGTATTATCTCTTTTATTTAGTTTAAACTTTATTTTTTAAAATACATTTTTAGAGAGTCATATCTAAGTAACCCATATTCTCTGTTTTAATATTTCTATCTCCAGGTGGTGGTGTTGTTGAAGTAGATGAGGTTAGCTGAACCAACATGCCATCACCACAAGTCCTCCAGCCAGTGCTGAAAATGAAGGTGGACGAGCTCTTCCTGAACTGGTTGAGTGAGCCAACAACCCAGACGATCCTCAAAGATTACCTCAGCCTTATCAAGAGTGGACAGAGCATTGACCTGGGGTGTGGGAATGTTAAGGACAACAGGTCGTTGGCCTTCAATGAGAACAACAACGTGGCGTCAAAAAGGAGCCTAACGGAGAGGGCATCTTCTCCACTCTGTGCCTCTTCCAGTCCAGCCTCCGCACACACACTTCCCTCTGGGAGCAGTAGCAATGCCAGAGTGGTGGGACCCAATGGCAGAGCTCTACGGCGGTCCATCAGCACCAAGAAGGTACTGTTTATCACCTTCCAGGGAGTTTGTTTATGTGAAAGACGGGTGAAGTGAACTATCATCTGAATACCAGTCTTGAGTCTAGAATCTACAGTGGCTTCCTCTTGTCTCCATTACTTCATATGCACGGATATGAAAAGAACAGTTGAGCAAGTTTCCTGTGGGTTTCTGCCATGTTTCTTTCACCTACAGTATGGTTTTAGATCAGTGCACATAAAGGAGAGGAGATGAGACACCAATGCGTTACAGTCCCAGACTCCATGTTATCGGTGTCAGGAGGAACATCAGGAACATCTAAAAATTGTTTTACCATGTCACGCTATGTATGACATTAATGACTTGGTGGCTATGACGTGAATGGCAGCATGCATGTTATGTAAGGAGACGTATGAGTGTTTGTTCGGTGTCACCGTGACATTTAAGCCTCTTGGGGGGGGGGGGGGGGGGGTTACCTGTTGTCGTGACAAGTGTGTGAGAGAGAGAGAGAGCAAGAAAGAGCAAAAGAGAGAGAGAGGCCTGGCGATGGTCCACTGTAGATGCACTGTGTGTGACGGGTACAAGCTGGTCCCCATCTCAGCGTGCTAGCTCTCTGCCAGGAAGTGAGTGTCAACACAATCTGTTAGTCTACTACTACCACATAACAGGGCTGTCAAAGGGAAGAGAGAGCCAAAGAGCGGACTGGGTCACCTTGAGATTCTTGGCATCTCTGATAAAAATTAAAAAAAGGATTCAGTTTTCTGCCATTTCTCTAATTATCCACTGCAGCAGAGAGTAGTGATCAGTTTAGCAAAGCTGATTAGAGTATTTGCACTCACTAATTGACCTACAGTATTACAGTACCATTGGCCTTCCTACCTTTGACCTTGCAGTCCGATATAATAGCTGATTTTATGTAAAATATCAGGAAGCCTCATCCAGTAGTCAAAATAATTTGTGTGTGAACGGGCATTAGTTGTAAATAACGATAATGCCATCAGTATGGAATGAGAAGTGGGAAGGTCTGCATCCAGGCTATCCCTGGCACACGAATAACTCCACACGAAATGTGATGGTGGTCTATGCTGGGTGGGCACAGACCAAAGCCCAACCCAGCCTGCATTTGGTCTCCATAGGTGAAGGGGAATTGTATTGAGGACATCTTAAATTAAACACTAGATTCAACACATTGGGTGTGTATGTAGATTTAGGTAGCCAGCGAAGCATGATTTGCATAGCCTGGATGCCAGTCTGGTTCAAGCTTTAGCCAGTGAAGCTCTATAGTTAGTAGTAGCTACTACAGTACTTCACTCCTAGGATTTACTTGTATTTGCCATCTTCACCTACACCCTAGAGACACAATCTAAAGAATACAATACATTCCAGTCCCTAGACTGAGTGCCCACCACACTGAGGTCAGAAGGTAGGGACGGAGAGGAGGATGCCCTTAGTGGCCATCATGTGGTGACAGTGAGCTGCTCATACAGTTGAGTTCACGTATTCTGTGTCCCCACATCCTGCATGATGTTGACATGTTACAGACAGGAAGAGAGACCAGAGGCCGGTCCTCTGCCTTCTCAGCCACCAGAGGAGAAACACATACCTCAGCCTACTCATCATTAAAATCTTGAGTAAGGAAGAAAACTACGACTGACTGTAAGATACTACTTGTGGTAGATCATGTGTGTTTGTGTCCAACGTCAGCAATGCCCCATCCTCCACTTGAATTTCAGATGGGCTGTGTAAAGCAGTGATATCTTGGTTTCTGGACAGCAACACACAAACAAATGTAGGCTTCGTCTTTGTGTGTCTTGTCCACTTTCACATAATCACTCACATAGCACACCCTTCAAAGTCAAGAGAGTGGGTGCAATGAAAAGCAAAACCAATTTTCTCTAAAGTATTGAATGAAGGACAGCTTAATAGTCTCTGGCCACAGACGTGAGGGGGGGAATAGAGAGTAATGCAACAGAATCATTCAGCCTCAGCCTCTGTGGATTTCAGATAATGGTCTTTCTCATCAGAGACATCTGTTGGCAATGAATCTGTCAGGCTCTTTCCCTCTCTGTGTCTCTGCTTAACTACAGTTCTTATTGTGAAATGGTAAGAGGTTTGACATGTGTGAGAAACAGACTTTGATTTCCACGACCAGTCTCTTTCCCTGGGCACTTCACTGATCCTGAGCCCTGCTGCTCCCTCCATGGAACAACTGCTGTACGCTGTGTATTTTCTGGTGTGACGTAAGAGGCATGTGCCCACAATATGTCACTTTATATTAAAGGCGTTGTGATCCACCATAAAGTAATGCTCTATTTTAAGAAAGCCAAAGGAATTCCAGAATACAAATGCATTCTTCAAAGGATTAGTTAAAAATTCAATTAACGTCATGCTGATGCGGGGCTTGGAACAGCTGGTCCAACTTTGACACAAGACACCGATAAAGATAGCCTTGGTTCCCTTGTGTTGGCATTAACTACTGAGAGCTGAGCCTGTGTGTCGTGGAGCGGCTGCAGCTTCGTCCTCTGTGTAATTCAGTGTAAAACCTCTCCAGTCAGATGCTGTTAATTGTTAGAATAAGTGGTAGATGATTCTTGTGATCTGATGGAATCTGTTTAAGAGGGTTAAACAGGACTACATGTGCAGGGCCTGCTGTGTAGTTACAGTACAGTGCAATGGTCACTTCTTTGGGTCGCGCATTGGCCTATAGTACAAAACGTTGCCGCCTACCAGCTGTTACATAGACCTGGTACATTAGTTGCTTTGAATTTAAATAATAATTCAGTCTCTAACATTTTTGTTCTGGAACTGAGAGTGACTTTCTTTTGTAGACGTTGTAAACCAAAACCAATGTTTTCTGCAACAACCCAACACTACTCTAAAAAGACTTGTCAATATCCTTGTCTGAATGTAAGTGTTCTGAACTCGGAGTGACTTCTACGTGGGAATGAAGGCACGGCCTTTGTCCATTTAGCATCCACGACTATTTCTCGGAAGTGTCTTTTTATAATGTGCCGTGCATTGGGTTCAGCAACCTGGAGGCTGTTTCATACAGTGGGTCTAGCTGGGATCACGTTATCGATTGCCTGACCTGTCGGGGCGGCCCAAGTGCTAAACAGCCCCCCTCAAGTGCTTTGTGTTAGCAAAGCCTTGTTGGCTCTGTCAAACAGGAAATGCTCTATCTGCTAACAACAGTGTCAAAGCAGGCTGATCAGTTCAGTTCCCCGATGATCACACAACTAGCCTTTTTTGTTTTATTGTGGACTTTTCAGTCTTTCAGTAAGTGTTTTATTACTCTTGTAATGCCGTAAAATATGTTCTATCACTCAATATAAATATTATATATATTATTATCTATAAATATATCTATCACTCAATAAGCGATTCGGCTCCTCGTTTGTTGTTGGCGTTGGCCATTTGCTCCAGTTTTGTGGCGCTTTGCTCTACTTCTGGTTGCCACGTATGGATTTTTCTCAACCATGCTACTGCTTTATCACTCGAATGCAAGCCAGCAGCATCTGCTCACATCATGTTACGCTATAGTCGGCCCTCCTCTAAGCCCACCATGTTGCTGGTGAAGTGCGCCCTATTTTTGGCCTTGGTTCACATGAATCTCAAATCCCTGTCTCAGACATCAGATCGAATAGGATCGAGCTGTGGCTTTCTGGGTTTCAGTACTACTGTACCACTACTCTTTATGCTGTTTTAATATTGACGTTCTCCTGCTGTGGGTTGTATGTATGCCCTATGTGTGGAGGGCATGTTCCATTCTGCTTGTGATGGTTTTACTGCCAGGGAAACCCAATAGTTCCCGGAATGTGTGTTCTCTGATTCTCTATCTTGTTTGTGGTTGTGGTTTGTATCGATGGTTTGGGAAAAACCCCTGAGGGGACGACTGAGTCCAGACACATTCCCACTGCCCAGTTAACTACATTAGCCTTGTGTTTCCCCTACTTTGTTTCAAGGACAACATGCAAACTACCCTCCAAAGTAACACCAAAACAGCTGAAACCAATAAAAAGCCCTAATGTTAGGAGAGAAACAGGACCTGAGCCTCCTGAACAGCGCTGCACCACCAGGAACTGTGGATTCTGTGAACTGACGGCTGGAAATGTCATTTAGACCAGCTAGTGGTCACTCAGGCTGGTCATTTCACAATCATGTTACACAGTAAGCTTCCAGAGAACATGGCATACTGTTTCCAAATCAGATTCAGACTATTTAGATAAGACATGTTGCTGGCCTAGGTTGGTCGTGTGAGGAAGTGTTTCTATGTAGCCTACTACAGTGATCTATGTTTGGCTTTATGGCTCAATATTCCGAAGTGTTGGTGAAGTGAATTGAATATCAAGTCTATTGCTACTTATTTGGCAACCACGGTTCAACCACGGTTCAACCACAGATCAACCAAGGCTGAATATTGGTGAGTGGTGCTTGTGGGGCATGTTTGTTCTTTAGAACTCTTCATGGCACATGCTTTACCATCCTTTAGTTTGGGGCGTGTGTGTGTGTGTGTGTGAGTGTGTTTGGAGAATGGCATTCATTGTTTGCACTTACAGTTGCACCCTGTCATGAGGGCCCATCTCTGATTCTCTCAGTCAGTACCAGCTCACGCTGTTACTACGGAGACTGACCTCTCTCACTCCTGCGTGTGTGTTCCAAACCACAGAAAGGCGTCATATGGAAACCACCCGATTGTTATCATGGAATAATACCTCTGTTTACAGAACAAACTTTAGATTATATTTGCGCTAAATATAACACTGACAGAAAAATATTGCATGTACTGACAGTTTCATGTGCTTGGTTTATTTTGGCCTTCGTGTGTCTCTTTCATATTTGCTTTAAATTGATGAGCATTTGGGGACAACAAAAGGCAGATGGCGTGAAAAGCCCTCACACAAATGGCTTATCAAACATGTGCAGTATCCTGCTATTGGGGGACAACAGGAACTGGGTTTGAGCTGAAACCAGTGGAAGAATGTGGACTCTGTGATCCTGTCATCTAAAAATACTTATCATTTAAGCCGGGTGTGCTTTTCTCTTCGCACCCTGCATGTTTACACACTACAGAGCCGGGCCACCGACTGCCAGTGAACATTCACTCCCTCCCTACCACAGCTCTCACATGCACCACACAGCCTACAGATGGCAAGACTTTTCTTCTTAATTAGATTTGTTCGGAGAACAACAACGGGCGTTATAAAGTGTGTTTCTCTCCTCTGAAGGCCCCCCTCCTCCCCGCCCAGGCAGCCCAGTGCCGTTGGATCAGGACAGTTATGGTGAATTGATGTAATTGCTGTCAGTCCAAGACAGGAGCGGATGTTTGTATGAGGACTAAAGATACACACTTGTTTCTCCAGATCTGGTTTCTTGGGTTGCCCAAAAGGTGCTCGCTGGCGCTTTTAATAGGCGCAGACTGGTTCGGCCATCATTCTTTGAATTCAACACTTCCCTCCATACCGCCGACTAGGGCCCGTCAACTATAATAAGATATGGAATGGTTGGCAGCCCAAGCCTGTGAAGAGAAGGCAAAACAAAGAAAGACCGTACGAGGTGATTTAGAGTGGAGAACGCAGTCTTTTTCTTCTCTAGGATACTTTTCATGAGTCGTCATGAGTTTGGATGGCTTCTTCTTAGCTTGAGCTTACTTGCCCATCCCTCAGAAATATGTATTGATTTTGGTAACTGCTCTACATAATGAACCTAAACATACAAACATAAAAACCTAACAAGGTTGTGGTCAGACCTGGTTTTCAGTGATTTCTGTCATCCATAGCAGGCGTTCACAACAGTCAATGGGTAAGAGCAGGAACTGTCAGTGAATCCTGCATTTTTTTTTTAAATCTTTTTTAGCTTGAGCCTAAAATGACTTAGAAATACATGATTTGTATACCTCAGCTAACAGCTGGATGCTTCTCTCCAGTCAGAAGGAAACAGCTTGGGGTTTTTTCTCTTCTCTGGGGCAGAGGCAGGGTTTCTCTGAACCATTCAGTAATATGGGAGCTGTGCTGTGCCAGTGACCATGGGCGATGGGTTATCTTGGCATTGGGCTGCATCCCCAAGTTAGCGGGATCTGCTGTCGTCACGAGCCGCAACAACAGGTCTGTCTCTTTGCATAACCTTCTATGAGAGCCGAGGAATGCAAACTGGAAAGGGCAGATCCACCCCACACGTACCCCTCCCATCTCTCTTTCACACACACACACACACACACACACACACACACACACACACACCCACACCCCTTATCCCCCTAGTGGCTGTGAGACTGGGGCTCCCTGACCTGTGTGTGTGTGTGTGTGTGTGTATGTGTGTGTATGTATGTGTGTGTATGTGTGTGTATGTGTGTGTATGTGTGCGAGAGGACTGGGACAGGACGGCAGGCAGGCAGGCAGCGCTGAGAGACTGTGTGAGTGTGTGGTTAGAGCTGGGCTGAGAGACACAGCAGCAGCTGCTACCCTGTGTTAAGAGGCTTTCACTCAGAGAGAGGACAAGCACAGACAGAGACCAGTCCTGCTACTACAGTATTTACATTACCGCTGCTGCTGCTACTACTGGGGATAGTCCAGAGGAGGAAAATCTCTACTCTAAGGGGAAGTGTGAGTGTGTCCCATCCTGTCTGGCGCTAGGATGAGGATGAAGGAGCTGTCTCTGCGTCAGGACCCTGACCTGAGGAAGGAGCTGGCTCTGTTGGCCCGTGGCTGTGACTTTGTCCTGCCCTCCCGCTTCAAGAAGAGGCTGCGAGCCTTCCAGCAAGGACAGGCAGGTGCTCCTATACAACTATATCAATCTGTCATTCTACTGGTCTGCCTCCCCGCTCTATGGTGCTGGTCTGGCCACAGTTTGGCTTTTATATGTTTTATGGTTGTAGTTCTCCCTGTTCTCACTAGTTTTTTTTTTTAAATGATAAGAACCCTCCTTTGAGATCTGGCACGCGGTCCTGTAGTAGTCTCTTGGTTTTGTTGGTCGTTGGTGCTGGCTAAGACATGTTTCTTGGTGTTTCTTTATTGTAGGCAGCCAGCCCTCAGGGGTCTGTAGTGGCGTGGGTGTGGGTTGCCTGCAGCAGTTTCGGTTGTAGTCCTACCGGTTCTATCTTGTCTTTCTCTCTCTATAAACTCTCTCTCTCTTTCTCTCTCTCTCTCTCTCTCCACCAATAAAATATGTTGTTCTTGGCGGTCTGTTTCTCTATCAATCTGTGGCGGATGTCAGTAGGGGCCCTGTGGGTGTGGGGGCTGTACTATAGTTGCCTCCAGCAGTTGTCATCCTACCGGTCTACCTGGTCTTTTTTCTCTGTACTGTAGCTCTGTCATATTATCTCTTGAGGAAACTGTTGTTGTGGTTGTAAAATTTGATATGGGGACTTGGTATTGTTTTGTGCGAGGGTTAGTTCCGGGTCGAGGTGCCCTTGGTGGTTATGTTCAGTTTGACCGCTTGACTGTCCGCGGTCAGACTGTGTCGTTCTTGCGAATGTGCGGAATATCACAGGGATTAGTGGTTGTGCTTAGGAGCTCTGTTAGCGGTTAGCATGGAGATAGGGGAGTGTGTGTGAGGGGGGGGGGGGGGGGGGGACGACATAGAGGGAGAGAGAGAGACAGAGCATGCCGTTCAGTGGGGCAGCAGGAGATGTCTATGCCCTTTTATAGCCATGGCTGACACTCGCAGAGAGGAGAGAGAAGAGAAGAGAGGAGAGAGGATCAACAGCATTTATGTCTCCCGGGGTTACACTGAGCAGAATCCCCCTGACGGAATGCCACAGAACATTTCCAAACAGTCAACACACACACACACACACCATACAAGGGCCCTGCAGATAGAAAAGATTAGGGTGTAGGTTATTTTATGGCTATCATCTGTCAACTTCTTTTTTTTTTTTTTTTTACTGCTGTCAACGTTTAGGATATACGGCCGTGTTTTGACATCCTCATTGAGAGAGTTTGATAGTGATAGTTTTAAGTGTAACAAGGTGTGTGGGGAGAGCTATGTTTGTTGGATGTTGGCTAGTAAAGGCCACTGACTGTCTGTTTAAGTTAGAATAACAAACGCATGCCATTTAGAGAGAGAGAGAGAGAGAGACGCATGGACACAACTTAGGACGGTCAGAAAGATCCAGATTCTCGAGTCATGTAAATAGTCTCAGGGAATGAGGTAGTGATTTAGAGCAGTGCAGAGGCCAGGCCAGGCCAGGCTGTTTTTAGCTCATAGCTAATGTGAGAGTGATGTGAGTGGCAGAACACACTGGTTTTGCATTGAATGGGTTCAGGGTTTGGGTTGTTGTCATCCTCTTTATAGTATATGAGGGGAAACCAACCACTGGACCATATGGACAGAGCCTATCATAAGAGACCTTGTCTGACTCGCCCGTTTTAGAAGATCTCCCAAGTGTATGTTTGCGATGCATGGTAGGTCTGTGTTAATCATACTGGCGCGCATGGAATCAAATTGATCATGACAGGTAGGCCTAGGTCCAATTATGAGGTCCCAATTGCATGAGGTCATAGTTGTTACACTGTATATGAAAGGACAGACTCACTGGTTTCCAATGTAATGATTGTAGAGTTTAAGAACACAGTCATTTTTGCTGAGGCCATTTTCTGCAGTCATTTTTGCTGAGGCCTAACAGACAAAGCTGTCATTCTGTGTCCTGGGTGGAAACAGTGTTGGGGTTACACACACACACAGGCTCTGACATGCTTTGGGTTTTAGGTTACTGCGGTGCTGTGGCACTTTGGAATGACATTCATAGGAGTTAGATAGGATTGAGTCCTACATATTCAGAGAGCAAAGAGAAACTAGATGGGTGTCTTATCAGCCAATGCCTCTGTTCCTTGCCTATAAACTCCCCCCCCCCCCCCCCCCTCCCCAATCAGATACACTGTCTGTATCTCTGCTGCTGTCATTGGCTTCTGTTCACTTCTCCTCTAATCAGGACTGGCATTCATGCCCAGCCAAGATGGCTCCTCTGTTCTCTTTCTCTCTGGGTCTCTGTCTTATGATCATAGCCACAGAGACAAAATGCTTATCTGGTCACTGGTTATCTATTTCCCTGCTGGATTACAATTACTTGGTCACACATCCACACACACACACACACACACACACACACACACTCCTCTCCTCCTAGGACCTATGCAGCAGCTGCAAGTGAGGGCCAAGCCCAGCATAGCCCTTTTGATCTCTCCTATTTACATTGCTATCTGTTACCACTTGTTATGTACTGTGCTAACATTTTCCATTTGTTGGGTTGTCTGGGAATAGCTGACCCTTTGCTGTGTTCTCCCACTGTGTTTTTCACAGAAGATTAGGAATGTCTCCTTGTTCCCTTTATCTGAAAACAGTCCTTCCTGATGAACTTGTCTTGACCCCGTAATCAGTTGTCCTTAGTGACAGTCTGGAGTCTGGACAAACCAGAGCTGTGGGATGACCATGCAAAATCCATTTAGCGGTTGTGTTATTGTGTTATTACATAAACTTGGTCAAACAGGGTTCACTTTCTAATGATGCAGCCAGGCTACACAACATATATGTTATGTATTTTCCATCTTTACAGTTGCAAGCACTTTTATTTATAACTGGTCTTTGGCAGTCTCTGAAGCCAACATTCGCTTGCCCTGCTCTTATCCAGACAGTTTGATTGATAATGTCACTCATGAGTCTCTCCTTAGATAGTCTATAGCCTAGGCTATAGACTATGTCCACAAAGAGGTCTATCACGGTGCTTGGCCACTGGCGCCCGAGGAAATGACTCTAAATGGTGTATTTTGCACATACCAAAGTCACTTGGCACATCTTTGATTGAAAGCCATTACAGTTAAATGGTTAATGGCCAGGGATGGTGGGAATAATTTGCCGAGCAATCCTAACTCTTCCCTAATGGCAGGGACATGCACGGGGGGGGGAGTATTTACTAGGGTTTGGGTTAGCCATTGATAATGTTAGCGAGTGCTAGTGTAAGTGCTTGCAAAGTGTTAGCGAGTGCTAGTCTCAGTGGCTAACAGTGTTTATTTCTGTCCTGTCTGTCTCATCAGGCCCAGGTGAAGCCCGAGGAGCCCGTTGCCACAGCGCTGAGTGAAAGCATTCCAAAGTTCTACTTCCCGCGAGGGCGGCCAAAAGCCAATATCAACATTGACAGCCTCATTTCCAAGATCGAGAAAATATTTTCCCAATTCCCCAATGAAAGGGCCACCATTGAGGACATGGGGCAGGTTGCCATGGTGAGTGTGATTTGTAGTGTGGAGGCTCTGCAGCCCCCCAGCAAATTGTTTTCATTAGCGCTATTAGCCCCTGGCTTTATCAATGTTTGCTGCTCTTATGGCTTTTTACTCTCTTAACCTCCAAAAAAATATTATCACTGTCACCCTGAGGTATGTGAGCACTGACCTGAGAGGAACCTGAGTTGAGAGGGAAATGTCAGCTAGGTTTCCTCAGGGAGGCGTTTGAGTGAAACACGGCCATTATCAGAATGAGCAGTGCCATTCATAAACACAATCAACCAAGTCCAAGGTTTACCTTCTGCTGTGTTTGTGCATGTCAGAGCCAAAGGAAATGCTCTGTCACATTTGGCCATTTGTTAGATCAACCTAACTATGACTCTCCCTTAAACTTTGTCACTTGGGTCAGAGGTGAATGATTGACAGCTGTGGGGTTAAGCAAAACAAGAAAAAACATACCAGTGAAAAACTCTTCTATTCAGACTCCCTTCGGAGATTCCCTTAGACTAGAGTTTGCCACACCTCAGAATGCAGTGTAATTCCCTCACCTGGTTTTTAATGAGAGACATTCAACATCTTAACAAAAAAAACAGTTGGGCAATGGATGTTGTATGACGCACATGTATTATATGCTCTAAGCTTGTGACAAGACTGGTTAGAGTGGTCTGACATCTTTTACTTCTCGAAAGTAACCTTTAAGCTAAGCTTTTAATCACCTGTTTTTTTTCTCTCTCTCTTCCAATCTTTCTCTCTCTCACGCTCTCCCTCCCCCCCCCATAGGCCTGTGAGTGTCCTCTCTACTGGAAAGCACCATTGTTCAACTCGGCTGGAGGCGACAGGACGGGCTGTGTGTCTGTTCACAAGTTTGTGGCCATGTGGAGAAAGTAAGACAATGGTGCCCCTCATACCCAGCAACAGCAGCCCACTGGGGCACTCACAAACACCATAGTCCCAGACCATCTCCACGCGCATGGGATCAGGCATAGCATAGGCAAAGACATAGTTATCTTTCTATTATGGCTTATACTTTTCTTTTTTTTCATTAAAAAAAAAAAACAACAGTAAAGAAAGACCAACGACCACATGTGGAACTGGGAAGCGTGTGTGAATGAATAGTCAGTTGTTCTCAGTTTCTATTGGACACTGAAGTGAATACTGCCTCGCCCTGTGCTGTAGTGTCTGTGCTCTTGCCTTTGTGTTGTGTTGTTGTAGGCAGGCTGTTGTATTAATTTGGTAGCCTCCAGAGAACCGGACCGAAATGGCCTCTGACATTACCATGTGACTGGGAGAGGGTGTCTGACAGGACTGTTCCATTATGTCATTATCATCTGCTGCAACACTCCCACCTTTAGAATGACCTAGCAACTATTCAGAATCCTAATTTCAGAATGCATTAACCCTCACTCGCACATTTGAGGTGAACAATTTAAGATTAATGTTCTTCAATGGAAAGAGGCGAAGAGAGAAAGAGTAGAAAAAGAGGGAGAAACCCTGAAACCATTTGTTCAGTCTCTCTCTCTGTTCCAGAATGCTGCAGACCTGTCACGACGACGCGTCTAAATTTGTGCACCTCTTGGCCAAGCCTGGCTGTAATTACCTGGAACAAGAGGACCTTATTCCATTCCTGCAGGTACAGTACAAAGCCACGAGCCCACAGGGTCAGAGGGAGAGGGCTTTGGCGGTGGTGGGGTGAAAGCACTGGGGTGGTTGAGGCACTGCTGGGCGTGGGCCAGTGCTGGAGTGGTGGGGTCCAGATGCTGGGACAGTACTATAGCGGTGGGGTAGGGGTGCAGATGTTACAACACTACTTGGAGTGGTGGGGTACAGATAGTGGGACAGTACTGGAATAGCTTTTTCCCCTAACCTTAACCCTAACCCAGGCAGGTCGGGGGGGGGGGGGGGGGGGGGGTTGTTATAAACCATCCTTGTTCTGTACGCAGGATAGAGAGTTAGAGCAACAGTACTCAGAGATGACCTCAGACAATCAGGAATACTGTGAAATAATTGAAATGGACCATTTCTATACTGTCATACATCCCATCCTGGAGTATTGCTGTGCTGGCCGTTTGTGTGGCCTGCCTGTGTACCGTATCCGTACAGCGTACATCTGTTTCATATTCATGCTGGCAGAACCGGCTGGGCCTTGCCGGCCACCCGTTCGCATACTGGGGAGATGCCTTCTGGCACACAGTGTTTAATTTGTATTGTGCCGCTCTGCGAATGGGCTTTGACTGTTGTGATGAATGAAAGAGGGATTGCAGGGGAGTAGATTTGACTGTCCCCGCCTGTTTCCTCAGCCTGGTGATTTATGTGTTTTTCTATTATTTAATTTCTCACGGGAAGGGTCAAGGAGGCACGGCGTCCGCCCCAAAATAAGGCCTTTTAATTTCATCGCCGCCTTCGAATTTACGTCAACATTACATTCCCCCCCCCCCCACCCCACCCCAGTAGGAAAAAAAAAAGGAAAAGTGCCGTGTGTGAGTTTCATGACATGGATATACAGTTCATTTAGGATTCTGCTCACCACATGAAATGCCCTGTGTCTGGTGGTTCGGCAAGGGGAAGACCAGCAGAATAAGAGGGTCTCCAGCAGGGCTCAGCCTCTGCTCCCTCAGTCCCCTTATGTTCTCATTTCCCAGGGCCTCAATGTCTCCAGCATGGCCCCCTCATCTGAAGGGAGCGCAGAGCTTAAGCTCACTCCACCCCGAAAATCCATTTGTCAGATGTTTTCGTTCTTCAGAAGTAACATTTGAATGACATGGGTAACCATCTCTCCCACTGATTTTAGAATTGAGGCCTGCAGATTTCTCCTACTGCAGATCAAAGCTAGATCTACACAGCATATGGTGTGTGGATATATTGATTCAGATTGACTTGAGGCTACTTTTGATGTATGAAAATGTCAGGCAAGCATCTATAGATCCCTGCCAACCCACTTGTAATATCTCACTAACAGGCAGACCAAAAGATGGGGTCTGTCTGTACAATACTCTCCAGAGACTTCTGTCCCAACAATCCCAGAGATTGATTTAACACATGTTTTTTTTATTTTGTCATTGTGGTAGGCACCGTATGTAAATGTCCTGTCGTTTGTTTCCATGTGTGCATGTTTGAGCGTGAGTGAGTGTGTGTTGTGATGTGAAGACAGACAGACAGACAGAAAGTGAATTGATGTTGTTAAATTCCTTGTGTTCCTCAGGATGTGGTGAACTCTCACACAGGCCTGGCCTTTCTGAAGGAGGCATCGGACTTTCACTCGCGCTACATCACCACAGTAAGTGAGACTGAAGACTGCAAACACACACACACACACACACACACACACACACACACACAATATTCCATTACTGATACATATGTTGTATTTGTTTTTGCTGTGTTTGTAGATAAATGTTGAACTGTGTGTGTTGTGTTGGCAGGTGGTCCAGAGGATATTCTACAATGTGAACCGGTCATGGACAGGCAGAATCACATGCTCAGAGCTCAGGAAGAGCAGCTTTCTCCAGGTAGGCCACCACTCTGACACAACTGCTTCTTCTCAACAGCTTATTTTGCTGTACATTGTTGTTTGGACATTGTTGTAATGTTGGTCTATGTGCCAGTCTTGTTTCCACTGTAGCCAACTTTGTGATAGTGTATTTGCAAAAAAGCCCTACGAAAATAAATGTTGATTGACTGACTGACTGGCTGATTGATCCACCAGAATGTGGCCCTACTAGACCAGGAGGAGGATGTCAACCAGCTGACAGAGTTCTTCTCCTACGAGCATTTCTACGTCATCTACTGCAAGTTCTGGGAGCTGGACACTGACCACGACCTCTATATAGACCAGAGAGACCTAGCACGACACCAAGACCAAGGTACACACACACACACACACACACACACACACAGACTCATAGACTCATACACCATTCTCACAATGACCAAGGTATACACATACACATGCGTACACATACGTGTGGGATCCAATTGCTTCTCCTGAAAGTCCCCGTCCTCCACACACACACTCACACTCACACTCTAGACCACATGTTCCTGGTTGATGCTCTTATGAGTGAGAGGAAATGAGACGTAACATCAATGAGACAATAACCTCCCCCCCCATGAATATCCTGGTAGAATGACGCCATGTCTGGCACCATTATTACTGCTGTAGTATATCCCCTCTCCCAGCACAAATGATGACTGGAGAATTTACGGTATGGAAAAGATAAAGAGCGGAATAGTTACATCATTCAATTCCCTCTCCAATGCTATAGATTTACGGCCTGTGTCTGTGGATCGTGTCCATTATGAAACAGTTATACAGTAACTCATAACGCCCTAGTCAGATACAGTATTCTCTTACGCAGATTGTAAATGTCATTTCTGTTCTATGATTTCCAGCCATCTCCCACAAGATGATTGAAAGAATATTCTCAGGGACGGTAACAAGGTGAGTCCCATAAAATGGTGTCCATTCGAATGGAAAACTTCCAATTCTTTAGTATTTGCAGGTTTTCTTTTGCAAATACGAAACATATATTGAACAGAGTGGAGAGTGAAATAAAGGCTAGTTGTGTTTAACGTTCCCCGCGTCTCCCCCCCCCCCAGGGGCAGGCTGGTGCGGAAGGAGGGCAGGCTGAGCTACGCTGACTTTGTCTGGTTCCTCATCTCAGAGGAGGACAAGAAGACAGACACCAGGTACCCACCCACACATCCCCCAATACCATCAGTCAACATACTGTCACCGTGTCTTATCAGTGAAGACTAGTAGGCTTTATTTCCTGATTCTATCACTGTGTTGTTGTGCCGATCTCATCCCTGAGTGTTGTGTAGATATAGTCACTGATACACAGCACTTTCTCTCTCTGTCTCTCTCTCTCATCCCTCCCTCCCTCCCCTTCCCTCTCCAGTATAGAGTACTGGTTCCGGTGTATGGACCTGGATGGGGATGGGGTGTTGTCTATGTATGAGCTGGAGTATTTCTATGAAGAGCAGTGTCAGAAATTGGAGACCATGGCCATCGAGCCCCTGCCCTTCGAGGACTGCCTCTGTCAGATGCTTGACCTCGTCAAACCTGAGGTCGATGGTCAGTCCTTCTACACACACACACACACACACACACACACACACACACACACGTTAAGCTTGTTCCATACAGCCAAATGGGGAGAGACATGCACATGTTCAGGCCCGTCCTGATCATTTGTCGTCAGCCGACGAGACCATTATAGAACAAAGTCCCATTGATATGACCTGTCTAGTTTTAGAATGTCCCATGCCAGCTGTTGGTGTCTCCTAGGCTGTTTTCCAACTTCCCCCTTGAACCTACAACAGTATCACCACTACTGCTTTTTCTAAATAGGATTTAGGCTTAGGCTTTTTTTTCCCACCTTAATATTTAGTACAACAAAGCCTGACAAAGCAGCCGTGATTCATTGAGTTTGGGAATGTGTCTAAAAGATGATTCTCTCCATTCCTCCAGGGAAGATCACTCTGCGTGACCTGAAGAGGTGCAAGCTCTCCCACATATTCTACGACACCTTCTTCAACATCGAGAAGTACCTGGACCACGAGCAGAAGGACCCTTTCTCTGTTGTAAGAATATTAGTGAATTGTGACAGGATATGATCTCATGTAGCCAGGGACTGGGACTGAGGGGTAATGTGTTTTGCTGTGGTTTGTGTTCTAAGGAGGCAGAGGCAGAGGGCCAGGAGATGTCAGACTGGGAGAAGTACGCAGCAGAGGAGTATGATATCCTAGTAGCAGAGGAGACGGCCAACGATCAGTACAACGACGGGTGAGGCTGACTGGCCGACTGACTGACTGATCACTCAAACCTGTAACCACAGTGGCCTCTCGTTGATGTAATGAGCAATCGCTCATCAGTATGTGTGTTTTGGAGGAGAAAGTCAATAGTGATTCACCGCTAATTACAGTACAAAGCCTGTTCCAGAGAGTTCAGTCATGGTTCAGACTACACTACAAAGGACTCTATTGGGCCAGGGTGAGCTGTAGTTCATGACCACCAGCTTTGCTGTCGGGACTTAGATGATCACTGTAAATGAATATATGACAGGTTAAGAATGTCACCTTGGGTGGCATTGCTATGACCTCTAAGCATGTGTTTAACAGTAAATACAGCTCTGATGGAGGAGGGATACAGCGTGAGGGATGAGGCTACTGACAGGTCTCTTGTGTGGCGGTTTTAGGAACACCACTGACTTCTAAAGGCAGGCTGAGTAGTGACTGACTGCTATCTTGGGCAGGTAAGACATTCAGGGTGTCAGCAGGTTTTTAGGCTCTCTCCTCATTCTCTCTCTCTCTCTCTCTCTCTCTCTCTCTCTCTCTCTCTCTCTCTCTCTCTCTCTTTCTTTCTGTCTACGCTGGCTCAATTCCAAATTGCCACCTAGCCCCTACTAGCCACCTCTCATAGATCTAAGCATTGGCTAGGCGTAAGCTAGAGAGTAACTCTACTTAGGGGGTAGGAGTCTATTTGGAACTGGGCAGCAGTGTTCCAGACATTTCCTCAGCACTGAGTGGTGTCACTCTTTTTCACCTTCTTCCCACTCGGTGTTCCCATTGTTGGGTGTCTTGTTGTGGACAATGTGAATGTCGATTGCTCCAACAATGAGAACGTAAGCTTGTTTGTAAAGAGGTGATCCCTGTGTTTCCCCTGGATTTCTTGACCCTTATTTTTCCAAAAGTACTGTAAAAATCAATATGCTGTTGACGTCAATAGGTTTTTTTAACATTTGAACATCTTAAGTAACATTTGTAATCTGTCTTCTCCTCTCACCTCCTCTGTCTCTCTCTCTCCCTCCTCCTAGGTACGATAACCATCTGAGTCCCATAGAGCAGCACCTCTCCGGTGAGCTGGGTCTGATGTCAGAGAAGAGGCACTTCTTTGAGATCCCTAATCCCCACTGTAACCTGGACCTGAACGAGTACGAATACGAGGATGACTTTGAATGACCCCTGACCCCTGACCCTGCTTCAGCACTGGGAGAGGGATGAAGCATACAGAGGAACCGCCAAACCATTCACAGGGACAGAGCATACAGCAGCATCACTGGTTGAGCTGGCTACCACTCGCTCTTAACCACAGGAACAGGAAACGCCAAACACTGGACAGGAAGTAGGTAGTAGACACAGTCTGCGGTGGGGGAAAGCGTCTCCTACCGCCAGACGATGCTGTTGTGATCACCTCTCACGCCTCAGGAGAGGCCACTGCCACTGAGTTCATCACCCCACCAACCCCCTCACCCTTTTAATTCGTACTTTTGTTTGTTTTTTTTAACCTTCACGTCTTCTTTACTCTGTTGAAGTACACAGACAAGTTGTTGCAACATGAAATAATAATGATAAGGGAAAGGTTGCGCTGGCCCAGAGAGGTGCTGTGTCATCTGAACGGTCCTGAGCACTGTTGGGTCATCATGGCTAGTTCCTACTGGGTGTGAGCACAACACGTTAGTCACCACACTGGGCCTCACTGAGATACACTTGAATTAATGGATACGTACGGACGTGATCACACAATATATTTTTTGTTTTTCATCACTCGTAGAGATTGGCTAATATGACATTCCACAGATATTAACCGAAGTGACTCTGTCTGTCTGACTACAAACATGGCATGGTTTGTGAGGGGTGAGAGGGTTTTTGCTGGAGCTGACTCTAAATGCCATACAGGTCTCTCACACAAACACACACACAATTAGATGACTTCATGGGATGTGTGTGTGTGTGTGTGTGTTGTACAATAATGAGTTTATCTGTAGATGTTCACCATGCTCCCTCTGTATCAAAGACTTTTGTGTGAGAGCCGGGGTTCTATAAATTATTAGAAATATTTATAAATAGCTGTAAATATTTATTTTGTGCTTGCCGTGTTGCAAATGAGTTGGCCAGATGTTTTTAAACAAATAATGCTCATTGTTTTTCTATCTGTGAAAAAGTACTATGTAACAATGTACTTTTATACAGGAAAAAAGGAACCAATTTTTCAATGTCTGTTTTTTGTTCAAATAAAGAATGAAAAGGTTGATCTTGTTGCATTTATTTATAGGAGGTTAGACATTTGAATTCAAATCATTTTCATTGTCAGAACAATTCAGGATGGAGTTCCACACACGGTTCAGTAATACACATGATTCCATGTTATTGATGAATATTTCCTATGGATTCTGTCTGTAAATAAAAATCAGTTAGTATGACCACAGTCCACAGAAACATCATTTTGAGACACTGATGTGCAAAATATAGCCACAAATGAACAGTCAGTGGTGAGTTAGTCATTAATAAGTCATTCCTCCATCAACCTCACATCAGTAACTATCTAAGCCAGGACACATGGGTCTACTAGTCAGGATGCATTTTAAGTTGGATCAATAGAATACTGTTACAACAACCTTCCTCATTTCAAATCATTGTGTTGACAACTACAAAAAGCCTTACGGTATAAAACCTAAATGTACACACTACTATATATTATTTGTTTTATAATATAAATTAATGAATACATTGGCATTTAAATAGCATTGCTACTTATGAAGATGAGGTGGTTTGATTTCATATTTACATAAAGCTTCTTGTCAAAACAACTTTCTTAAAAGCTACTGATATAAATACACATTAAGTTTGAGAAAGTGCAGTTTAGTTCATTTGTCTGTCTCTGGAGGTACTTTCCCCAGAGCAACACGCAATTGTGGGTCAAATGTAACACAGCACTGGCAATTACATGGGTTTTCCATAATTACAGTACAAATCAAACATGCTTCAATCAGTAACGCACCATTTCATTCAAGGACAGTACAGACAGATTATCTATACAAATTAAACTCATTCCTGGTATCTTTGTGAAGGAAGTTGAATCACTGTTCACAATGTATTCAACTTACTACACACTTGGTAATAAAAGTAAACATTGTACATACAGTGCTCTGTGTCAGGAATGGGACAGTGAACCATTTTTCTTTTCTTTTGGCTCTGCCCTGTCACGGCCAATTGTCCCTTTACTTTTGGGTACCCTAAAATAGGGGGACTATGCATAAACATTTCTGAATGGTGGAACCAATATGTACATACCATCAAATAAAAGCTGAGAATCTACTTTAACCTCATTGTAATGGTTTGATTTCAATTCCAAAATTTTGGAGTGCCGAAAGAAGAAAAAGTTCTTCACTCAGGTGACACCACTGTCCTGCTCCAGATGCAGGAACAACTCTCTCTCTCTCTCTCTCTCTCTCACACACTCACACTCACCAGACCCACCTATAGTTTAATAAACTTCAGTTCAAATGCATTTCTCTGAACTTATTGTTCTTCAATTCTCAAATCTATTTTAAGCCGTTTACTCTTCATCTTAACCAGGCTCAAGTATTTAAATCCATCTTAAATATATCTGGGCAGTTTTGTTAACTATGAACCAATCGAACCCATTGAGTGTAGAGCCGAAAGAAGAAAAAATGCTTCAACGTCCCATTACTTATGGAACGCACTGTATATGAGTTTGACATTCTATGCATGACAAAGATACGTGTATATCAATACCAATAGGCATAAATGCAGGTGTGCACTTCCACGTGTGTTATCGGGAATACAGTGATTTATGTTCATATGAAAAACAAAACAGGCCCAACAGGCGTACATCTCAACAATCTAGAAAGGCTTCCTCTTCATTAATTAAATGAAATGCAAATTCACCATTCTAGGTCTCTTAAATACAGTTTAGTGTGAATTGGGGGAAGGAGACAAGAAAAGGAAGCCACTTGAAACAACTGAGATGCACCCCAAAAAGCTCCCATCCCAATGCAAAGTTTAAAACTTTAAAAGAACACTCCTTAGTGTGACAACAACTCCCAGGTTACAGGTCAACAGTGTCCACGTCTACTTCCACGTTGGCTCGTTGGGTGGGCACCTCTGACCTCGCTGTGGTTGACGAGGACGCCATGACGACAGGAGATGCCTCCGCTTCTGTTTTCTTTTCCTCTGGGCTGAGATTGAAATCACTGGTCATAGAATTAGATTGAAAAGATAGATTTATTTCTATAGACAATATGACCCCCAACATTAAATGTGGACTAGCCAGTCCCTGCAGATCAGGGTGAGTCATGGAGAACTCTGGTAAGAGTATCATAGGTGTACAGTAGACATGGATATGTCAGAATGTGCCCTTCTGCTGTTATCTAACCTAACCTGTACCTTGTGCTGCAGCTGGCTCTCTGGGGTCTCTTTCCTCTGATCTCAGTAGAGGTGGCAGCAGGAGGGGACATCTGGTCTCCTATGAAGATGAGGTGACACACAGTTTTATGCTTGTAGTGCTACCATACTGACACATTACAACCAATGAAGGTAGACTCTGTGGGTAATAATGGAATACCGTCTGCACCGGGACTGAGTATGACGGAAGGAGAGAGCGACTGATTGGCTGGAGACGGCTGCCTCAGCGTATCAGAGCTGATGAGGGACACCGTGTCTTCCCCCTCCGCCCCAGTAGACAGTAGGGAGGATCGGTAGTACATGAGTGGCAACCAGCACGCGTCCCTGTTACTGACGGTCTGTTCTCCAGCGTACCTCAGCAGGTAAGAGTATCTGTGGGGAGAGATTTAGGTCACAGCAAACGCACGCACACGCACACACACACACAGAGAGAGAGAAACGATTCGAGTCATGTTAAAGAAGCCGACACGCACACACAGAAGAAAACTCACACTGCCTTCTTGTCAGGTTTCAGCAGTTTGCCGGAGAACTCGGTGAGGATGGTGAGGTAGGAGATATATGGAGGAGAGTGATTCTCTGCTCTCTGGACAAACCCCTGGAACACAAACTCAATACCATCCCTGCATCCATCCATCCATCCATCCATCCATCCAGCCATCCACACACACACACACACACAGGAGGAGGAGTGAGCAATACAGACACACGCAGGCATTTACAGTAGAAGTGGGGGAGAATTTCCATTGAAGGTGTATATTTAGTCCAGGACTTGGCCAGGCCTGCAGTGTGTACCTGTGGATCATGGCCAGGCAATCACGGGCCTTGTTGTTGTCCCAGCCTAAGGTGAGTGAGAAGCGCCTGGCCAGCTCCTTGATGCTTCTGAAGCTCTGGACACCTGGGCTGCAGGTCACACCACTGTCCTTCTCCTGCTTCAGACTCAGGAACAACTGACACACACGCACACGCACGCCTTCAGTTCAACTACATTTATCTCAATTTACTACTGTTCTTTAATTCTCAAGTCTATGTAAAGCCATTTTCTTCTACTCCACTCTGCAAAAGCATCCACTTAAACACCAATTCATAACCTTTCTCAACCAAGCTCAAGTGTATTTAAATCCATCATTTTCTGGAATTCTGACAAAAATGGTCAATAACGTTGATATCTTGGGTAAGTTTGGTGAACTATGACTCTATATGAAAATACAAACCTACGATAGAGCTACTACAGTACAGCACATACCCTGTAGATAGTGTAAGAAGACAGTGCCAGCCACCCACTCCCACCCTCAAGGGATCTACCATTAGCTATTCAGAGAATGGACTAGAACATTCCACTGTGCTGAGGGGCTGAGGGGGGGGGGGGGGGGGGGATGGGTATCTTTGTGTCTGTGAGATGTTGACAGGAGTGCTAGTGTGACAGGTTCCAGTCCACTAACTCGGCTCCTTCTCTCTGCTCCTTATTGAGGAATTAAAAAGAGGGACAGGTACAGATAGAGTGAGAGAGAGGGAGAGAGAAAGTAAATAGCTACAGGACGGAGGTAGAAAGAAAAGAGTGAACTACAGGTGAAGAGCTGAGATGGAGGGGGAGAGGGAGAGGGAGAGGGGAGATAGAGGGGTACAGGGAGGGACCCCTACATACCTGTTGCAGACAGAGCACCAGGGTGCGAGCGCTCTCTATCTTATCCATCTGCCTGATCCTGCTCAGGGTCTCCTTGATGATGTCACCAAAATTATTACAATACTACAGAGAGAGGGAGAGAGAGAGAGAGAACCATGTCACTACCACCTCTGTGTGTGTGTGTGTGTGTGTGTGTGTGTGTGTGTGTGTGTGTGTGTGTGTGTGTATCCTTGGCGAGAATGTTGATGAGTGGGTGCTGACTCTCTTCCCACTACCTTCATCTAATCCATCTAATTACCTTCATGTAATACTTGAAGACCTCTGCCGCCATGCTTATCTCCAGCACCCCGTTCACTATGAGTTTACAATAGGCTGCCAACAGCTTCCTACGTCTGTGGAGGTCCTCCAACCCCACCACTCCAGGTTCTCCATCACTGCCTGGGAGGGGGGGGGGAGAGAGAGAGAGAGAGAGAGCGAGACAAAGACACAGAGACGCACAGAGACGGAAAGAAAAACAATCGCGGTTAAACAGAGGGAAAAGTATGTTGAAAAAGAATATGAAAGAGAGAGAACCATGGGAAGAGAAAAAAAACAGAGACAAGAGGGAGAAGTGGTTTACCTAGTTTCAGGACAATGGATTTAACAGGTGGATATAAAAGATAACATGAGAGTAGAGTTATAGTTCTGACACCATGTCCCAATCCCTCACATGCCTAATAAAACAAGCTCTGAGGTGAGCCAAAGCTAATGCTATTTTCTCACGGAAAGAGATTGCCCTTATTTCATAACTTAACGTAATGCCTTTGCCCTGAGAGTGATCTCAAATCCACTACCTAATAGAAAACAGTGCGTCTATATACTATAACCGCTACGAAGAAAATCTAATAAAACAATAGGTTTTTTATTACATGTTCAAAAACCAATAGTCCCATATTGCATTTGTTTGAGCATATGAGAAATTCCTTGCAGGATGGTTATTGACTTATCTGGACTATCCGTGTGGACGCAATATGTTTCAAAGGGGAGAAGCTGTTGTCCAAATCAGATTATTAATACCTGTTTTAGGTTGCCGTTGACCATCAATATATTTTACATTTTTATATATATAGGTTTACTCCAAACAACAAGACTGTATAAGTAAAAAAGCCATTACTCAGTGTGAATGAAACATGACCTGCACTTTCTATTGATCCAGACTCCTCTTGTTGTAAAAATGTAAAATCATTATATAGTCTTTATTCTTTTAATTTCAGGACAGATGTGTTGTACTTTCCCTGTGGAGTGTGTTGTTCTCATTGTATATTTACATACTGTATCAAGTTTGCCTGGAAATTTCACATAAAAAAAAGACTAATTGTCATCTTGAACTAATAATGAACTGTATAATGTGCAGCACTGGGAGTATTACAGGGTCTCTTAAAACACGATTAAGGTTCGGGTTTGTGGAGGAAAATATGAACTGATTTAGAGTCCATGAGAAGCCCTGTACAGAGTCATTAGCCAAGACTGCGTCTGTGCATTTAATATCTGCATCTATTATCATGATTTACTTCTATAGTGAGTCCATGCCCTCCTCACTCCGCTGAGAGCCAGAGACATACAACCTACAGTCTAACACAGAGGAAGACTGCCATCTGCTGGACATGTAGGAGAACAGTCCCCCCCCCTCACCTGTGCTGTGGCTGTCATATTCAGCACCAGTGAAGACGTGCTCCATTAGGAAGGCCACAAGCGCCCTCTGCAGTTTGGGGTCGGTAGTGTAGAGCAGGGGGCCAGAGGATGTGGGGTCCCACACCTGCATCTGGTAGTTATGGGCTGTCAGGACGTCACATAGGGACAGAAATGCCTAGGAGAGAGAGAGAGGGAGGGAGGGGGAGAGAGAGAGAGACTGAACTATGGAGAGAGATTAAGCAACAGAATGAAGGGTATCTACTAAACACTGCCATAGTGCTAGAGTGTGTTTCCTACCTGTTCCCTCACACTCTGGTCTGAGTGGGAGAGACAGCGCAGGCATTTCTCACACAATGCTCCCAGCTGATTCCTCTGGGCAACGGCCTTCTCCTGAAAACACACACACACACACACACACACACACACACACACACACACACACACACACACACACACGGTCAGCCTCTTATGGGTGTGTATGTCTTAGTTGTTTTTTGTTTGTGTGGGCTGTAAACCTGTTCCAGTGCCACAACTGTCAGCTAACACCCTTGTACAAGTACAAAAACACACTAAATCAAATGTTAACAAAAGGATTCATTAAAATAAGGAATTTATGCTGAGTGTGTCTTTTCTCCCCCCCCCTCCCCTCCCCTCCACTCCCTCCCCAGCCAAATGCCACTGACATTAGCATTGCAGATTAGGGTAAAACCATGGTCTCACACCTAGATCCCACCCACGGCAAGCTGTCTCTGAAAGGTCACGGGAGGATATATGAGTCCAATAACACCGCCACACTAGAGATGAATACAGACAGAGCAGGGCCCCAGAGATATTATGATCCGGCCTATGATTAATCACCTGGACCTGCCTGACTCAATTAGCAACATGCTAGCTGTGGAGAGTTGTGGCAGATGTGTCATTGGCTAGCTTGGGCTACTAACTAGCAGTCAAGTTATGACAGGTATGGGGGGGGGGGGGGGGGGGGCGGACTCACCCTGGAGGTCAGTGTTTCCCCACTGCTGTTGAGGTTCCAGAGGACAGAGTAACACACACACTGCATTGCCTCCACCATGAGCTGTGGAAGGAGAGAAAGAAGGTGTGTGTGTGTGTGGGGGGGGGGGGGGGAAAAATACTGCCACAAAATACTGTTTTGTCTATCGTTGAGTCATGACTTTGGGAGGGTGGAAGGGGGCTTGGTGATGAGTGTGATATTATTACCTGTGGAGGTAAGCCCCCATATGTGACATCTACTGAGAGGAGAGGAGACAACTGTTCAAACAGACCGCTACGGGACAGGTCCTGACCACTGACAAGAGAGAGAAGAAGAAGATGTTTACTAACACACACACACACACACAATCATATGTGAATGTATATTCAGTTAGGTCCGGAAATATTTGGACAGTGACACAATTTTCATAATTGTGGCTCTGTACGCCACCACAATGGATTTGAAATAAAACAACCGAGATGCAATTGAAGTGCACACTTTCAGCTTTAATTCAAGAGGTTGAACAAAAATATAATATTAAAGCTGAGAGTCTGCACTTTAAGCCCATATTCATATATAACTGTAACTTGAATATGTTTTGGTAAACAGCTAAAATAACACAAATTGTGTCAGAGTCCAAATATATATGGACCTA
This sequence comes from Argentina silus, assembly GCF_951799395.1. NCBI lineage: Eukaryota > Metazoa > Chordata > Actinopteri > Argentiniformes > Argentinidae > Argentina > Argentina silus. Next base: position 16,246,024 of record NC_139666.1, on the reverse strand, counting down.
ACTGTACATATCCATCTTACTTGTGGAAGGCAGTGAGCTTCCTCAGTGTAGATAAAATCTCTCCTGTCTTCTCCTCATCAGCAGTAAAGGTGCCATCCTGACAGAGAGAGAGAGAGTGAGAATCATGGAAATAAATAATTTGCCTACAACACATCTGAATATGCTATCAAAGTGAATACAGTACATCATCTTTTGACATGATCTGACCACTGTAGACTTTTGATATGATGAAACCATATTCCCTGTGCCCACCTTCAGTGTCACCCCCAGCAGTGCTGCCAGTCTGTCTGCCCAGCCCTGGATCAATGAGTCCCTGGCAGGGTGAGCCAGGGGGTGCCAGGCTTCGTCTTCCCCACACAAGGTGTGGTATGAGCGGGCAGCAGCCTCAAGCACTACAGGGTCAGAGTGGAGCTCCGCAACAACTCCCATCTCAGTTAGCAGGCCTGACAATCCCTGGAGGGGAGGGGAAAAAACACTGACTCATCCTCACTAGCAGAGGGGGCGATAAGGACAGACTCAACTACTTTGAACGGTCCTCGTAGAGAAGGCTACATAACATCACGCATAGTACATTTCACTACTATACAAACAAATAAGCAATACAAAAACAATGTATAATATGTGTATTATAGTCATTACAATATAATCAGATTTTTTTTTTTTCTTTTCATATTCTACTAAAAGAGTTGTGGGGTCGAGGAGCGGGGAGACTGACCTGAGGGTTTTCGGCATTAGTGGAGACTGGGTGGAAATACTGAGGTATCTTCATCAGGGACCCAACTGTCTCAGGGCTCTTTGAATACTGCCAACATCATCATCATCATCATCATCATCGTTATAGCTGTTCTCATTCACCAGCAGCAGCATTGCCGGTCTACCAGAATCATTTATTTGTTCGATTCATCTTGTTTTAGAAAACAATCATTCCCTGCACACCACTGTGAAGTCATGGTTGTCTTACCTTGGAAAGCAGCTGGGGAAGCACCGTGAGGAAATGTCCAGTGAGTCTCTCACTGTCGTCAACCTGAGTCTTCCTCTCTCTGACCACCTGACCCTGACACACACACACAATCCCAGTATCAACAATTGTTCGGGGCTCGTGGTTGTGTTAGGACTAATCTCTAACACACTGACCTTCTTGCCTACGCTCCTCCCAACCAGCAGAGGTCCCTCTGCAGCCTGACGCACCGATGCCAGCATAACCTCCACCACCAGAGCCTGCTCAGCCTGCGTCAGACCTGTTCAAACAAACACACACACACACATTATACACACTACATACTACACAAAAAAAACTGAAATTATCTTGTTTGTCCATCCCTCTTCTCATGTATTTCAATCACTTTTGTCACTTGTCCAAATTGATTTGATCTAAAACAAATGTTAGCAGTTAAGAATACTGAAGAAAAAATTGTGTGTTTAATAATGACTACTACGCAGACAGACACACACACACACAGACACACACACACACACACACACACACACACACACACAGGACCGACCTGCACCCTGAGTGGAGGGGTCCTGTAGCAGCAGAGATGTGAGAGACGGCCAATCCGTCAGAAAGGCTTCAGCAGAGTCCCACAGGCTGTCTACCAAGTACGCCACATGCTGATGGAGCTACAGAGAGAACAGGTAGAGAATACCTAAGATATCATACAATTCTGTGTATAATACATACTCTGACTCTCACAGACACAGACACAGCCCCACAGGCTGCCTATCAAGTATACTACCATCTTGAAAGAGCAAAGCAATCCCATACTGTCACGACCCATACACACCCACAGCAAAGGCCTCGGTCTCACCTCGCTTTCCTGGTAGAAGCGCAGTAGGGCTCGCATTCTGGCTGCCATCAGCCGTGTGTGGGCGTCCTTCTCGTTGGCCCCGCCCTGAGGGACAGGGGTCAGGGTCAGGACAGGGGGGTTGAGTAGCCTGGGAGGAGAGGTGACCAGTACAGAAATTATCAGTGAGTGACCCCCGCCCCCCTCACGCTGTCTTAGCTGTTCCACTTGATATCCCCACTGACCGTTTATAGAGCAGTTCTCCCGCGGTGGCAGCAAGGGGGCGATGTGAGGAGTAAACCAACTGGAACAGCTGCTTATAGTCCTCAGGGCTGAACACGTCATCACAGGACCTGAGAGGAAGAGGGGGGGAAAAGAGGGCGAGATGGGTGCTGCCATGATCAGTGTTCATTCAGAGCAGGACCGGAAAGTAAGAGAAGGTAAAGGGGAGAGAAGGTAAAGGGGGGGAAGGAGAGAGAAGCAGGGGAGAGACTCACTGGGAGATGAGTGTGAGTAGTCTCATGGACTGCACTGCCACCTCTTGGTCCACATCCAGAGACATAGACATCATCCTGCCCTGTAGCACAGACAGTTAATCACAAGTTAACATATACACATATATACACACGCGCGCACACACACACACACACACACACACTCATGAACACACACACATTCAAAGCCTACAGACATGTTTCAGTTTTGAGTTTATTTCATTGTTTACTTCTTTAAGCAATAGTTAAAACACAATGAGTTCACAAAAACAGTGTGTCTGTCAAAGGTCAGTACCTTGAAGCGGCTGGTGAACAGGTCCATTTTGGGCAGGAGGAGGGGGTCTCCATACAGGCCTTGTAGACCCAGCACACACTGCATACGCACAGCAGGTTGCTGAGGAGGAACGGAATATACACACACACACACACACACACTCTACATGAATAGAATTTGATTGATTTATGTATTGACTACACAACAAATGACTTATTGACAACAAAGGGTTGTTGTTTACCTTGTCGTGCATCATCCAGCCCATGTATTTGAGGTAGCTGTCAGTGAGAAACACAGGGTTGTAGAGTTTCATCCATACAGCCAGCTCCTCCATACACATGCAACGGATCTCTGGAAGAACATCACTACAAGCACACACACACACACACACACACACACAGTTAGAGGCACACCAAGAGAAACTCACATAGGCAAAAAAGGTGAGAACGGTAACAGAGTAATGTTCTGTTACCGGTATCTCTTCAGAAAGACTCCTTTGAAAAGAGCATCCATCATATTCTCTATCTCCACCCTCTTGTCCTGCAGCTGAGAGAGAAAGCATTTACATGTCACTTGATTTGTTGGCAAGACAAAAACACTTCAACCTAATTCACACTACAGAGCCGAACCGAGCCGAACCGAGCTGAGCTGTACTGGGCTGGCATCCACCATAGTTGCTGAATTAGTGCTGAAAAGGACAACGTGAAAGGAAAATATCGGAGCCCGTATTCTTCAGGTTGGCCCTGTAGTGTGTGAAACCCCACACACACAGACTTCCCCCTGCCACACACAGACACACACACAGACACAGACGCAGACACACACAGATCAGATCCAGCAGGCTTACCTCAGTGATCTTCCCGTATATTCTATCCAGTCGAGGTGAGGCCCGTTGTCCTGGGGTCTTGCCTCTCTCTACCTCACACAGTCTCTGGCTGTTCTCTACACTCACACTCAGGCTCAGCGCCACGCCCACCAGAGAACTCAGCAGCTTCACCGCTGAGGGGTCAAAGGGCACAGGTCAGACTGACATCAGCCAGTGTGTGTGTGTGTGTGTGTGTGTGTGTGTGTGTGTGTGTGTGTGTGTGTGTGTGTGTGTGTGTGTGTGTTACCTGCGAGGGTGCAGGTGTGTCTGAAGGCTAGTACGCAGGAGTCAGACAGTTCGGTGAGCAGGGAGATGATTGTGTCCATCAGGTAGCTGTCGAAGATGACACTGTACTGGCACTGGGCCACCAGCACCGACACAAACTCGCAGAACTCAGACTGGAACCGTCGCCAGTATGGACCAGACATGGTCAGGGGGTACTCCCCACTGTCCTACACCCGAGGGGAGGGGAAGGAGGGGGCGAGAGAGAGAGACAGGGTCAGAGTCTCTGCAGTTAGACAGCCATACACATAATGAAGACATATACTGTATATGAGAGACTGACCATGTCCGTGGGCCATGTGACAGTGAGGATCCAGGGAAAGGCCAGGAACTTCTTATACTGCAGCCCAGACTCCTGAGATACACACCATCACTGTCACATAATAGGCAACAGAGCCAAAGACAGAATCATCAGACAGACACAGACAGACAGACAGACAGACAGACAGACACAGAGTACAAACAGACTCTTACCTCGTCCAGCTCCTCCACCATTTTACTCATGACATCACTGTCCTGTCTACTCTGGAACAGCTCTGCTGTGACCAAACCTGGAAGAGAGAGGGAACAAACACTCAACGTCTAATTCACCAGGTGTCCGTTTTTGCTACGACCAACAAGTAGCTAGGCTAGGACATTTGTGTGTGTGTGTGTGTGTGTGTGTGTGTGTGACTGCTTGCCTTTGCACCCGCAGCACTGGATGAAGAAGCTGATGAGGTCCAGGAGGGCGGAGTCTCTGTCCATCACATAGGCCCCGATCCAATCATCAACCACCGCCTGTCCAGAGGACACAGATAGACAGAACCACCACCATGATTCAAAGAAACCATAGAAAAAACTACAACTCCCTCCATTTTAAACAAAGCGCTGTGTAGTAAGTGAACCAATTTCTTCCATCACTTAATAATGGTTAGATATAGCGTAGAGATCGTCAAAATTAGCATCCTGTACCTGCATGGCACCCCTGCCCATGGTGACCACCTCAAACAGGGTGACAGCCTCGATGTCCCCATGTTTGAGGTGTCTGTTCTCCGCACGGCCCAGACTGCCATTGCTGGTCTTAGTGTGTCTCCGCTTGGCATTCTCTGAGTCTTCACGTGCCCTCCTCTTCCCCCTCTGTGGGTTGCAAAGACATATAGGCAGACAGACACAAGTACATGCACACAGACACACACACACTATACTGATGAATATGAAACATTCTTGTGCAATCACAGGCTGTAAGAACAAAAAGGTTATATGATTATCAGCTGAAGGTTCCATGAGTGTAATTCTAGAATATGTAAAATATATATATATATACACACACACACACACACACACACACACACACACATATATATATATCTCCATATCCATGCCAGCACCCACCACAATCTGCTCTCTGTTCTCATTGCTGGCTGAGTTGGTTGAGTTGACTTCCACAGCTGAGTTCTCACTGGGAAACCAAAGACATGACACTGTTGGATATCACCAGCACAGGGCATTTATTACTATCAGATTATAACAAGTAAAACCAATAGATTATGATTACATTTCAGGAATGCAGTCCTGCAAATCTAAAGGCATTTATTCTGTAGATAACAAAGCAAAGGTCCTTACTTCTGTACTGACGACCTAGAGGAGACTGTAGGTTCTGCTATCATCTCTGTTCAGATCATCTTCACACTGGAGCTGTAGACGGGTATTATCAGGACCTGTGAGCATGAATGTGGTTTTCACGCCAGCTAGATGCATACTGTGAGGAGACTATTGGGCCGTTATCACATTCTGCATCTAGGCTGAGGAATAGATTGTCTATGGCCATTTTGTAAGAATGCGGTCACTAATCAATGTGCTATTTTGATTTTGATCCAATTATGGGTACAGGCTTGACTTGGTCGAAAATAATGTCCTTTTATAGATTATGAACAGTTTAGGCAACAGAACGAATCAAGATGCTTGAGAATGTTTCAGCAATCTACCCTCTCTCTGCATTTTGGGTAGCAGGCACTCAGCACACAAAAGTTTCAAAGATCCTCAGAGAAACCTCTCTCTAGTGATATACGGTACGCTGGGTGGTGAATGTTATTGCATTACACCAGAATTTATTTGATTACAACACCTCTGAATTATGCGTATGAAATCAGAATATAATTAATCTCTCACGATGTGTATGCAATACCGGTATGGGTTATGCATTTTCTGATGATAATAACAACAATAATAATAATTGATAATTCAATATAATTTGTAAAAGCTACTGTCTAGATTATCTATAAAGAGTATTTATTTGCTACTATTATCCATGAATAGGTTAAACAACAGTCTAACTGCCACTTCCTGACTGAGACAAGCTCACTTCATCCTGCCATTGGCTAGTATGTGTCAGTGAGTGGAGAGCTCACAGTTTGATTGGATGCTCGGAGTGTCGCTCAGTGTTTCTTGCTGTACTGTAGGCTCTCAGACCTCCTCAAGTCTCCCATCCCCCATGATTCACAACTTCATACCGACACGACACATTTCATGAGCAAGTAAAACTTGGCTTCTCCTGGCGGTAGTATGAGATTTGTGTCATGGATTTCGCAGCACATAAATACATAAAACACTTTGTTTGTATCAGTATTCACACAAGAACGTTTGTTTATTTCCGCGTTAGCAGCAAGGAAGTCTTAGCAGCAAGGAACATTATGGTGAAAAGCTTGTTAAACCGTCTTTTGTATATATAGGACACATACATTCCATGACTTAAGCAACGAAGCCGTCCTGATGATAAAATGCAATTGTCTTACCAGAGGCGTGAGAAATTCAAAGGCAGGATCTGTCATTGTACAGTGCCAAGGATCTGATATTACAGCGCCATCATGCGTGGCTCGCAAGAGTAAAAACAGGAGGAGCGAGTATATTAGGGCGCACGGCGCTTACGTCATCATAATAACTTGATCATAATACTACAACATTATTTATGTTGATACTATGTTAAAATACTTGGGTGAAATATCTGAACTTATACATATTTTCATGTGCCTCATAGTTTATGACACATTGTGTATGTGCATTAGTCTCACTGTTATTTCATGCAACTGTATTAAGCAAGACACGTTTTGAAACAATTCCATACACCATTTATTGTTGAGGTTGGATAAAAACCAGCAAAATTGCATATTCTGTGAATCATTATCAACTAAAGGAATAGACATACATAAAACCTATATAAAACCTATACATAAAAGCAAATGTAAACATTAATACCCAAATTATTGGAGTTACATACTGTGTGAGCCACATGTAAACATTCATACCCAAACTATTGGAGTTACATACTGTGTGAGTCACATGTAAACATTCAGATGGGCATGGATTCTGTAAAAGCGTAATATCATTATAAACATGATTTCGTAACCCCTGTATATAATTTAATGAACTGAATAATTTAGCACCTCTTTTACAGATAAGTGGACACACAATCGTTCACTGAGCCTATTCAGTCCCAGGGGTAGGTGGGAACACTGGTCTGAAGTGACGTCTGAGTTCAAGATAGGTGTTATGTGATGAGGTCAGGAGGAGAGCTGGGACACAAAGGTCATGGCCGGGCTCAGGTCATCAGTGAGCTCCTCAGACAGCGAAGACATTGTTGATGTTATGCTATGAGTTATTTCTAATACCCTGTAGGGAGGGGTTGCATACACACACACACACACACACACACACACACACACACACACAAACACACACATGTTAATTCATATTGAAAACCATGCCTGTCAGAGTTAAACTGATGAATCATAAATATGTTTGGGTTTGGTTGCTCTCACCAGCTGATGTAGTGTGCTGGCAGCTGAGGTTCCTGCCTGGACCCCTCCTCTGACACTAGAGACATCTTCATCTGTTTGAAGTTGGCCTCGATGTCTTTCTTCAGTGCAGACAAGGGCAGGATGCCTTTGAAAGAGCTAATCACTTGCTGAAAAACACAAACAAGTGGAGACATTGTATAGTTGGGTGTATAGGAGCTAGCAGAGGACCGCTGCTAGTCATTACAATTTGGCCATGCTAAAACAGATAAAAGGGGTGCTAGTGGATGTCTATGGGCTGCCTGTTCTTTCTCTAGGGGTATGGTTATATCATACATATGGATAGAATACAACAGAATAGGATGTTATGTCTGTGAATCCATGCGTCTTTTATACAGGTCCAATTGTCAAAGTGTGACAACAAAGCTTTTATAAATCTGAATAGAGTAGAATAGGAATATTGATGATGAAAGCGCTCCTCTCACATATATGACTGAGAGCTGGTGGGCGATGTATTTGTGGCTCCCTAGATGCTTCACGTCCTCCTCCAGCTGCTGGCTGAGAACAAGCAGCTGATTCAGCCTGGCGATGTGAGAGAAGTAGTCTACAACACACACACAATCTCAGGTTAGACATCTGGGCCATAAATAATCAGAAGGGTGCAATGTGCAACGAGTGTTCAGAATTAAATTTATTGTGTAGACATGCTTTTGTGTTTTCCCATTGTGTTTTTAATGTTTTACTATTAAACTCACTACTCCAGGTAGATGTTGCCCTTAGGTAAAGTTCTAGGATCAGCTTACCATCCCCAAATCCCAACCTTTAGCATTCGAGGCGAAAAACACAAAATAGACATCAGCCTAGTGTCGAGAGGCAACTTCATCCTACTCCTCGCCTGTTGGAGGTAGTAGAGTTGTCCCTAACCACTGATAGATGGTGAGATATTTTCATCCTCCTAACAACTGAGGGAAGGTTATTCTGATCCTATAACTGTGGCTAAGGGCAATTTCTACCTGGAGCTCTCACCGTCCATGGGCGGCCTCTCCAGCATGTCCACTGGGCAGCCCTGGATGAGGAACACCTCCACACGAGGAAACATGGCTGACAGACCCATCATATCTAGGTAGTCCTGGAAAAAAATGTTTTACATTCACTAAAACAAACATAATATCATAACTAGGACTGTTGTTATTCCCATGGGTTTAAGCTTGTATTGACTGTCATGTGATAAACTTGAATTTGAAAAACATTGAGATAAATCATGTCGTCATCTTCTAACATATTTTGTATCGTTTCATTATTATAATATGATTATGATGGGAAGGTTGGTACCTCCAGCTGTGGCATAGGTTTAGGCAGGTGTTCTAAGCACTGGAGCATCTGATCAATCATTTCAGCACCTGTATGATCAGAAACATCAGATTGTCAGTGTAGATGGAGGAAGACGATGAGATGAGAAACATGAGACTATAAAGACACTGTAGTGTGGTTAGGAGGGGCTTCTGAATGAGGCTCACCTTGAACCTGGAAAGTGTCTGACTCCTCTGGGCTGCAGTCCTGACTCAGCTGCTCCTGGAACTTCACAGGAGATATGTTATTGTTGTGAGTTATAACACAGTTTCTAATAGAAATAATGTAAGGCTTACATAGTATAATTACAATTAAAAATATATCTACATAGTAAAATACATGATATATCTACATTGTAAAACACATACAATACATTTCTATATCAGTGTTTCTAATCCTGGTCTTCTACAAGTCTTGATTAGGCTACTCTAACTTCCAATCCACATCATTGATTCGTTTGAACCGACCACACTCAAATATGGTTCCTTCCAGCCTCAGGTGAGAGGGTTCAGATGGAGGGAAGGGCTGTGCCAGAAGGTTCAGGGTGTGTCTGTGTGTCTCACCTGTTGTACCTGGGCCCTGATAAGGAGGTCTAGCTGTCCACACAGACACAGCATCTCCAGCCCCACCTGCTCCGGGCTCAGGTGGACCGGCATCAGAGGCCTCTTCAATTGCAGCTCAACTAACCACAGGCGATACAGTCAGTCAATACAGTACAGGTCAGAGATGCATCTAATTCCTACTCCCCCTCCATGGTCCCATATACTGTAGTTCTTGCCCTCTATTGCTCTCAGTCCAGGGAGGGGAGTGGACAACACTTTGGAATGTAATATTGATCATTGATCATATAGCCTTTAGCTATAGAAACATACTGTATAGTATGTAACAGAACATACATTATTCTCTGTCAAGCAATGGTGTCAGCTCTATAACATTGGTTGATAAAAAATATTTATAAGGCAATTCGTTATTTATCAAAGCAATAGTCTAAACGTCCCAAATGCTGTATAGACAGACATTTTGCATGGCATTTTGCATTACGTCATTATGTTAATTGCGGATGAAATACATGAGTGAATGTGGGTCAATGATGCTCCGACTTACCTTTGAATTGCTCATGATAAACGCAAGGGTGACATAGCGGTTCGGAGATGCTGACTGCTGCCATCAGAATTATTGTTCGGTTATCGAACTGATAAACCAACTTCTGTCATTTAAAATACAAATGAATTAATAGAAATGGGAGAATTAATGGGTGTGTGCACAGCACAGTACAGTTTCGGATGCGGAAAGAAAAATGCTTTTGTCTTTGCATCCAATCGGAATTATTTATGTCCAGCACAAGGGGTGCATTCAAGATAGATATAACGTGTGCTGTTGTATCAACAGGCCGATTATCTCCAATAAAAGGATTATCCGCGCGTATCAAAATATAGCCCACAGGTAATCCACTCTAATCATCGTAAACAAAGGGTGAGATGGATTGATGGGCACACAGACAGCTGGTGCCTGCTGGTAACTTCGCCGTTGACACGCCCATGACTGTATGTGCTATTACCTTCTATTGAATCTACCCCAATTCTGCATGATGTCATGATTTTGATGATTTCTAGGGCACGTCATCTGTGCACAGTAGGGATACATTACTGCGTCTAATCCTGTTTAATTATTGACTTACTTATCGAGAAACGGACTTAAAAGAATAACATACAACCATATATGTTGTATTGTAGTCATCATATGACAGGCCATTCAAATAGCAAATATCTGACAGCTCACACAATGAATGAAACACTCAAATGAAACAAAACTCTGGACAGATTTTGACTGGTTTATTAAATAGTAATCAAAGACAGACAAGATGTCTCAGATTCTTCATTCAGGACTCAAAAGCAGTCATAATAAAATACAGCTGGCTTATAAAGTTTGTCACAGTTTTACAGTATTCAAAGTGACAGGTTGAACTAAGAAGGGTCTAGGTCATGACATCATAAAGGGAAAAGACATTTAAATAGTGTACTAAGAAAGAATACATCCCCAATACCACAACAGTATTGATATCGCATTATAAAAAAAAAGAAAGAAAAAAAAAAAAGATTGTGAATACAGTGCTCTAGCAAAAGTCCAACTAATCCAACTGTGTATGATTATTTTCAATGCTGAAATATACAACAATGTACATCTTTTGGTAAACAACCATATTTTCAATTTGTGAATCCTTTGTTAAGAAGTGGATCTGGAGGAAAAAAATAAGTCTCTTATTCTCTCGTATTCTTCTCTTAACAACAAATACCTTTCTTTCGAAATACACCTCCAATTGTTCCTTTATTTGAGTCATAAATGTGTTCTTTATCAAGAATAAACATTGTGTTTAATGGTTCTGCATAATTTGCTCCCTTTTTTGACAATAAAACTAACTGTACATCAGTTTTATGTCCATTGGCTGAAGCGTAGAAGAGATATGTTGCATTGTGTGACATACAGAAAGCACAGTTCACTTTGACCCCAATTTTGCTTGACTCAAGGATGGATCCTTCCCAGTTCTAGCAAGGAACTTGTCCAGTCGAGGTCCATGAGATGGATTCAGTTTCTGACCAGGAAGATGCTGTTGCTACTGGCGGCCACCGGGAGGCAGGCTGAGGTTGGCCATGAGTTCATGAACAGAGGCGAATATTGTGCATTCACCTACGAGGAGACAAAAACACACCAAAGTGTCAAAGTGATGGCAATTGAACCATTATTAAAGCGGTTTGTTTTTCCTCACTTGTTCTCAAAGCTTGTCAATATTCAAAAACAGACACTCACCCTGTCTGGCGGGATGCAGCTCGTTGAACCTCTTGAGGATGTTGGAGACCATGAGTGCAGCAGCTCCAGAGGAGCTGTGTTGGCGGGGTATGTCAGCCTGCTGGGTGAGGCCAGTGGCCATGTCGTACACGATGGGCACGATGATGCTCACTGGCTCCTGGGGCACCGGCAGCCGCTGGGTCAGCTGGAGCTGAGGGGCAGACAGCAAGGATACATAATTAGTTCTGTTTCACACACAACTTCCTAAATTCAACAGAGTGAAACAGACTACACCCCTTTGTGTACTATGTCTGCCTATTCTACTCATTGACCAGCCTTTTGTGACACTACTGTATGATTTTTTGTGTGACAAGTGTACAGCACAGGCTTTTGTAAATGTCTGTGTGGATCCATCCTGGGAGGACTATGGCTAGACCTGGACCGTGCAGTATTGAAAGGAGAGGAGAATTCTACTCACAAAGAAGAGCATCTTGGACTTGAGCACCACAGCGATAGTTCCTGGAGGGGCGATGGGAGGGGCACTGGGAGGGATGGTCAGACAGAACTGGACGTTCCACTTCAGCTGGGTGGCCTGGTCAGGGAACTGGACAGAGAGAGTGAGTGAGATACTTTCACACACTCACACAAATATCTCCCTCCTCCTCTCACCAATATACACACACCTCGCCTCCACCCACACACATCACATGTATCTGTACTACTCACCAGTTCAAGCTTCATGATGCGTACGCAGTCCCTGAGGATGTTGGTGGGAGCCCCCAGCAGCTTGGTGAAGGCATTCAGAGTGTTGTACTTAAAGGGAGGTCCTGCCACCTAGAGGAAACAAGAGAGGAGAGGAAACATGAAGACAAAAGTGTGCCTCAACAACATAAAGCGCACATGGTCAACAAGGACAGAGGAAGGGGAGTGAATTGTTTAATCAGAATCCTGTGTGTGTGTGTGTGTATGTGTGTGTGTGTGTGTGTGTGTGTGTGTGTTCGTCTTACCCGGGTCTCAAAGAACTTCTCTAGAACCTGCAGCTCCTCTTGTGACCACGGCCCGGCGTTCTCCGGTGTGACTTTGAGCTGGAGTGTCTGGTAGGTCTTTGGGTTCAGAGCCACGCGACACTTCAGCACCTCCGTCTTGAACATGATCACTCCTGGCTCGTTAGAGTTAACGATGGACAACTGAGGTGGGGGGAGAAAGAGTTTGACATTAGTTCATTTAGAATTGTACTAACAGATGTCACTAACATTGGGCCCAAGCAGACAGACACAGAGGGAGGGAGGGAGGGAGAGAGAGAGAGAGAGATAGCAGAGAGAGATGGAGAAGTGTGAGAAACACTTACGTTGGGTTCCACCTGGATGATCCTCTGCAGGTGGCGTCTCATGATGACCGAGCCCAGGAAGCGTTCGAGCGGCGAGCAGAGGTAACTTCCTGCCAGCCCGGGCACCTGGCAGGGCGTGGGCGAAGGCAACAGCAGCACGTGCAAGGCATTGTGGGTAAGGATGGTGGGGATGGAGGCGGCCCAGGAGCGCTGAGGTAGCTGACGGGGCGGGGGCATGCTACTGGGCATGGTCTGGGAGCCTGGGAGAGAGAAAACACACACACACACACACAGAAAAGAGTAGTCTAATTAGATTAAAAATGAAATGTGTGTACAGGGGAAGTTTGTATGCAGAAATAAGATAAGATGATATGTTTTCCTGTAATGGGCTGGGGCACATGGGACAGTTCCTCATGATAACATGAGGAAGAGAGAGTGGTACTTACTGGAGCCAGCACGTGGAGAGTGTGATGCATCAGGGATGGGGGAATGGAGCGAGGGGTTGCCAGGGGACATGCCATGGATGCGAGCCCCAGGAGAGGGCCCTGAAACCTGGGGGGAGCCTGGCCACTGGCCCCTCTGGCTGGGAGACACCATGGCATACGGAGAACTGGGGTCCAGCGCACCTGGGAAACAAACAGACATTCACACACACACACACACCATCAGCACAGTAAGGAACAGTACAAGTGCCCTCAGTCCCTTTATCGTCAGGATTGTGAACACAAACACACACCCTGACACACACACAAACAAACAAAAATAAAAACATTCACCAACTCCCATGAGGTCACACACTTCTCAAATTGGGATTCCAACAGTCCATGCTAAAGACTGAGTGAGTGCCCACCTCAGTCTGGATCAACAGATCAACTCAAGACAGGCACATTACCACAGGGCTAGCTACAGCTCACCCCATCCTCACTCCCAGATATAACCAGCCAGGGTGCCAGGGCTTATGGTTCCACTGTAACACCACCCAGACTGTCACTGTTACAGCCCATCCTCTGGTCCGGCTTGGCCCAGCTCATCCCTGAGCAGTGTGGCCTGGGTCAAAATGACCCCCCCCCCCCAACCACCCGGCTTGACCACAGCCTGCCTTTTCCTTGGGCCAGCCCCTCCCAGCCCCCTCCTCCAACCCTGCCCAGCCTGTCCCTGTGGTCAGTGCGTTCAGCCACTTACCATGCGGGCTGGCAAAGCTGGTCGGGCCCATTGTTATCCCCAGAGAAGAGGGAGACGGGGTGGGCCCAAAGGGAGAGGGCGCCCTCAGGGCTCCGCTAGGGGAGCCGGAGGTATGGATGGTCCCTGCGCGCACACACACACACACACACACACACACACACACATACATATACCACACACACACACACACACACCAACCAATCAATCGACGGGCTCATCAGACTCATATTGGCTGACAAGATCACCTCTCTCCCTCACATTCACACACACACACACACACATTTGCAAGTGCGCACGCACACAGTCACACACACACGCTAAAGCGGGCGCTGGCTTCAGGCTGACATGGGTGAGGAGGAGTAGGGCCGAATGCATGCTCTCTGCCTTCTAGGCTAGGGTACATGCACCCGATGTTTGAATGACATGCTCTCACAACCACACACACACACACACACACACACACACACACACACACACACACACAGCTGGGGCGAGCGAGTGGGAATGTGATGAGTGCGGAGAGCCAAACCACTGAACCAGCCGGTTTCCTCTGCTTCTATGGAGGGCTGCCAAGCACACATGGCACAAAAACGGGGGCACACACACCACTGCTCTTCCTCACACACTCCTCTCACCCACCATAGTACACCCCCCCTCCCTCACACACTCCTCTCCCCCACCACACTACATTCCCCTCCCTCACACACTCCTCTCACCCACCACAATACCCCCCCCCCCCCCCCCCCCCCCAACACAGCAGCACCAGGGGAGTTCCACTCCAGAGTCGACCACCCCTGGACGCCACCGCCACCGCCCCCCCCCCCCTACCCGACCCACACACACACACACACACCCACACCCACACGTCTTACCTGGGGACTGAGTGGGCATCATGGATGGCGATGGAGCCACGTTATGGTACGGTGTTGGCGGGGAGGTGAGAGGTGGGTACACCCCTCCCCCGGCCCCTCTCATTGGCTGCTGCTGCTGCTGCTGGGCCTGTAATTGGCCCATCAGGGTGTCCATCATGTCGACACCCACCGGGGAGGGCGGGTTGTCGTCCTCGTTGACGGAGCGGCGGCGAGCGTCCTGGTTGCTGTCGACAAACATGTTCAAGAAGGTCTGCAGAGAAGAGAGGAGGCGGGGGGGGGGAGGGGGGGGGGGGTGAGGGAGAGAGAGAAAGAGGATGTAAAAGGGGAAAGTCATCCTCAACTTCCTCAAAAGTTGAGCTTTTCCTTCCTCCAAAGTATTTCAACCACCCAGCACTATATCCCTGTGCTCAGTCTCTCCTGTACCTTGAGTCCCGGGGCAGGGTAGAACCCCTCTACGATCTTTGTGTTGTCAAACAGGCTGTAGGCTCCGTCTCGGATGGCCACCACGCCTCGGCTGCGGCAGTAGATGTCTATGCAGTACATGTTCCTGAAGGCCAGGCGGATGTGCGTGGGCGACTGAGGCAGGATGGAGAAGCACTGGTAGGCCGTGTTGGTGCGCTGGGTGAGGCCTAGCATGGGCACCGTGGGCAGCTTGTTGATGGCATTCAGAGGAGCCTGGGTGTCTGACAGGACCTGACAGGAGAACAACAATATCCACAATATATCACTTAGCTGGCAGTGCCACGGGATGTGTACCTACAGCTGTGTGTGTGTGTGTGTGTGTGTGTGTGTGTGTGCACATGCGTGTGTACCTGCATTAGCTGTACCACAGTGGGGGTCTTGTTGAACATCTCTTGCAGTTGGTGAAGTATGATGTTATGACAGTTGCTACAGCCTGAGTTAGGGCCCACTGTCCCCAGAGAGAGGTGGAAGCGCTGGGTGCTGGAGTTCCACTGGATGGTCACCTGAGGGAGGACAGAGAGAGAGAGAGGGGGGGGGGGGGGGGGGGGGAACAAGTGAATAACCTCAGAGCAATCTGGTCATAGCTTACTCTCACCCTCTGGTAGGGTTACGCTTCCACCATGTTGTTGTTTATACTCAGGTCGACGGCTAGGGATATGATATGTATATTTCTTGTTGCTAAATGTTTCGTGTGTGTACCTAAAAATAGTTTTTTTTTACAATATGTGGGTCCCTAAGTGGTTTCAAAGGTTTTCAGGCTTACAGTTGAGACCCCCCCCCCCACACATACACACACACACACACACACACACACCACCCCTAGGTGTACTTACTGAGCTGCCCTTGGTGCTGCCGTAGCAGAGCACCAGCTTCCGGTAGTTATACAGCCTGATCTCAGAGAACAGACTCAGGTACGATGGCATCTCTGGCAGGAGGAAGAGAAACAACAAGAGGACCACATTCATCAACATTACCAAGGTAGCTTTACATTCAAATACAGTTATCAACACATCACATTTCAACAGCACGCACACGCACACACACACACACACACACACACACACACACACACACACACACACACACACACACACACACCTGGTAGTGAGCGGGAGAACTCCATGACACACTGGTAGAGTTGGCTGATGCTGCTCCAGTCATTGAGGAACATCTCCACCACCTTCCTCCCGCCCACAGGCTCTGACAGAGGGTTCTCATAGGTCAGATACACGTGACGCGTTGACGCTAGAGAGACAGACAAATACGTTAAATACGTTAAATGACAATAAAACTATAAAAATACTCTGTTGAGGCAGTGTGTGTGTGTGTGTGTGTGTGTGTGTGTGTGTGTACCTTGCTCCTTGCTGTGAGTGCTGTTCAGAGGGCAGTTGGCCAGGATCAGTTCAGCCACCCAGGTGCGGTTGTTGCGTCCCTGCAGGCGGAAGGTGCAGTCCAGTAGGGAGCGCTCTAGAGCCCGCCTCGTCTCCTCACCCACACCCTTACTGGGGGGGATCCTGGGGGAGGGGGGGAGGCATGTTGTTATCCAAACTCTTATGAAGATGGCTTTAAATGGCATAATAACACTCAAAAATGTGTGACCTAAGCATGACATTACTGTAGGTAGTAGATTAAAAACTTAAGCTGAATCCTTATCTGGAGTTGCATCGACCATGGCATTTTCCCACAAGATACTACTACTACTACTAATAATAATAATACTGTGGTTGTTCCTCATGCCTTTATGTGTATGTACGTGTCTTTGTCTTACTTTAGGATGCGGATGGCGTGGCTACAGCCGTCTCCCTCCACCTGCACTCCCTGGTGTGGAATCTCCATGTTGGACAACTACACACACACACACACACACACACACACACACACACACACACACACACACACACACACACACACACACACACACACACACACACACACACACACACACACACACACACACACACACACACACACACACACACAAAAAAGATTGAGTACTTGGACGGACAACTGAGGGTAAGAGGGAGGAAGGAGCAATGAAGAAAACGGTGGAGGGTGGGAGAGAGAGGTAGAGAGAGGTAGATTCCCTCCTTACCTCTGTTCTGAGGCCTATGAAAGGCATGTTGGTGTCACACATAGCCACTAGGTGAGCCAGCTCCTTGTTGAAGGCACACATCTCCCCAGAGCGCTTGGGCTTCTTAGGCTCCAGAGTACCCTGGTCTCCAGACAGCTGAGGGAGCAGAGACAGAGTGGGGACACACTGAGCACACTGTCAGTCACAAGAAATGGCATGTTGCCCTGTGTTCTCAATAGTGTAGGGTAGGTCATAGAAACAGAATATTCATCTGCCTAAGCAGTATATGGTTGACATTAGTGCTAGTATCTCTGCACGGCTACCATCATGTATCTATCTCCCACACCTTTCTCTTAGTTCCAGGACGGGCCCCTCTCCCAGAAGCGGTGTCCAGGACGAGCTGCTCCAGGTTGGGCTTGAAGTGCTGCAGGAGCTGGGCGCACGGAGGTCCCTCCTCTCCCTCCAGCTGGGACACTGACAGGATGGAGTACTTGTATTGCAGCTCTGTGGGACAGCCAGGAACATCCAACATCTCCACCACCTAGAGAGAGATGGGGGCGGGGGGGGAGAGAGAGAGAGAGAGAGAGAGAGAGAGAAGAAACAGATGGGCTTTATGTTAGTTTTATGTTTTTGCTTCAAGTACTGTACATGTCCCTTTGGAGACACTGAAGATGTAGTGAATTGCATTGAAAAGAAAGAGGAGGGGGGGGGCCTTACGATATAGTATTGTGGTAGGCGTGTCAGCTTGATGAAGAGTCTGTGTTTTGACAAGTCGCCTGCCGGGTGAGAGGCTGAGTTGGAGAGATGCAGTGTGTCGGTGCACACTGTGGGGAGGTGCTTCACTGACTGTCGACAGCGCTGCTCCCCTAACCAGAACCTAGAGAGGGGGGGAGAGAGAGAGAGAGAGAGAGAGAGAGAGAGCGAGTGAGAAAGAGGGAAAGTGAAAGAGAAGGCGAGAGAGAGAAAAAGAGAAAGAGAAAGCAAGAGAGAAAGAGAAAGCAAGAGAGAAAGAGAAAGCGAGTGAGAGAGAGAGAGAGAGAGAAAGAAAAAGAGAGAGAGAGCGAGAGATTAGTTAAAACCACAGTTGGACACGAGCATGAGTAAAAACCAGTGCACCACAAACTTCTCAAAGAGAACCAAAAAAAAAAACACGACTTGATGTGGCCTTTCCACACGGACATGACATCACCATTCCCGTTGACAGCTGGGGCTTCACAGACATTATCCCACAGTAGTGTGATATCTCATTCCAACCCTAATTGCGGCCAAGTGTGCCAGTCTGTGCCATCTTCAGAGACGAACAGACAGCCCTAACATGATGTTGCAGCCCATATGCTCACGCTCATACCATTAGCACTTCTGCTAACACTCTGGCCATGACGGGGATTAAACGGTCCAGCCTATAACACTCTACATCAGAACAGTGACAGGCGATAGACTCAAGCTGACGCTACAGAACAAAAAACTTAGCCTAACAATGTCTGTGTCCTAATATCCATCCGTAATAAGCGGTGTGCACTACAAGGATACTAGGGTGAGGCACTGTATTGCTAGAATGGGTATCTGAGCTCTGAACAGGCAGACCACATCTAGATAGACAGGTAGTGGATTTACTTCAGTTGCTGCAACCAAGATATGATGCGTTTCATGTCATCGTTGATGGTCTTCTCAATGTCATCCAGCATGGGCTGATCTGGAGAGAGAACACAGAGAAGAGAGTGAGTGTGTGTCTGTGTCTGTCTGTGTGTGTGTGTGTGTGTGTGTGTGTGTGTGTGTGTGTTTACCTATCCCATACAGCATGGGCTGGAACATTCCTGAGTGCAGGTCCACAAAGATGTGCAGGCACTCTGAGCGGCCGCAGGGCTCCAGGATAGGGATGACCAGAGTGGGCAGAGCCGTCTCTATGAACGCTGAAACACAGGGAAGGGAACCAGTCTTCAAACATTGAAACCTTTCTTTTCACTCAGTGACTAAGACTTTCTTTCACTACTGCCAGCTCCAAGGGAGAATCAGGGAACCAGTGACTCATTTCAGTGGAAGCCGTTTCTTAGCCGTAATTTGTGAGGAAAAAGGCAACAAAAATTTTTTCCCAAGACCAGTGGACAGATCTTTTAGTGTCAACAGTAGTCGCAGGAACACTCACAGTTATCACTGGGGTTACTGGTCTTCAGAATGGCTTTCAGCTCCTGCAGCTTCTGATGGGAGCGTGCGTGCACGCTGTCAATCAAAAGCTTCTCCACCGACAGATGGTCAATCTACAGGAGGGGCGGGGCCAGAAATAGGATATGGGGTCATGAGAAACAACAACAAACAGTAGGGATGCAGAGCAGGCTATTTAGTCTCGTCACTCTATACACGCTATCACCTTCATGGCTCTCTCCATGAGTTTGGAGTCACAAGCGGGTAGTGGAGGCTCATGCGATATCTGAAGTGGCTTGGATCCATCGAATTCGTCAATCTTGATGCTGACTTTGTGGACCGACGCAGTGCCAGTCTTCCTGCCCAGGACCTGTTGGCTGGAGGGGGGGGGGAGAGAGAGTCAAGTGATGCCTCATTATTCCTTGAAAGGAAATTCATTTGGCACGGCATAAAAGCACAATCAACAGTTTTCAAAGCAGCAAATAGTCGTTGTTGAGACAAAGAGCAATCTGTCAAACAATCCCTCATCCCTTCTTGTGTATAACTTCTGTCAATAAGTGTGTGTGTGTGTGTGCATGTGTGTGTGTGTTTCTTACTTCCAGACAGCGAGTGTGAGACACTTGGCTGGCATGTATCTCTCCACCTGTACCAAGTCTCCCCAGCGCTCTCTAACCAGCATCAGGGTCTGAGAGTGGAGCACCTCCAGCTGCAGAGACAGGCAGAACGAGTCTGGAGAGGAGAGGGTTAAGGAGCAGCTAGCAGGAAAACACTAGGAGGATGAGTGCAGAACATGTGTGTGTGCATGCGCATGCGCACGCGCACGCGCACGCGCACGCGCACGCACACGCGCACACACACACACACACACACACACACACACACACACACACACACACACACACACGTTAATTAACTAATTGCATCAAAGATCCTGGTCCCATTGAGAGATTGTAAAGAACTAGTGTGTTAAATGTGAGGGAAGCAGAGCAACGATGCTCTGATTAGCATTGTGATTAACATGGCCATGCTCTCCTGCATATCTGATTAGGGTCTTTGATGTTAGCATAATGCTAACAAGCGGTTGCTATTGTTTTCCCATGTGCCTCAGGGGCTAGGGAGATGCTGAGAGACTTTGAAACCAGGCTGCGGCTGACTGATAGTTGCTACGGATGTGCGATAACAAAGACTAATACAAAATAGACCTTCCACACCTATAATCATCTGTGTTGTTCTCTTGGGCATAACACTATTATCTAAAGCATTGTTATCGGAGTATGACAATAATTTGGTAATTCTATTATTTATAATGCTATTATGGCCCCATTAACTTGAGAAACAATGCAATTTAAGCAAGGCAGGTCACTTGTCAGCAGCTGTAGTTGCCAGATATACAGTAATTCAGTCATGGCTACTTACACCTTGAAAAATGGACCGCATCCACACTTCAGACTTGGCAACAGATGTAGGCTCACACACTCTACAAGCCCCTCCTTACAGAGAGTACTATCATTACCTGCACGGCATAGTAAATTCACTGTGTTCATCATTTACCGGTGCCTAAGCTGTTTCCAGTCTGTACAGTATGTTGTTACAAAGCCCAACAAGGGGGTGGTGGGATAAAACGAGGAAAGAGAGTGGACATGTGACTCCACACTGTTAGAAAACCATTCCAAAGAGAGAGGCTATGCTAGTGGCTCATTGGAATGCTGTGTCTGCCTGGACCTCTGCATGGTCATTCAGTCAATACTGTATACATGAGCACGCACATACTCGTACGTGCACACACACCCCCACACTATATTACTACTGCAGCACTTCATGCCAGCACTGGCTTTGAGCCCATTGTCTGAACGAAGAAGACACACACAGACACACACACACACACACACACACACACACAAAGGATACGCAGGCAGCTGTACATGTCCTGCAGGGGCTTCTCATCTGCAAACAGACGTGACTGCACCAACTCATGGATAAAGTTCACCTGCATACTGTGGACCAGTGCTCGGCCATCTGTGAGGACAAAGGGAGGGATAGGGAGGAGAAAGGGAGGGATAGGGAGGAACAGGGGAAGGAGGAAGAAAAGGGTTTTGAAGGGGATGATGAGAGAAGAAAGGAGAGAGCAAAAGGAGGGGTAATAAGGGAAAAGAAGGGCGAAAGACAGAAAAGGGACGGGGATATTAAGGGTGAGGAGACGTATATTTGGACAGAATATATATTCACTCTACTAAACAGATTCCACAAACACACTGCTCGCACTCTCTCTCTCTCTCTCTCAATGTTGTGTGTCTGACCTCCAGTCTCCTTGTCCTCCACCAGTATCTCCAGCTTCAGCAGTCTCCAGGGAATATCAGGATCATCTCCCATCACTGTCAGAGTAGCCTCAAACTCTCCTTCCACACGGAACTTTACACGCCCGTTAGCTGGGGGAGACACACACACAGGCACACGTGCAAACACACACACACACACACACACACACACACACACACACACACACACACACGCATTAGCGAAAGTGTATCTCCTCAAATCATAGTCTAATTGTGTTTTTGTAGAGTGTGTGTTTTCATGTGTGTGTGAGATTAAGTTGATGCTTACCCACATTGAGGTTGCTAAAATGAATTTGTAGTGTGTGTGCGTGTGATGCTTACCCACAGTAAGGTTGGCTAACTGAGGTGGCAGGTCTGTGGTGACAAGGCGGTGTCGCAGTATCTGATTGAGCTGGTTCAGAGTCGTCTGCTTCTCCACCTTAGTGATGGGGTCTGGAGGAATGATCTTATCCTACACACAGACACACACACAGACAGGGTTAATGAGCTAGCCCAAAAGATAAAGTTCCAACACTGATGACACCAATGTGATACAAACATGAGACAGACAGATAAAATAAGCTAGCTTGGGCTGTCTTTGTTACCACACTAGCAGGGCTAAAATCAAAGGCCATTGTCAATGTTTCTTAGATAAATATTCACAAATACACAAAAAACAGATTGCTTTGTCTGTTTCTGCTGTAACCAACTCCTCTAGAATTAAACAACTGACAGTTATTGATGCTACATCAGCTATATACAGGCAGGCAGCTTACCCGTATGCATGTGGGTAGGCGTGGGTAGGACCCTGTGGTGAGCACATCGATGGCAAAGGGAATGGCAAAGCTGGGCAGGCGAGCATGTACCAGGGCATCTCTTGCCAGTGATGCCAGCCTATCGGCCGTGTCCACAAACAGGAAGGCCTGCTGGTCCAGGAAGCTAGAGATCATCTGTTACCATGGAAACCAGGGGTGAAAGGTTAGCATCACAAATATTTTTGGGAGGTGTATGTGCATATCTCATGTACAGATTCGAACCATGCATGTCCTTTGTAAGTAGATGATTGGCATGTTGAGAGTAGGCTACTGCAGTAACTACATACCGCACACTTCTCCACTTTCCCTGCATTGCTTGCCCACTTCACCAGGGCTAGGAGACGCACAAACAGCTGCCTGGTGCGACTGGCAAACTGGACTATCTCTATTTTCCTGTCAGAAACAGTTGAGATCCATGTTAAAACATTACTACCAGAGGTCAGAGCAAATGTCATAAATGACTTTCACTATCTTTCCAGAGCAAATCTTACCTTTCCATGTCCGTTTTTCTGGGAAGACTGAAAGACACAGATAATCACCATTAATAACTAATTTATTAATATTGACAACAAGCACAAAAAACACCATTCCAAAGTTCATCAGACGCGACGCCAGTCAGTAACTTTGAAAACAACTCACAGAAATACTACGTTATCAATGGTTACTATTCTTAAGGCACAAGCCAACACTATTCTGTGGCTAGGGGGACATCAGATGACAGAGTTGGAGGCAACACCGGCAAGAGCGGGTTCCCACTCAACAGGGATCTCATCATCACTCACAGTTCAGCCAGCAGGGTGATTTCGTGGTAGGTCCTCTGGAGGAGAAACTCAATCAGAAGGCTTAGCCGTACCCCCTGTGTCGCCGGGGTACCGGGAGGAGGCGGCTGGGGGGCCGAGGTCGGACCCCCGACCGGCACCAGTTGCCCATCTGATCCAATCTGCACCGGAGCCATTTTAAAATAACAATACGAGCTCCTGCGATGGACACCGAAAAAAATTACAAATACCGAGACGTAGTTACCAATCTTACACGTATTCTACAACATTTCTTAAGCCGTAATTGTTTAGAAAGGGCTCGGCGTCTTCGCCCCATAGAAATGTCACTAAATACCCGCGTTTTAATAGCTTATTACAAAAAAAGATTCAATGCTGTTCACCCGCCATCTTTGCTGTCTAACGGGAAGTGATCTCAATTTGGTAGAACAGAAAACACGGAGGCAGTGTTACTGGTCCCGTGAACCGGTTCACTGAAATCTTTGCTTTTTTTTTTTTTTTTTTTGCTTTGCCGTTCTAGGGTCAGTATTGTAATGCCTTAAGTTTGGATCCAATTTCATTTAGGGATTCACTCTAAACTGTGACAGGTAGACCCAAAATAGTACTTACTACCAAATATCTAATAGAAATATATTACTTTATCTTCATTATCTTCATCTGAAATAATGTGCCTTCTCTTGTCAATCACATTTAGTTTCACAATTTACAAAGATTATACGTTTTATTTTGCTTTATTTTCTAATTATTTTTCGAATATAGTCCTACTCCACTGTAATTGAGCTACAGTAACCAAAGGGTGGGGAGCTGGGTGCTTTCCTTAGCTGGGTGCTTTAAGCTGGGTGCTTTTTCTTCACAGTTAAATATCTACTGAACAGAATTTAGTGGGACATAAGATTACTTTTTATTTTAGATGGAAGAGCCAATCAATGCTTTATTGAGTCCTGGGATAAATTGCGTTTCACACAGCACCACAGACAAACACACAAGCAAAATAGAATACAAAACAATATAATTATGCATAAACATACAGTGGCACAAATGTCAAATACAAACAAAATTATTATTATTTGATTCAGTATTCTCATGCTTTAGTGATAAAGAAAACCCTAACATGTTGACAGGGTACAATACTTGACTTTTTTTTTCAATGGATGATGCATTGCTTTATACAACATTTTATTTTACAGCAATTCAAGTTCAAAATATATTGTTATATGTACTGGGATACAGGGGGGTGTATGACAGTACAATGAAATTATTCAGTCACGAGCTCTCATCTTCGAAAACACAATAGAACACAATAGTAGCACAGGATACAATCGTAACACAATAATACATAATACACAATAATACAGTTTGTCTATACAAGACATGTGATATATAAGACATAGTTGCAGCAGAGCACCAGGTAGTAAATGCCTGCACAGTGGTAAGCAGTAGTGTGTGGTGTATATAGTGTGTGCAAAGAATGTATAGGAGACAGTCATACAATTCAACTGTTAATCAGCTTGGGGATAGAAACTATATCAAAAACAATATTTCACTATCAACAAAGAGACATGAAGATACATAACAAGATTGATATAATATTGTCATACAGATTTCAAAGCAATAAAAAGTTACACAAAATGTAGTGAGAGATTGTTGACAACTCTCACAACAATTATCACTTTACTATGCGTTGTCTAGACAGAGAGGAACATAGTTTAGAAGTGGATGCAGCAAATAGATTATGTTGGGAATATGTGTTTACTAGACTTCTTCACCTATTTTGCAAATAAGAGCAACTTGCTTTGATGTAATTTCAAACCACTGCAGGACAGAGAAAGGAGGGTCGTAACACTAAAGTTGATGAGACAAAGGGAAAGTGCTGAAAATGTGAACACACACACACACACACACACACACACACACACACACACACACACACACACATACACCAGAGAGGGAAATGTGTGGCATGGGTTAATCCTGCAGGACTATTGTTGTCCTGTGAGTCAGCAGTCAACTCTCTTTTTCTCCCTCTTTCTGTAAACTCCCAGCCATAGTTTCATTCCCACAGAACAGGTCTCTCTAACATGCGCACACACACACACACACACACACACACACACACACACACACACACACACACTCACATGAATGACCAGGATGACTGACAGTCTGGTTACTGATGCCATGGCAACTGTCAGTGCTGCTGGTGTCAAAGAGAAAAAGATTAGTAACCTGATATCTATGTCTATGACGGACCATCCTACACCACACTACTTCTACTACTGGTGATGTTGGAAAGCAGTAGGGATATTGCACATTTTTGAGCAACCTATAGGACCGTGATTGATTACTTCCCCTACAATTGATCTGATGCACTGGTGTGACCAGGGGGGTCACCATTTTGTTTTCAATTATATTTTTAGGCCTACATCGCAGTTGTTTAGGCAAACTTGGAAATATCATATATATCTAGCATCACCCAAAGCATCTATATAAGGATACAGGCCACTGTGTGAGTTTGGCAAAGTGAAACTAGAGGCACAACACACACAAGTAGATGGAGATATTTAAGCCATTTACAGACCACTCAAACATTTGGGGGAGCTCATGTCTCATTCAGGGGCTCCCCCTTTTATTCCCATCCTGGGGGACCAACTGGGGGTTTGAACCCAGGTCTCCCATGTAGCTGACAACGCCTAATCCGCTAAGCTAAAGGCCCCCCTTTGACCACCACTGAAAGATCGCGGGTCATGGCAATAGTGTGACAGTTTGGAGTTCGACCCTGGGTCTCAAGCCCTATAGGCATGAATGTGACTGATTAAGGGAGGTTCCAAACCATCATCACGACTTGCCTACAGGAAGGAAGCAAGTATGGTTGGAATGAGGGAAGGAAGGGTGCATTTAAAATACTTTAACATGGCCTTTATCTGTTCTCATACACACTAAATAGGTGCAAAGTGTAGCTATAAAATCTGATCTGACCAGATCCATGACGATAGGAGGCGGTAAAGTAGGCTTACAAACCCCTTTTTTGACTCAACTACCGCTCTGTGTTTGAGAAAAAACTTGGAGCCGTGAATCCAGTGTGGGACCTGGATTCAACAATCCACATTCTATGGATTTTTTTTTAATCGTTCAGCACGGGTTCCATTTGAGGAATTGTTCTCGATAGAAGGGCTATTTGGCTCGATAACAACATTGACCGTTGGAGTTCGTAAAGTCGTTTGGCTTCTGTTTAGATGCGCGACGTTGTTTTGGGGACTGCGCTTCCGCCATATTGAAGCGGTTCACTAGTAGCAAGTTGTGACTGACTGGGACCGAACTGACAGAGAGATCGGACAAGCTAGAGTTGGGGGGGCTGCTACCGCGCTGGTGACGCAGGAAAAACACCCAAGAGCTGACAAAAAAACCCAAAGGAACCAGATCATTCTAACAGCCAGTTTAGCTTGAAACGAAATAGCAACATAGGTCTCGTTTATGTAATATTAAACAACTACACTATCGGTCAAGGCTGGACTAGCTCGTGAATAGAGGGGAAGTCCTATCAAATTCCTGGTAAGTGGTAGCTAGCTAGCACATTGCTAACGTTAGCGTCAGCTGGTGGATGCAGGTATGGCAGCTGACTTGATAACGTTAGCTAGCTGACTGCATTTCTTTTGTTTGAAATTTCTAGGATCGAAGTACGTTGATAGGGGTCGTTCATAATTGAATAATTTGATAGCAATGTTAGACAGCATGTTCTGTTAATAGATAGTAAGATAGCGACAAGTAACTGACACTAGTCTGACAGACAGTGGGACAGAACGGCTCCCTGGACGCTGTAGTGTCAGTTGTCAGCGTAACGTTAGCTCATACAGCTAGCTAGCTTATTAGACAGCCAGTTAGTTTGGCTGGCAGTATCAGTGCAGTGAACAGTAAAAGCCTGGTCGATACTGCGAATTGGCTTTAGCTAGACAGTTTGCAAGACGACTAACACGTTAAGGTTAGTTGATGTGTATCTGCTAGGGAAGCTAACTTGCTAGGTAGGTAGCTACCCCATAAAATGTCATCCCACTGGTGGTTGCACGGCCTGCTCCTAGCTAGCTAACAGACAAGAGTTAAGTTAGCAGCTAGCTAATACTCTGCGAGTATATTAGTTAGCTGGTAGATTCGCGTGATGCGAAATGAGCTAAATTTACTATTTCACCCCATAAGATGGCTGGAGATATTAGCGGCAGAGAGTGAGTAAACCCTGCTTTACTTGTCAATTTGCGCTAACGTTAGCTCGGTAGCTGGCCCGGCCACACAGGCCTGAGAACCTGCGCTTGGAAACTAGGCCTTCAACAAGGGGCGGATCGCAATGTAACTTGGGCTTTTATAAGCTAGCCAGCTGCAACAATAATATGCGGTTTTTAACCTTGATTTTTCCCAGTGTTTGCAGACTCTGATTTGGGAGGACAATATCATTTTTTAAGCACAGACAGACAGACAGAGCTCTCTTGACGAGCTAGCTCTATGCTACCTAACGAGCCAACAACGTTAGCTAAGTTGACATGGTGCGGAAGGGAAGTCTTTTATGTAAGATGAAGCAGCATAATTGATGTTGGGTTGCTCAATGATCTACAGATTTTTTTCTAAACTCGCAAAAGTGTGATTATGTTAGCTCGTCAACAGTATGTTTGAGGAACATTTGTAAAATACTTTGGTGGATATGAGAATAGGTAGCTAGATTGCTAGCTAGATCAGTGGGGTACAGAAATTTGACACCTATTAATGTCATGAGCATAATTTCTAAGTCATTGAATGAGTCGAGAGTTTTATATGTGTTTATTGCCGTCTATGTCCCTGCCCCTGTCATTTGGAAGATAGTATAATCGGTAGACATATTTCATCATAGTTTTTTGGTCCACCCCTGCTGATCTAGCTTGTGAGATTTAAAGTGTCCTACTCCGACAGGCCTCAACAATAACAGCAGCACTTCTGTGTTGCAGCAGCAAGTGAGTGGCTGGATGTTCAACAGAGGATGACCTCCATGTCTCAAAACTGTATATCGTATTATTTAATGTCCATTTGTCAGATACTTACTGTGGATTGACAATTACATGATTGATTTTATTTCCACATTTGAGTATGTTAGTATCTTAATGTTGTTGGAGCCGAACATTGGACTGTGTCTCAGTGATGATGAGTAGAGCTCTGGGGATGTTTTGCAGTTGATCACTTATTTCTGATGTCAAAGGCCACCTGCAAAAGGGAAAGGAAATGTCCCAGTTTCACTACCTTAAAGTTTAGTCAAATTAGTTTGCATTTGCCCCTAGCAGCAACTCGCCGAATTACAAATATGACCGTGTGTGTATAAACAGTTGAATATGTTTAAAGAGTGGTACCACACCCATGCATCTTCTGCATAAGAGTATGTTTGATCACTGATCAAATGGTGTTTTATGTAAGGCTTGAGTTTAGGGTCAGTATAGTGATGATGATGGGTCTTGTCCTCTCTAGGATGACAAAGCTGTTCTTGATCAGTTGATTGCTGCATGAGTAGTGTGATGTAAGTATACATAAAATCAAGCAGCCAGGTGTCGATCAGTTTGTGTCCACAGCTATCCAGCACTACATGATCAGTGCAGCTGCTGTGGTTTTTAAATGACGTTACATACTTAGTCACAGTCACAGTTCTACTGGAATTATTTGCAATTGTCTAAATATGTGGCTGTGCTGTGCACCAGGGCTTGTCTTTTTAAGGAAAATATGAAAAAAAAAAAAATATATATATATATATATGATGTTTAGAAATGCATGATGAAACCCTCTTGTCCAATGCTGGTGTGCATTTCCAGTCATTTTGTTTATCTGTCAGACCACAGACGAGGCGACTGGTGTCTCTGGGCAGCCGACTGACTGCAGCCAGACTTTTAGATGGGTGGAGAGAGAGTAAACAATGCTCATCATTATGGCTCATGGCCTCATGTGTCCTCCGTAGCTGGGCTTTGTTGGCTCATTGGAGGTCAGCGTGCGTGTTGTGGTTATCAAACAGATAGGACCTTTTAGCTGCAGAGAGAATGCTGAGAATAAAACTGCTGTTGATGAGTTTGAGTGATATTAAAGATGTGTTCATTAGGTAGGCTAGATGTTGACTTTTTGTTTTTATTTCCTCAGCAAATGTATTTTGTTTTGAAAGTGGTTGAGCAGATGTCCTCAAGGCAAGGGGGAAAAAGTCCATACATTTGTGTTTCATCCAAAGGTTCTGTGGTCTGGAAGAGATTATGAAAGTAAAGAGAAAAAGGCAAGGATGAGCATATCTATCCTGCTTCCTTGCCAACAGATCCCATGGTTACTGCAGGAAATCCCCAGACTTGTCTGAAACTCACAAAGTCATGGTGTCTTCCCATTATGGTGTCCAGAGTTAAAATACTGACGTGTTCACTGGAATGACAATATCTGAAAGTCGAAACAGGTTGCATGTGGTTTCAAGCATACTGGACAAGTTTCCCCTCTGGTCAGAGTTTTATGGCATTAGGAAAAGCACTCAGCAGTATGATGTCACTCACATTTCCATCACATTGAAGGCCTATGCAAACTTCAGTTAGTGATGCCTAACTGTTTTCATATGACATCACCTTCCTTTCCTTTATTAAATAATTTTTATTCCATGCATGGTTTGCGTCTGATCTCGACTCGCACTGATGAAGATTGGACTGGAGATTAGGGATTTCTTACTGAACAAAGGCTTGTGTTTGGTTCGGTGGTTCATCAATGTACACATTTAGGAGAGATCTCTCTGGATGGTCAATGCCGTACAGACTGTGGGGAGGAATATTAAGAAAATCAGATACATTAACTTGATGTAACCACTCTAGTACGCACACAACTCTCATGCTAATAAGCCACTTGACTATTAATAGGTTTTCTTGCTGGTTATGTTGAATGCATTGAACATAATCAATAAGCTTCACTCTTAAGTTCCATTGCAGTGGTTTTTAGCTCGACAAAAAGCCTTGTCTTCATGCTTGTTTTGTGTCAAATAAAATGCAACTTTGTTTGTGTGAAAATTAAGAACCAGCCTACAGTATTTCCAATAAATGACTTGTAGCCAATTTTCCAAACCTAAATTGTGATAATGCTGTAGCAGGTTCAGAGTGCACTTCTTCTCCCGTCAGGCCTATGGTGTCAATGTCATGCTGTCATAACTGGAGAGGGTGCTGCTCTCTGTACGTTTACAGCCTTTGGAACATGCTTTCTGGCAGCTTTATTGCTGAGTGGAAGAATTCTTTCCATCTGTTGATTTGTTATTTTTCCCCTCTCTTACCTCAATTGCTAGCAATGTTGTCACTCATTTTTCTTTTCACCTGTACTACGACCAAGCTGACTTCAACCAATTCTTTTGATTCCACTTCCTGGGGAGGCATGGCCAGGCCTTGCATTGAACCGTCATAAAATGCTGAGATGTATATGCCTGTTTGTGTATGCTAGATGTGTTGTTGATTAGGCAGTCTAACTTGTGCCAAGTGCTGAATTGGCAAGCGATATCATGTTTCAATGATCATCATACTGACATCTGGCCAACCCATGCCAAGTTCTCAGCTGATCCGTTGAGAATTTTCAGCAGCCTAGAGTTGGTGTAACAGGTTTTAGAGACTTGAGGATATATGCCCCAGGTATCCTCCTCCTACAGAGCCTCCTTATCATGTAGGAACTATTATGCTCATCAACCTCACCAGTGTCTCTAACACTGGCTGCTCCCACTGATATGTTCAGGTCCTCAACCTGTAGCGTTGTTGGGTACCATGTTCCTATGGCAGTCTTGCCATGATACGTTTGCTAGTGAGAATGCAGTTTTGATTGGCTTAGTTTAGGTTGTAGGTACCAGACAATTATAACGCACCCTAACCTTCTCTCGTCTCTCCTCTCCAGGTTATGCAATGGTCTCAGCGGCCCGTCCAGATCTCCAGGTGGTTCTGTCCCTCTCTCTCGTGCTCGGGCTCTCCTCCCTCTGCTCCAAGGCTGAGGCGGTTGTGATTTCCCTTCTGGCCAGTCCTTCCTAAGAGGCCAAGATTGCCAAGATCTGCCCTGTGGCGAGCATGACGGCCACTACGCGTGGCTCTCCGGTGGGGGGCAACGACAGCCAGGGCCAGGGCCAGGGCCAGGGCCAGGCGCCCGATGCCCAGAGCCAGCCCCCGCTGCCACAGAACCAGGTCAGAATCCAGAAACGCTATGTCTCTCTCGCACGCACCTCCAGCCTCATCATTTTGTCCTCTGCTCATCTCTCCTTCAACATCTGGTCTCGATTATTTGCCTAATCACCTGGCCTATCTCGCTCCCTCTCTCTCTATCTCTATCTCTCTCCTCATCATACCATCCTTGCCTTCCCCCCCCCCCCCCCCCCCCCCCCGGCATCTTCCTCTCCATGCTCATCTCTCTGTCCTTCATCTCCGTAACGACATCCTGAGCTCCCTCTCTCTCATTCTCATCTTCTCTGTCCTCCATTGTCAATATCCTGCCTTTGTCCTCTCTCTCCCTCCCTGTTGTCTCCCTCCTCTACTCCATCACTATTTTCTTCCTCTCCCCTACTCTCCCTTTCACCCCTCTGCCCTCCATTTTCTTTTTTTTTTCTTTTTCTTTTTTTTAAATAATTTCCTCTATCTTTCCTCTCTCTCTTCCCCTTTTTACATCTGAAACGTAGCATATGCACAACTGAGTGTTTGATGAATGATGTAATATATTTTGTTGATCTGGGATGGTGGCTACCTAGTGTTGGTTTGTTACAAAGTTTAACTGCACCAGTGAGGGCTCACAACAACCCATCAGCCCACAGCAGCAGGAGAAGCACACATGTAATTGAATTAACCTGCGGAGGGAAGAAAGAGAATGTGTGTCTGCAGGAGACACTGCAGCACAGTTTTTCATTCAACAGTCAGGGCTCACACTAACCACACAGGGAGGGAGGGAGGGAGAGGAAGAGAGAGGGGGAAGGAATCAATGAACACAAGCCCCTGAGTGATAGATAAAGAGAGAGAGAGAGTGTGTGTGCGTGTGTGTGCGTGTGTGTGTGTGTGTGTGTGTGTGTGTGTGTGTGTGTGTGTGTGTGTGCGCGCGCAGACGTGCATGTTGCTGTTAGTTAGAGATGAGCAGCGCCCAGACGTGAGAGGCAAGCTGCCTATGTAGGTCAGCCAAGCAGAAGGAGCCTTCTCCACACACCCCCACATTTCCCAAGTTCTGCAGCTCCCTCATATTCACACTCATTCTGCCGCTGACACCACCACCAGCACTCACACACATTCAGCTATGAACACAGAGCAGGAAACGGGGTACACACACACACACACCGTGGGGATTTTCCTTGAGGGCGATAAGGATGAGTAAATTAGACTCTGTATAAATAACACCAGGAGAAGATTCTGATTAGATGGCAGCTGAGCTTATTTAGAAGCACTTCAAGAGAGACACCTGACACACACACACACACACACCAGAAGATTGGGCATGAGAAACAAACTGTGGATTGTAATTTGTTATAGAATTCAATAGATATATTCCTGTCACACCAGATGTTTGATCTCCATTTTCTATGTTGAAGCTTGAATTTTATCTTACCGAAATATTCTTGCTACAATTTGTAAATAAATCTTGTCAAAGCAGTGGCTGGGAAAATGAGTATGTTCTTCATATAAGCTTGAGATTGAGTGAATAGAATCAACTATTTTGTCAAAATGGCCTCTATGCTTCTCCAGTCCTCTTGTCAATATTATGCGTCTCTCTTATGTTCTGAGAATATCTTGGCCCCTCCTGTTCTATTCCTGTCTTGTGCCCTGGCTCTTGACGCTCCATTCAGTATGTTGTATATGTTGTAAGACAGCGTGTGTGTTTGTGTTTCAGACGTCGTCTCCTAACTCGTCCAATGAGAACTCTCCAGTGAGCCCCCCGGATGAGCAGGGTCAAGGGGATGGACCCCCTCAGCTGGAGGAGGAGGAGCCAGCCTTCCCTCACACAGACCTGGCCAAGCTGGACGACATGATCAACAGGTAGGTACACATACACCCTTTTATCTTGCATGATTAACCAATGTGACATCCTGAATGTCTCTCCCCATCTCTACTGGTACAGTGAAAGGGTGTGTGAGTGCATGTGTGTAAGAGTGTGTGTGTGTGTGTGTATACAGTATCTGTATTCATTTGGATGTTTGTGCTTCCAGACCCCGCTGGGTTGTTCCAGTTCTGCCAAAGGGAGAGTTGGAGGTTCTTCTAGAAGCTGCTATAGATCTTAGTAAAAAAGGTAAGAATGCTATAAGATTGAAACCTCTGCTGTGTATTTGCTTTAACCTTTGGCTATGTGCTCGTTGGGAACATATTTCCCATGTATTCTATTCAAGCGTATGAAATATACAGTATGGCAAGTCGAGTCAAATGGAGTTTGCACCTTTTTTATTTGAAGCCACTCATAAATGTCTCTCTTTCACTTTCACTTTGTAAAATATTCTTGCAATGTCAGCCTCTCAATAATTTCTCTTTTCTTGCTGAAGGACTCGATGTCAAGTGTGAGGCTTGCCAGAGGTTTTTCCGAGACGGCCTGACGATCTCCTTCACTAAGATCCTGACGGACGAGGCTGTCAGCGGGTGGAAGTTTGAGATCCATGTGAGACTTTTTAAATTTCATTTAAGCTGCATAGTGCTCTCAGCGACGCTGGGTTCACGATTATCCAGGGAGTCCTTAGATCCATGAAGAAATCTATACCAAATGACACGACACATCCAGAAACCCAGACGTACTCGAGTGACGACACCAGAGCCACCCTGCTGTTCAGGGCTTTTGAACATGAATTCAATGCATCAGTGATTCTCTCCTCCTCTCCTCGGGCTGTTGAAAGCTCAGTGGGTGTATTTAGTTCCACCGCCTCAGTTTTGTCCATAAATTCAGTTTGCTATTTGGTCCATGGGCTGGAGGAATAGACGATGCCAGGGGTGATCCATGCTCTTTTCATTGGAGGTGTTTTGATTGGGCTGTTCTGTTTAATTCCATGAGATTGATCTGATCTGAAGAGCCTTCCTCAGTAAAGCCGTGAGTCCTTTCCTTCATCTAAACAGATGTGAAATATATGGACAGGTGAAAGCAAAATCCACCTTCAGTGATATTTATAGCTTTCACCTGTCCTGTGCTTTTGGATCTTTGCAGATGAAGAGGAGGAGAGGAGTCTATTCTGAATCTTAGATACTCATGGTTCTGTCTCTTTGAGTTGCTACTGTACGCTGTTCTCAAAAGGAACCGGATCTGACGGAACCAGATAGTTGTAAGCAATATAGGGGAAGCTTCCCTTAGCCCACTGGAAAGCTATGTTGAGCCATCACCATATTACTTACACCTATCCAGTTCCTTGAGATCTGCAAACACAGAAGGGGTGACCTACCCCAACCAGTATAATGTTGTTGTTTTTTTTGTTACCACCCCATTTTTGTGTATTGCATACTAGGTCACTATGCTGTGTGTGTTCTGTGTAATTAGTGTTAACTAACTACGGTCGCTCCCCTGCCCCTCTCTCTGACCACAGAGGTGTATCATCAATAACACACACCGGCTGGTGGAGTTGTGTGTGGCCAAGCTCTCTCAGGACTGGTTTCCCTTACTGGAGCTGCTGGCCATGGCCGCCAACCCCCACTGCAAGTTCCACATCTACAACGGCACGCGCCCCTCCGAGACCGTCCCCGCTGGGGCTCAGCTGGCCGACGACGAGCTCTTCGCCCGCCCCCCCGACCCTCGGTCACCCAAGGTAGGCCACAAACCTGCACTAGACCCCGAATAACCAACCCACATCCCCCATTCTCATCCAAGGCAAGCCTCAAATCCTCACTTTGACCCATTCCCTCCCTTAAGCCCCATGGACCAATGCTCTCCCACTAGTTGCTAGCTTAGCTGTTTGCTCTCAATATGCAGCCTTCAAAGGACTTTTACCTGTCCCCGGTCTTCAATTGAGAAGATAAGGAGTTTTTTGGTTTGCGTCTGGGAAGTGTGTTTTGGGATAAGCTGAAAGACATTTATTGATCTTTATTAATATAAATCTTTATTTAAAATCTTAAATGGACTAGGTTCTGGGTCCTAAGGTGATACTGCCTATGCTGTGTAAATGTCCTTCTACACAATGAAACTGAAAAAAATGAAAATGTCTGGATACATTTTTAGAATTGGGCTAGATTAAATATCCTCTGGATGCTCCACAGGTTACATCTTTTTAATTCGCTGTGCAATTGCCATAGGAACAGAAATACGGAGAACAGGCTTTTTGTTCCTCAAATAGGCTGTTTGCTGGCATTTTCGGTTCTTGGAATGAATCCACTTACACGGAAGAGCTCCATGGCCTTGCCCTAAGGGTCTGAGCGAAATGAAGAGAATCCCTCAGTGGACAGGGTTTAAAACAAAAGGATGGAAATAAAATAAAAGGATGCACTTGAGACTCTTCGAGTGGTAATGCTAGTTTAAATGAGAGGGAGGCAGTGCCAGTTAGTATGAGTTCTACCATGGAAATGCAGCGTGGGCAGGGGGGTCAATATGAACACTGCTGCAGGAAAGCAAGGCAGCTGCCTGTCTGTGTTACATGGCATGCAGCCCAGTACTACCTCTGCAGTCTCTGATGTGGGTGTGTGTCTGTGTAGTGTAGTCAGGAAGAAGTTGTCTGATTAAATCATCAATTTAGCCCAGCCTTTATGTGTGATAGCTTGCAATAAGAGGGATGGCAAGTGTCTTAACTCTTTTTCTGTTTTCTGTTTTGTTCTGTTCTTTCTCCCTATTCGCAGGGCTGGTTGGTGGATTTAATAAACAAATTCGGCACGTTAAACGGGTTTCAAACGCTGCACGATCGCTTTATGAGTGGCCAAGCACTGAACGTCCAGATCATCGCTGCACTTATCAAGTGAGTCCATCAGTGAAAACATGCATCAACTATAAACTAAGTCTCTCAGAGCTTTACTGTAGGTTTGGTAACTCTGCCTATTCTCCACCAGATCATAGTTTAAGTCAGAATTTGGCTTTTTGGAAATCTTTTACAAGTCGATGTGGTATGATTGTGTTTTTTGTTTTGTTTTGCAGGCCTTTCGGCCAGTGTTACGAGTTCCTCACGTTGCACACCGTGAAGAAGTACTTCCTCCCAGTCATAGAGATGGTTCCTCAGTTTCTGGAGAACCTCACAGATGAGGAGCTGAAAAAGGAGGCCAAGAATGAAGCCAAAAACGACGCACTGTCCATGATAATCAAGTCCCTGAAGAACCTGGCCTCACGAGTACCAGGGCAGGAGGAGACAGTGAAAAACTTAGAGATTTTTAGGTTAAAAATGATTCTTAGGTGAGTTGAAACCAAACATAATTGCATACTTGTTTTGTCTCCTGTCATGTAACCCCTGTGAACAAGTCAATATTGTAATTGCCGATGTATAGCTTTTTCCATCATTGATTAGGCTAGCAACAGATGCACTTAATCATGCACACAATAACAATATTGATCACTTACAAGAAAAACAAATCCTTGATAATTAGATACTAATCTGTGTTGGTTATCTTTTCATCCCCAGGTTATTGCAAATTTCCTCTTTTAATGGCAAGATGAATGCACTAAATGAAGTAAACAAGGTGATCTCTAGTGTGTCCTACTACACACATCGACATGGCAACCCCGAGGAGGAGGAGTGGCTGACTGCAGAACGAATGGCGGTGAGTTAATCCGTCTGTCTGGGTGTACGTCTGCATGCATGTCTGTCTATCAAATATCGTTTGCTTTTCACAAGTGCATCCGTCACAAAGTGCTTGGCGCAGGGGTTCTCTAATGCTCTCGGCACACATCCACAAATTGATATACAAATTGATCCTCGCGACCCCAATTACCTTCAATAACCTCTTTCCTCCCCCTTCTCTCTGTCAGGAGTGGATCCAGCAGAACCACATCCTATCCATCGTGTTGAGGGACAGCCTGCACCAGCCTCAGTACGTGGAGAAACTGGAGAAGATCCTTCGCTTCGTCATCAAGGAGAAAGCTCTTACCATGCAAGATCTGGACAACATCTGGGCTGCACAGGTAATGTGTGTGTGTGTGTGTGTGTGTGTTGCATGTGTGAAATATGTCTCACCTTGGGGCGTTTACAGGTCATTGGGTTTTCTGTGCTGAAAAAGATCTTAGCTAAGCATGACCTCCTCAGATAAAATGCTGTTTATGTGGCAGTTCATCTTCTTTATCTGCAATATAAGGGACTCAGGAATGATGTTAATCCAGCAGAGTTGTTGTTGTTATCTGACCCGCAGGCTGGAAAACATGAGGCCATTGTGAAGAACGTTCATGACCTCCTAGCTAAGCTGGCATGGGACTTCTCACCAGAGCAGCTCGACCATCTCTTCGACTGCTTCAAGGTGAGTGGTTGCTTGATCAATCTACTCTACCTCAGTTTCCAGGAGCCAGCTTGAGCGAGGCTGGTTTGCACATTTGTTAAGTAAAGATCTGTTGTATATCATTTGTGATTATGATCTATGACTAATTATGATTAACTACTACGTTTATGTGATGCATTATGATGTAAATAACAAGAAATGCTGATCAATGTATTGTACCTGCAACTTCCAACTGCAAAAAATAATAAAGGATGGATCTGTTATTGTCCATTGGTCAGTGAAGCCTGTACAGTGCCTCGCGCAGACCTACCCTTGAGCTGCACTATGTTTAGCTTTAGCAATAAACAGCGTATAGCCCAAACACAGACGTTTGTATCTGCTGTGCTAATCCCCGGATGATGCGTGTACCCTGCAGGCCAGTTGGACGAACGCGAGTAAGAAGCAGCGTGAGAAACTGTTGGAGCTGATCAGGCGCCTGGCGGAGGATGACAAGGATGGGGTGATGGCCCACAAGGTCCTGAACCTGCTGTGGAACCTGGCTCACAGTGATGACGTCCCTGTGGACATCATGGACCAGGCCCTCAGCGCTCACATCAAGATACTGGACTACAGCTGCTCACAGGTAGACAGCACTACGACTGCAAGATGGGGAGACACGGATTCCTTTTGACAAAGTTTGTCCAAAGGCAACAGAGGATCCCAGCTTGCATTAGAGAGTGTGTCTAGTGTGTGTGTCTAGTGTGTGTGTCTAGTGTGTGTGTTTACTTATTACCGATCATGTTTGTTCTTGGGTCACTGTAGGACAGAGACACGCAGAAGATCCAGTGGATAGATCGCTTCATAGAAGAGTTGCGAACCAATGACAAATGGGTGATTCCTGCACTAAAGCAAATCAGAGAGATCTGTAGCCTGTTCGGAGAAGCTCCTCAGAATCTAAGGTAAAGAGATGGACAGGGTCAGAGTTCATCCTGGGGCTTGGAAAAGGGAATGTAGTTCCCGAATTTCTGTTAAGCATGAACCATGATAGTGATGGACAACTTCAA
This sequence comes from Argentina silus, assembly GCF_951799395.1. Taxonomy (NCBI): domain Eukaryota; kingdom Metazoa; phylum Chordata; class Actinopteri; order Argentiniformes; family Argentinidae; genus Argentina; species Argentina silus. The sequence continues at coordinate 16,207,083 of NC_139666.1, read as the reverse complement.
ATGCAGATACAGAACAGTATGAGCAAAGATTGGTCTTCTCTGGAGGGTGCAATATCACAGATTGAAAAGTAATCTGTTGAACAGTCACAATTCTCTATCATATAATAAGGAATTGTGTCAGCTCTATACAATGCATTTCTGTCTGCATGTGTAATGTTTTAAACGTCAATGTTTTAAACATTGCTGCCCCCAGAATAAGGCTAATCTTTGTGCTGTGCTCAGACTGGTAGCTGTGTTCTGTTATACTGTGCCTGAACAACCTTAAAAGAAAGCATGGCCTTAATTTTTCACATAGTCGACACACTGATGTCCCTGGCATTTTAATCACATTTTCAGAGGAGCTGAGGCATGCCAACTTTTTAAAAAACTGGCATTTTTGTCAACAGTCTGGGTGACCTTGCCAGTTTGACTATGTTTTCACTAACATCAGACAGGGAACATTTTAAGACTAAAACATACAAAGTTATGCTAAACATCTTAAACACTGCTCTCAGAGTAGCATAGAAATTGTTGACTTGCTGTAATGCCGCTTTTAACAACATAAATTGACACATGACTGAAGTAGTACTTCTAGTAAATGCAGCAAATATGTAGCCCACATGCCTGTTGTTTTTCAGAAAGAAAATGCCTATTAACATACAAACGAACTTAGCGGGGTAAGTTGACAGCTAATTTGGGGGGATATTATGGCCATTTTTAAATTGTGAAAATGTCTAATTTTGTTCTTTCCCGATTTGTTACAACAGATCTATAATGTTTACATTCATAAATCTGCTTCAGCAAACTTCTTTTAGGGCAAATCTCAAACGACTCCATATTCCCCATATAGCGTAGTACATTTGGCCAAAGCCACATACATGTAGATCTCTTGTCCAAAGTAGTGCTCTATAGGGAGAATAGGATGTCATTTGAGACAGCCTTGGTCATTCCGCACCAGCTCCTCTCAGCTCTAATCACTGACTGTTTGCAGGGCGACATATTGGGGGCATTTCTGGGGCGCTTACTCACATTTCCAAAAACAACAACTTAGTGATTTTATGACTAAGGTTCCTGCAGTTCTTTTATTAGATACACAAGTAAACACACACACACAGAGATCATGGGTTACTTGTTAGAATGCTGGAACCAATACTGCTTTCCTTATGCTACAGACAGACAAACAAACCCACAAATTAACTAATTGTACAGAATCATTGTGTCTACAAGTGGGGGTGGGGGTGTGGGCAGGTGATGTAAGGTTGATGTTCTGTACTCATTTTAGACACATCCTAGCCCTCCCTCTCCCTCATCTTGCACCTCTTTCTCTGTATCCTCTACAGTCAGACACAGAGGAGTCCTCATGTGTTCTACCGTCATGATCTGATCAACCAGCTGCAGCACAACCACGCCCTGGTCACCCTGGTGGCTGAGAACCTTTCTGCCTACATGGAGACCATGAGACAGTTCTCGAAAGGTAGGCTACTGTGCCTGGGCCCTGGGGACATTTCTATGTTTCAGAGTGCCGGTATTTTCTTGATATTTAGAGATATACGTCACCTTGAGCACTGGCGTAGATGATTATGTAAGAGCCATTGTTTTACGTGTGTTTGTGTGTGTGTTTGTATGGTTTCTGCAGCCGAGCAGGCCGAGTTTGACCCTCAGACGGTGAGGGCAGGGAGCCGCTACAGCCACGTACAGGAAGTACAGGAGAGACTCAACTTCCTGAGGTATGACGTCAGCACTTCTCTGTTTCTACGAATCCAATGACTGAATAGAACCGTGCATGTTCTGTGTTTATGGAATGACCACAAAACAAGAAGTAACTCTTGTTTCCTCAATGGTCGGAACAAACCCAATGGTGGTTGGCAGCCAGTCCCTCTTGACCCTTAGCTGAAGACTGGGTTGTGGTTTAAAACATAGTTTTGTCTATTTGCTGGGTCTAAAGTATTTGAAAGGCTTAATGGGGGATGTAATGCAATAACATTTGGGAACCAAACCACTGCCTTCAGAGCTTGGTTGTTAATGGATGTGTTTGTTTGTGTACCAGGTTCCTGCTGAAGGATGGCCAGTTGTGGCTGTGTGCTCCCCAGGCCAAGCAGATCTGGAAGTGCCTGGCTGAGAACGCTGTGTTTCTATGTGACCGAGAGGCCTGCTTCAAATGGTACTGTAAACAGATCCACTTTTCGCCATAGTCTACCATAGCATTCTACGATCGCACAACAGCATTCTAGCGTAGCACAATAGCATTGTACCATAGCACCCTCCATACTGATGATACTTCCAATATACATGTTAAATATAAAACATACCAGTATACTTCCTTAAATCCTAAGTGTAATGTTGTCTATGCCGCTGACAGGTACTCCAAACTGATGGGTGACGAGCCGGACCTGGACCCGGACATCAACAAGGACTTCTTTGAAAACAACGTTCTGCAGCTGGACCCATCTCTGCTGACGGAGAACGGCATGAAGTGCTTTGAGAGGTTCTTCAAGGCTGTCAACTGCAGGGAGGGCAAGCTGGTGGCCAAACGCAGGGCTTACATGATGGACGACCTGGAGCTCATAGGCCTGGACTACCTCTGGAGGGTGTGTGGAGACACACACACACACACACATACACTAGGCCTTCAACTATGCTGCTTGATCATGTCACATCTCATCAAACCAAATGCAAAACTTCAGTCCATCATCTCTTTTTGTCTAAGTGCTACCATGTGAGGTGATGCTCAGTTTGTCATTTCCATATATAAACCCTGTGTGTTGCTGTATCTCTTTGCTGTTTCTGACACCAGCGGGATTGTCTCAGGAGCTGCTATAACTGATAGGTTTAGCATATGTACGTATGTATGGGGTGGGGGGGCGTTGAGTGACCCAGTTGAAAGCAGCTGTTTATTTTGGTGACCTACATTGCTATATAATCCCTTTATTTACCCAATGTAAAACACATTCACAGTCAGGCTTGTGGGTGAGCTGCTGTGGTACTGGTTTGATGCATAGTCTATCGAGTTCTCCTTATTAGGGTGCTGAAACCTGAGTGGTTGTTCAACACCCACCCTTGGCCACCATCTCACTCATTCAGGAATGAGGATATTTTAAATGTGGGTACTTAACACAATAGGTTTGTGTTAATACTTCCTTATGCATGAGTTTTTGGTTGTGAATATTTCATGGCGTAATAAGCATTCTAAACGCACTAATGTTACTGATTGATTGTGCTAATACACACACACACACTAACATACGACCCTAAGACTGTAGGCTAATGCACTTGTGCTAGTTGAAGGCCAGCGGTCATGACTGGTGAGGGTCGGCTTGGTCCTTTTTAGTACTAAGTGCCTATTAATGAGCCTGGAGATGATGAGTCATAGCTCTTACTGACTCCAGTGCTGTGACCTACAGTGTGATGGATAGGACGGACACACACACACACACACACACACACTACCTACAGTATGATGGAGAGTGCCAGAGGCTCAACATTGATTTCTCCTGTTATTTCTTCCTGCAGGTCGTAATTCAAGGAAGTGATGACATCGCCAGTCGAGCCATAGACCTGCTGAAGGAGATCTACACCAACCTCGGACCAAAACTACAAGTCAATCAGGTACAGCTGTTGTCCTTTTGTCCCACTGCAATAATAGCTTCATCTGTCTTGCTAACTGGGGTTAAGCGTTTAGTATTGAATTGTGCTCTATCAAATCTAATGAGTGTGTCCCCTGTGTGTTTTCCCCTGTAGGTAGAGATCCATGAGGATTTCATCCAGTCGTGTTTTGACCGTCTGAAGGCATCCTATGACACCCTGTGTGTGCTGGATGGAGACAAGGACAGCATCAACTGCGCCCGCCAGGAGGCCATCCGCATGGTCCGAGTGCTCACCGTACTGAAGGAGTACATCAACGAGTGTGACAGCGACTACCACGAGGAGAGGACCATACTGCCCATGTCCAGGTAGGAGACAGACAGACTATTCTTGAGGCATCATTCATTCTAGCTGTACTGATTATTATACCGAGACCATATCTCACCCCCCCCCCCCCCCCCCCTTTCTCTCTCTTTCGCTCTCTCCACCCTCCTCTCTCTCTCTCTCTCTCTCTCTCACCCTCTCCCTCCTTCTCTCAGGGCGTTCCGCGGGAAGCACATCACGTTGATCGTGCGTTTCCCTAACCAGGGCCGCCAGGTGGACGACCTGGACATCTGGTCCCACACCAACGACACCATTGGCTCTGTGCGCCGCGGCATCCTCACCAGGATCAAGGCCAACGCCACACACACCAAGATAGAGCTCTTCATTGGTGGGGAGGTTGTCGATCCAGCCGACGACAGAAAGCTGATTGGACAGCTCAACCTCAAAGACAAGACGGTGAGTGCGATGGCATGGTGAGAGAACTGTAAAATAACTGTTGTTCTGTGTTTGGATTAGAGGATATCATTTAATTTAAGAGAGAGGAGAATTACCTGCACATTGTGTGTCTGTATTTCCTAACTTTTTATTGCATTGGTAGATGTATTACATTAGATCTTCTCCTCTCCTGTCTGTGTGTGTATAGTTAATCACAGCCAAGCTGACCCAGGTGAGCGCCAACATGCCCTCCAGCCCTGACAGCTCCTCAGACTCCTCCACTGGCTCACCTGGAAACCATGGCAACCACTTCAGCGATGGGCCCAACCCGGAGGTGGAGAGCTGCCTGCCCGGAGTGGTGAGTTACTTACACACACACACACACACACACACACACACAAAGTCTAAGAGACTGACATTGGCTTTTTCATACTCAAGCCTACCTCTCAACTGGTAGTGGAGCTTTTGCCATATGAGAATAGCCCAGCGCTAACCTGTGTGTCTCCTGTCCTCCAGATCATGTCTCTGCACCTGCGCTACATCTCCTTCCTGTGGCAGGTGGCAGACCTGGGCTGTAACCTCAACATGCCTCTGCTCAGAGACGGAGCCAGGGTACTCATGAAGCTCATGCCCCCAGGTACACACACACACACGAATGATTTGTTGTATTCATTTGATCAGACCTTTTGACCAGACTACTTGATGTTGATGTTGGTAGACGTGGCCCTGCCATGTGTTTTCCTGACTGATAATGATGGTGGTGGTGGTGGTGCTGTGTGTTTATGTAGATAACACTACCGTAGAGAACCTGCGTGCTGTGTGTCTGGACCATGCTAAGCTGGGGGAGAACAGCCTCAGCCCCACTCTGGACTCCCGCTTCTTCGGCCCCTCGCCCTCACAAGTGCTTTACCTCATAGAGGTGGGTCCATGTTGATGTGAACATTGTAATGTGTGTTTTGTGTGCAAGAATGTAGCTGTGAGTGTGTGTTTGCCACTCATTTATACTTGTTTGTTTGTATTGGTATTTCTATGTGTATGGCTCACGCCCCCCCCCCCCAATCTCCTCTCCCCTCTCCTCAGGTGGTCTATGCTCTACTTATGCCAGCGAGCGCCACCCTGGGCGAGGACGCCAGTGACTTCCAGTACAACTTCCTGAAGAGCGGCGGGCTTCCTCTCGTACTGAGCATGCTCACAAGGAACAACTTCCTGCCAAGTGCGGACATGGAGACAAGGCGCGGGGCCTACCTCAACGCGCTGAAGATCGCCAAGCTGCTGCTGACCGCCGTGGGATTTGGTCACGTCAAGGCAGTGGCAGAAGCCTGCCAGCCCAACGCAGAGGGAACCATCCCTGTCTCACCGGTTAGTTTTTCTCTCTCTCTCTCACACACACACACATTCTTGTTGTACCGGTTTGTGGCCAGTTCACCCCCTCTGATTTCATCAACATCAGCCTGTTGTTGACGTGAATGTTCTTTTTACTTCCTCGTTTCTCCCCTGCAGATAAATCAGGCGACTCACGACCAGGCCTTGGTCCTCCAGAGCGCTCTGCAGAACATCCCCAACCCTGCCTCTGAGTGCATGCTGCGCAACGTGGCCATACGACTGGCCCAGCAGATCTCAGATGAGGTGACAGGGGGCTGGAGACGGCGTGATACAGGGCAGGGGACAAGAGGGGGTAGAGCTAAGGAGGGAGTGCGAGATTGATACAGTATAGGGAGGACGAGAGGGGTACAGGGGTATATAACAGCCATGTATTGATTGATATACCATAGCAATGTCTGTAATACCTGTTTTAACAGGACTGTTCTCTCTTCCAGAACTTCTTCCAGGCATCCAAGTACATCCCAGACATCTGTGTGATCCGGGCGGTGCAGAAGATCGTGTGGGCATCAGGCTGTGGCACCGTACAACTAGTCTTCAGCTCCAACGAAGATATCAGCAAGATCTATGAGAAGGTAAGGCTGGGTGTTATTTGCTATTTGAATAGTGAAGTGTTGTGTGCTGTCGTAGTTATTTTGTGCGTACGGTTTATTGGTGGTGCATTGTCTGGAAGAAGTATTTTTGTTTTGGCATTTACACTCGCAGGTCTGTTTGTACACTGTGTGTGTTGTACACTGGTAATTGTCTCCATGTGGAGTCAATGGGATGAGATTATGAGCTTGCTGAGATGACTAATTAGTTGATTTTGGGCACCTGCTGCCTGCTGCTAGAAGCATCAGTGAGTCTGGCTTTGGAAGGAACACTGCTGAGCTTGAATTTAGTTTTCAAAACAATTTAATGATTTGAATAAAACATCAAAACACTGCATTTGTTTGTGTGGATGGATATATTCTACGTTCTACTTGACTGTTTGCTTTTGTGTGTATATGGGTGTGTTTTTGTGTGCAAATGTTTGTGTGTGCGCACGAGTGTGTTTGTGTGCACATGGATATGTATGTTTTAGGTGTGTGTGCGTTCACTCATCCATGTGAATGTTCTCTCCCCTCTGCCAGACGAACGCGGGTAAGGAGCCAGACGGGGAGGATGAGCAGGTTTGCTGCGAGGCGCTGGAGGTCATGACCCTGTGTTTCGCCCTGCTGCCCACGGCTCTGGACACACTCAGTAAGGAGAAGGCCTGGCAGACCTTCATCATTGACCTGCTACTGCACTGCCACAGCAAGTACGTACGTGTGTGTGTGTGTGTGTGTGTGTGTGTATAGAGAGCAGAGGTTCTGACTGGGTGTGTGCAATCAACCGTGGTGCTAGAGGCTTTTGTTATAGCTCATCAAAAAAAGCACATGATTGAGCTGGGCTAGAACAAAAGCCTGCAGCCCCAGTGTCAGGTTTGATGACCACTGCGCCACAACACCTTCAGTGGATGGTGTTTGCGGTGCCCTGTGGTATAATGCGTTTGTTGCTGTAACTGTCCCCTCTGCCTCCCTTCCCAGGTCAGTTCGTCAGATGGCTCAGGAGCAGTTCTTCCTCATGGCCACCAGGTGCTGTATGGGACACCGGCCCCTCCTCTTCTTCATCACCCTCCTCTTCACAGTCCTGGGGGTAAGAATCCACATCGGTTATTGTATTGTGTTTTAGCAGACACTTGTATCCAAAGCTACTTCAGTGTGTGCCCCATGCTGGAATAAAAACCCCACAACAACTGGTGCTGCAAACAGTAGGCTAGTACCAACCGAGCCGTCAGTGCCGAGTGTTGATTTCCTCTCTCTCTGACTGTTCTAGAGCACAGCTAAAGAGAGGGCCAAGCATGCAGGGGACTACTTCACCCTGCTCAGACACTTACTGAACTACGCCTACAACAGCAACATCAACCTGCCCAACGCAGAGGTGCTCCTCAACAACGAGATCGACTGGCTCAAAAGGATCAGGGTAAGATGGGCAAATAGCTACAAATTGCGCTCCGCTCATTGTTGAGTTTCTGGTCCGTGAGAGTGCGCCAGAGCTGATTGCGGTGCTATGTTCTCCAGGATGAGGTGAAGAGGACCGGAGAGACGGGCGTAGAGGAGACCATCCTGGAGGGCCACATCGGTGTCACCAAGGAGCTGCTGGCCTTCCAGACACCAGAGAAGAAGTACTACATCGGCTGTGAGAAGGGAGGGGCCAACCTCATAAAGGTAAAATAGGGGTCGCATTCTGACAGATGTTTTTCACATGGCGAACGAAAATGAGTGTTGGACATATTTGAATTGTTCCTCCTCCGTTTTCAAATGTTAAATCGTGTGCTTAGTTGCTTCTGATTGAGACGCCAGTTCAGAGCCTCCACTCCCCCCTGTATTCACTGTCCCCTCACTCTTCCCCCTCTTCCTCTCATCTCCAGGAGCTGATCGATGACTTCATCTTCCCTGCGTCTAACGTGTACCTGCAGTTCATGAAGAGTGGGGAGTTCCCCACAGAGCAGGCCATCCCTGTCTGCAGCAGCCCAGCCTCCATCAATGCCGGCTTTGAGCTGCTGGTGGCGCTAGCAGTCGGCTGTGTCCGGAACCTGAAGCAGATCGTAGACACTCTCACAGACATGTACTACCTAGGTAAGACTTATCCTCGCACCATGCTTTGCCTAAGAGTGCAACCTTTCCTAGGTACGAGTGCTGAAGGAGAGATGATTTGTGTGAATGTAGCTGGACACGTTTTTTCTACGTTTTCAGGTTGCGAGGCGCTAACAGAGTGGGAGTACCTGCCCCCTGTGGGGCCGCGACCCACTAAAGGCTTTGTGGGTCTGAAGAATGCCGGGGCCACCTGCTACATGAACTCGGTCATCCAGCAGCTCTACATGATCCCGCCCATCCGCAATGGCATCCTGGCCATAGAGGGCACCGGGAGCGACGTGGACGATGACATGTCTGGAGACGAGAAGCAGGAGAATGAGGTAGCGTGGGTGTGGGTGTGGGTGTGTGCACAGATCTCTATGGTAGGTCATTGCCAAGTTCCCCCTGTTTTTTGGGTCACAAGAAAATTCAACAGGCTTTAGATGGGTCATGGTGTTCAAACATTTTGGAACCACTGAATTATGGCACTTCATTTTGTCGAAGAGACATTTTAGTCCTACAGCTTAAAATAACTCCTCCTTCCTAACTCAGACATTTATGAGCCTCCAGCTTTTGCCCGATGAAGAGTTTCATCCTTTCTCAGCATCCAGTGACTGACAAAACAGCCTACTCCAGGCTCACATGCTGTGAAGGCAGAGCTTGGAGCTGAGGGCAGGAATAGCACTAGAGACACTGTGCTTCTTTAAGACAAAGCTTTATAGAAATGCCTTATGAGAAATAGACAGTCATTTGACATGCAGTCCATGTTGTTTTCACTGAGCCTGTCTGCCCATGACGTCTCCACAGAGTAACGTAGACCCGCGGGACGAGGTGTTCAGCTACCACCATCAGTTCGACGACAAGCCCTCGCTCAGTAAGTCGGAGGACAGGAAGGAGTACAACATCGGGGTGTTGCGCCACCTGCAGGTGATCTTTGGCCACCTGGCGGCCTCCAGGCTGCAGTACTATGTACCCAGAGGGTTCTGGAAGCAGTTCAGGTACGATAAATGTTTCTGTCTGATTGACATGAAGTAAACCTTTGAAGAAAACCTACAATGCAGAACCATGCTCCATGTCCCTACTGCTTTTTCCTTCCCATTCTGCTGCACCCCATCTTGACCCATCTCATCCTTCTCTGGTGTCTTCTCTCCCCCTCTCTAGGTTATGGGGTGAGCCAGTGAACCTGCGGGAGCAGCATGATGCGCTGGAGTTCTTTAACTCTTTAGTGGACAGTCTGGATGAGGCTCTGAAAGCTTTGGGCCACCCGGCCATGCTCAGCAAGGTGCTGGGAGGGTCCTTCGCTGACCAGAAGATCTGTCAGGGCTGTCCCCACAGGTAACTACATCCTTTTTATTATCCAATGTCCACTGATCATCTACTGATGATAACCTTCAATATCTCTGCATAGTGAGCATGCTGCAGTGTTATTGGTAACTTTGGGTTGATGTGTGTGTGTTCTGTAGGTATGAGTGTGAGGAGTCGTTCACTACGCTGAATGTAGACATCCGAAACCACCAGAACCTGTTGGACTCCATGGAACAGTATGTGAAAGGAGACTTGCTGGAGGGAGCTAATGCGTACCACTGTGAGAAGTGCAACAAGAAGGTGAGAGGACTCACTAGGCCCAGTACTGACAGGGATTCCGTTTATACAATAGCTTTTCACCAGGTCAGTCTAAAGCCCAGTGTACTAACCTGTGGTGTGTGTGTGTGTTGCCCTCAGGTGGACACGGTGAAGCGCCTGCTGATCAAGAAGCTGCCTCCAGTCCTGGCCATCCAACTGAAGCGCTTTGACTACGACTGGGAGCGGGAGTGCGCCATCAAGTTCAACGACTACTTTGAGTTCCCCAGGGAACTGGACATGGAGCCCTACACAGTGGCAGGAGTGGCCAAGCTGGAGGGAGACGACGTGAACCCGGAGAACCAGGTGATCCAGCAGAACGAGCCCTCAGAACCAGAGCCCCCCGGCAGCTCCAAGTACCGTCTGGTCGGGGTTCTGGTCCACTCGGGCCAGGCCAGTGGAGGCCACTACTACTCCTACATCATCCAGAGGAACGGGGGAGACGGCGAGAGGAACCGTTGGTACAAGTTTGACGACGGAGACGTGACAGAGTGTAAGATGGACGACGAGGAGGAGATGAAGAACCAGTGCTTCGGAGGGGAGTACATGGGCGAGGTGTTCGACCACATGATGAAGAGGATGTCGTACAGGAGGCAGAAGCGCTGGTGGAACGCCTACATCCTCTTCTACGAGAGGATGGACTCTCTGGATAAGGACAGTGAGCTGGTGAAGTACATCTCAGAGCTCACCATCTCGTCCACCAACAAGCCCCACCAGGTCAAGATGCCCGGGGTCATCGAGTGCAGCGTGCGCAAGCAGAACGTGCAGTTCATGCACAACCGTATGCAATACAGCCTGGAATATTTCCAGTTCATTAAGAAACTTCTGACCTGTAACAGTGTCTATTTAAACCCTCCTCCAGGTATGTATTGTAGATGAATTGTAGACAATATAGAGTGACCTTTTTACTCCCCTGTTTTTGCCTTTGCTATTGTGTAAATAGCCTAAGGGGATTAATTTAACTGTGACATGCAAATGTATTATTTTTCATTACTGCACTGTGAATTGCCATGACTGTTGTACCTCAAGGCTCCTGCAATAATCTCAATGATGATTTCAAAAGGGCCGGTTTTATCACTGCTGTTTACTGCTAAACTGATATTCCCCTTCCATTAATCTTATTGCTGTTGATCAGAGCATGTGAACAGTTGAGTTGAGTAGTTGGAAAAATCGCTCATCCCTCACAAGGATTTGTTAACGCTCCACTCTCCCGCTCTGCGTCCACTTCCCCGCTCCGCTGCGCTCACTGCTCGCAGGGATAATGGTGCCACTCAAGACTCGCTCCTGTTATAAAATGTTCAATTAATGTCATTTTACCTGTTTAATGAGAGCCTCCATTTCTTGTGACCATATATTATGAACATGCAGCTACTTTTTAACTAGTGAAGTAAAAAACAGACCATATTTGCTTCAAAATCGCTGCCCTGAGCTCATGAGGTGAGTGAAAAAGTGAGAGAAAAAGCCCACACTCCATCTTCAAAATACCCCCATTCCGCTCACATGCTCTGCTGCTGATACAGTATTCTAGATGCAGTAAGATTCAGTATCCCCTTAGAGATTTAGATTCAGTGGGGGAGTAAGATATAGTGGTGGTGAACATTGGCTGCTGTGAACTGCAGTTTCCATCTGTATCTGAAGTTAATATGTGCCAATGCATTATTAATGAAACCATGCCCCAATGTGCTGCACTGGGAAATGAACTACAGGGGTAGCCATCAGTGTAAAAGCACTTGGTTAGGATTAAATGCTTTCAGCTCAGCGTGTGTGCGTTTCCTACTATAAGCATCCTTGAGCGGCTAGCCAAGGCCACCATTAATGTCCAAATTTGATAGAAATTAGGTATAGGCATGTTACGTTTGATATAATTCATAAACCTTCCCTATAAAGCTCAGGAGCTCGTTGGACCACATCTCTCATACACTACTGATTTGGTATTTTTCAATGTAGTAAAGAGTCCATTACTATCCCCTTGCCCTTATTTTCCTATGCTATTAGAGGCGCTTTGTCTTCACCATGTGGCACTGATTGCTGATCTCTGTTCTGTTTTGGACAGGACAAGACCATCTACTGCCAGAAGCAGAGGAGATAGCTATGATTAGTGTTCAGCTGGCTGCTAGGTTCCTCTTCAGCACAGGGTTCCACACGAAGAAAGTAGTGCGGGGTCCCGCCAGTGACTGGTAAGTGAAGGGCTGCCGGTTTCTCTTTCCTTTTTTTAAACTTTGATTTCTTGATTTATACGTTGACCAGAAATGAGTGATCCTTCCACTCTCTTCCTCTTCCTCTTGCATCCCCTTCTCTACAGGTATGATGCCCTCTGTGTGCTGCTGAGACACAGTAAGAATGTACGCTACTGGTTTGCACACAACGTCCTGTTTGCCTACGCCAACCGGTTCTCCGAGTACCTGCTCGAGTGCCCCAGTGCAGAGGTCCGGGGCGCATTTGCCAAACTCATCGTCTTCATCGCACACTTCTCCCTGCAAGACGGCCCCTGCCCCTCACCCACCGCCTCCCCAGGCCCCTCCACACAGGTGGGTACCAGGCCTCCAGAAACTACACTGAACATCAGTCGTTCAAGCGCAGACATGCAAGAGAGTGAAGGGCTGCATCACATAGTAATAGCTTTCCCATCAAGTACCTAATTGACTATGTGGACGGTTGGAGGAAGTTTGTGGATACAGGACCGGGATCAGAGCTGCTAAAAATAAGATACAAAAAATAAATAGTAGCTTTTTATATGCTCTGCATCGTAGGGTAGTATTACAGGGTAAACGGTAAATGCTTCATATGCTATGCTTTGCTAGTATGTGTACAGCTGGGCAACCACTTAATAAAGCCTTGATCTTGTGTGGTGGAACATGTTCTCTTGAATGTAGTATGTGTTCTTCTGACTTTGAGTCTTTGTTCCGTCTCTGTCAGGCCTGTGATAACCTGAGTCTAAGTGACCACTTGCTGAGAGCTGTGTTGAACCTGCTCAGGAGAGAGGTGTCTGAACACGGACGTCACCTGCAGCAGTACTTCAATCTCTTTGTCATGTACGCCAACCTGGGTAAGGACCTGACAGTTGCGCGTGCGCGCACACACACACACACACACACACACACACACACACACATACATATAACTTCACCATATAGACAGAAGGGATACACAGAATACACCCCCTCCTCACATCCCCTCTCCCTCTCTCCCTCCCTCCCCAGGCCTGGCAGAGAAGACCCAGCTGTTGAAGCTGAGTGTTCCTGCAACCTTCATGCTGGTGGCTCTGGATGAGGGCCCTGGTCCTCCCATCAAGTACCAGTATGCTGAACTGGGAAAGCTCTACACTGTGGTCTCCCAGCTGGTGCGCTGCTGTGATGTGTCTCCACGCATGCAGTCCTCCATCAACGGTAAGTGGACAGGAGTCATTACCCATTGCCACACAGACTATAGTGGAATGCTGATTTTAATCTTTTGTCTTTACCTCACCCCCTCCTTCTCTCTCTTTTCTCTCCAGGCAATCCCCCTCTCCCCAATCCGTACGGCGATGCCAACCTGACTGCCCCTGTGATGCCTGTTCAGCAGCTGGTTGGCGAGATCCTGTTTGTGAGGACCAGCTATGTGAAGAAGATCATCGAGGACTGTAGCAACTCTGAGGAGACGGTCAAGCTGCTGCGCTTCAGCTGCTGGGAAAACCCCCAGTTCTCTTCTACTGTGCTCAGCGAACTACTCTGGCAGGTAAGGGGTTAACATACCTGTGTACTAGTGAGCTAATGAAGAATCCCCCCCCCCCCCCCCCCCAGGTCTCCTCTACTACACACTGCTCTGGCAGGTGAGACCAGGCAATTGACTGGGATCTGTTCTATGTTTCACAATATCACGTTCGTCATGAAACAGGGGTTAAAATGCCAGTATGCAAAGACTGTGAACATCTGCAAAACAATGTGATCTGGCAATCTAAACCGTGTTTGTCTCCCAGGTGGCGTACTCGTACACCTACGAGCTGAGGCCTTACCTGGACTTGCTGCTGCAGATCCTGCTCATCGAGGACTCCTGGCAGACACACAGGTCAGACTGTCAACTGTTCTCCCGTCCTATAACGAAAGTGTTCCTCACCCCTATTTGTGTGTGTGTTGATTCAACCAATGAAGGAATCCTCTAGACCTTGAGAATCCCACATGCTTATCCCTGGTTGATTATAAGTGGTGTCCCTGGCTCTGTAGGATCCACAACGTTCTAAAGGGGATCCCTGACGACAGGGACGGGCTGTTTGACACCATCCAGCGCTCCAAGAACCACTATCAGAAACGGGCCTACCAGTGCATCAAATGCATGGTGGCCCTCTTCAGCAACTGCTCTGTGGCCTACCAGATCCTTCAGGTACCACTCAGGCAACACACTCCATCCCTCCCTTTCTCTCACTCTGTATCTCAATCTAATGTATGGGGTCTCTATTTTATTGCTGTTTATTCAGAAATTTGCCTATCCTGGTCTTTCTGGTGATACTGATCACTGGTAACGCTGTGTGTGTGTGTGCTCGCAGAGTAACGGTGACCTGAAGCGTAAGTGGACGTGGGCGGTGGAGTGGCTGGGGGATGAGCTGGAGAGGAGGCCGTACACGGGGAACCCCCAGTACACCTACAACAACTGGTCCCCTCCCGTCCAGAGCAACGAGACCTCCAACGGTTACTTCCTGGAGCGCTCGCACAGTGCACGCATGACCCTGGCCAAGGCCTGCGAACTCTGCCCCGAGGAGGTAACACTCTGCCTAATGCATTATGATGTGATGAACTCAGACACACACACACACACACACTTTATCTCACAAACAATACAATAATATTGAACATAAGTGCATGGCAGAAGTTAAGAAGTAGACTAATGTCAGTATTGATGGTCCAAAAAACAACGGTTTGGCAGCACCATATTGACAATGTCTGTGTACAGTCTCCCATCTCTCAGATAGGACTCACTATGGCTCAGAACTAGTAATTCAGTTAAGTCAAGTTTATTAGGTTAACATTGCTGCCATAGATAGTTGATGACATTTATTGAAAAGAGCTTCCCTGTAAACATCCTTGATGAACCATGGAGAGTATAGAAATACCATAGCGAATAAGCTAGATGTCCATATAGGTTTATTTTCCATGTTATGTACATTTTACTTTCACTGATATCTGGCAATAACTTGAAATCAAGGCATTTTAGCCTCTAGGTCTGTATGGCTTGGCATCTATCTGTTGTGTAAATTGACAATGTTGCTAACCATCTTTGTTTTTCACTCTTCCCTATTGTGTTTTAAAAGGTTAGGCGTTTAACCTTGTGTGTACTAAGTATTGTTAGCTTCAAGTGTAGCTCCAATTGAGCTTGTTAGGTTGTCTAGAAAGCTGTTATTTGCAGGAATATGATTTCAGATATGTTTACTTGAGTTTTCAACTATTTTATTTCCAGCTTATTCCCCCCCTTAATGTATACGAATTCAAGCTAAGATGTTAAGTATCCTCAGAATATTATTTGTCTTATTTTTGTTCTTTAATTTCCTCAATGTACAAACGATGTTTAGCCTAATTTATTTTTTATTATCATAACTTGCAAAATTATACAAATGATAAACTTCATAGACTTGGGGAAGGAATTCCAAGCATCCACACTTGTCTATATGTAATATTAACTGCCATTTCAAAATAGTGTCACTTAACGAAGCACGAGGGGGTGTCTGAAGAAGATGCTGCGATGCGGAAATCGTCCTCGCCACAGCAGCTTTTGCCAGGGGAAGGGACAGGACAGCAACAGCACACTGTAAGACTTGTGTACCCCAGCAACACGCTTCCTCTGCCCCTTATCGCCATCCTCCGTCCTCTCATGGTGGCCCACAGGGCGTGGTGTAGAGTAGCACAGTGACTGAACAGCCATTACTGAACAGCCATTACACACAGCCTAAGACAAACACACTGTTGCACAGGAGCTGGACACGCAAGATGGCACTGTACCATCGTAAAGCTTCATTGAGTATCTGATATAGAAGTAGCAAACATTGAGTGGACATTTGCTGTCTTTTCAGTCCAGTAGCACAGTCTCATTGGTCATCCAAAGCAGCACTTACTTTCCCCCCTAACCAGTCCCCCATCTGAACTATCCATCAAAGCGGTTTGTTCTTCCTCCCCAAAGCAAACTCAAACTGTGGCATATAGCCAGCCACGCACACACGATCGAAAACTCTAAGCCTTGGCTATAGTGTATGAATTGCTACCGTTGATGATGTGTCACTGTATGTGTGTTCAAGTGTTGTTTTTGTTTTTGTGTTGAGAGATCAGGCCTGTGCAGTAGAGTAAGGGGAGCCTATGATTTATGTGCATCAGCCATTTGATTGCATATGTTCATATACTGCTTGTTAACAGGACTTATTTAACAACACACGTTTGTTTAAAGCTGAAACATTGCCATGTATACACTTAAATTATTGACTATTTGTTAGACATTTCATTACGATACCATGTTTTCAGGACATTTGACAATGTTTGTCATCACTAACACAGAAGTCACCTGTTGTAATGTGTACAGTACTAATTGTGTATTGTCACCCTGTCACTCTAACCAGAACAAATCATGAACACACAGCAACATTCTATTGCTTATGACTTTACCCTGTCAAAGATGTTAGTCTAAAACAGCCATAAAACTCACTGAGAACAGCAATCTAGTATGAGCCCCTCAGATCTATGGAAACAGCACATTAACAAGAGATCGCTCCTGCTGTGTAGATGCACTCTGGTGTGGCCTACACCTACTCACATAATTAAGTCTCTTTTTTTATATTTATTTCTCAATTCTTTGATATGGTAACAATCTTATGGTTTCGGAACTCCTACGTAGAGTGTCTCACTTATCATTATTATTATCATCATTAGTTCAAAGTCAGTTCATAATAGACACTTGGGACTGAGTGAGAGATCTATTTGGTCTATACTGTACTAGCAGCAAAATAGGAATGTTTTGTGTTAGCTTGAGAGGTAAGAGGAATGAAAATATGTCTACATTTCCCAGGAGCCCGACGACCAGGAAGCTCATGATGATCAGGACTCCTCCCCTCCTGAAGACACCTCCCTCTACCCAAGCTCTCCTGGGACGACACAGTTTCAGCAGGTACAATCACTGTTCAGTGATTCCAATGGCTAGCAGTTAGATGCAGAAGATTAGAACTGCTTCTTTTTATGCAATTTAACTTCAGAAGAACCCTAATAAAGTGTTGTTGGAACATGGCCTCACTAATGTACAGAGGCATATTACAGCAGACATTGTGTGTCATAGGGCATCAGTAGTTGCACTAAAACCTGATTTGGTTTTCCTCTCTCCAGCAGAACAACCACCCCCATGGGCAGCCATACACAGGCCCAGCTGCTCAGCACATGAACAACCCCCAGCGTCCTGGTCCTGCCCCTGCTCCTGCCCCCGCCCCTGCTCCTGCCCCTGCCCCAGGCCCTACCCAAACCCCAGGTCCAGGTCCAGGCCCTACCCCCGGCCCAGGTCCACGAGCACAAGAGAACTGGGAGAGCACTGAGGAGGTCACCCCTACCCCTACCTCCACCTCCACCACCACCCCAGCGCCTGCCCCGCCTAAGGAGTAACATCGGCCCCCCCTGCCGTGCCTCGAGCCTCCATCGTCCTGCTCTCTCCTCTCATCCTCCGATCGACCGGGCTCCTCATCGGGACACTCTCTCTCTGACCTCCAGGGGCAGGGCAGGGTAGGGCAGGGCCTCACAGCTCCTCTCCAGGCCCCCCCTGCGAGTTTCTCCCCCACCAGCCCGCTTCTCTGCAGCCAGCCTGGGGGGGGGCGCTCTTCCCTGGGGCTGCCTGCCCTGCAGACTGGGGCTTGCTGCCAGCTGCAGAGAGGAGTGAGTGGATAGTGTTGTAATAAACATATACAAATTACCCAGGCCTGATGATGCTGATGCGCTTGTCTACATGACAAAAAGGTGTAAATAGTATGTTAATGTTTTGACTGTTCAAAAATCCCCTGATAGTGTAATTTTGTCAGGTTTGCTGTTGGGAGATCTTGCAGATCTAATGAGAAACAAAATGGATGATATAAGAAACAAAAAAACAAACAAAAAGAAAACACTTAAAGACAAAAAACTCCTTTTTGTTTTATCACCCGTGCTCAGCAGTGAGGTTTGGTCTGCCATCGGATGGTTACTGGTCATTCATCTTTAGGAGGACACATCATCAATATTATTATTATTATTATTATTATTATTAAGCTCCTTGGCAACCTCTTGACCCATGCCAAATCAACTGCTGGGGTTGGTTTTAGTGTGAGATGTGGACTGGTTGGGTGAACTTTTACGGTGTTTGGTTGATGTGAAAAAGCGGTGATGCAACATTGTTCTGAAACTCTCATTGCCTTTCTCTCTTTTTTTTTTCTTTTTTCTTTTTTTTTTTTTGTTCTGGTAATTTAATTCAATCCTTTTGAAGCTCTAGTTAATATGCTGTAACATTTAGCATGGCTTCTCACCAGAATAGTGTAGCCCAAGGGAAGATTTGTGATCATAACAACCAACAGCTGATGTTCTTAATCTGCAGCTACTGAGGGGGACTTCCTTAGGTCTTTTTTTTTTTTTTTTTTTTTTACTCTCATCTACCCCTTGTACATTGAGGGCGATATTTTGAACCAATGTAAGAATAAGTGGCTTTTCAATTGCACATTATTATAATCCTCCAACTTCACATTCGGCAGTCAGTTTTTGGTGGGATAGACAGCTTAGTTTTCATCTATAGGAATTTTGAAAAAGAAAAACACACATATATGCAACAGATTTGCTATGCCAGGCTGCCTGGTGTATAATAGACTGTGTGTGGTTTGCTTCTCTGTCTCTCCTTGGTAGAGCCTAGTCTTTAGACAGACAAATGCCTGTTGGCTTCCATTGTTCCTTGGAGCTCTCCAGGCTGGATGTCTCTCTGCTGCCCAGGGAGGGTAACTGATCCTGGGCTATGGTGTCTGAGACCTCCCCCTCCCTCCATGGAGAATGGGCACACAGCAGGGTTGTACCATAAGATATCGGCTGGTTAGTCATGTTGCAACTTGAGCTAAGTAAAGTGTAATTCTTTAGGAGTAAAAGGTAAACATCAGTAAATACTGTATTTAATTGGTAACTTGAATGCGTGTATTTTTTGGATTTTTTTGTCTAAAATATACCAAATACTCCTGCAAATGAAAATATTCTGCCCACCGTATTATATTTAAATATTTTGCTCTTATTTTATAGAATTTATTTTGTTGTATTTCACTAAAAAAGAATAGAATTTGATTTAAGAGGAACATTTTTGTCCTTGTGTTATTTTTAAAGAAGATATTGACTGTACAGAGTTCTGCGCCCTGTTTTTTGCCGACTTTTGTTTTGGCCATGGTGTGACGTTGAATTCTGGAGCTACAGTCGCGATGTGAACTTTCACTTTGTGAGGTTTTTTGTGCACAGAAATATAACAAAAAAAGCATTGCGCCCTTAGCAAATAAAGAACATGGAATCTTGACTGTCTCGTTTGTATTCAAGCCTCACTATAAACATCTGATGCACATTAAATATACAAATGTATTTACTTCTGGATTGTCTGATCAAAGCTGCAACTTTCAATGTCAAGAAATAAGAGAATGGGGCTTTGTTTGTGGTGTCAGGCACAAATGGGCAATATTTATATGGCATGTACAATCACATTAAAATCACACAACTGTACATTACATTTCCATACACTAAAGTATTTACAAACAATTTAACCCATTACAATTAAGTTAATTTATGAGTTTATAAATAGAAGTGTTGGGAGGGAAGACCAGATTGGTAAAATATATAGCACACAGGTATACAAGAGGGGTGAGTAGATGGATATGAACCTGTATGGCTACATGTGCCTTTAACACATTCTCAGATCTGCTCCATCCTGCTCACTTTCTGTGGACCAAATGTGAGCCAGGATGGATGTATCCTTCTTACATCCTGGCCTTCACTATAAATGTTATCTACTGTGCTATATTATTCAGACTTAATGATTAGGACCAATCAATCAACCATGTCAATTCATGATTATTTTAAACCCTCCGTTTAAGATGTATGTTCAAGTTTAAGTCAAATGGATCAGGGAAGCAAGTCATTTCTAATGTTAATTTGACCACAGTACCTCCAAGTCAGGATATTTTAATGCTAGTCCCAGGCCAAGACAAGCCTTTGAAGTCAAATGTCAATTTCATTCTAGGTATTACGTGAATTGAAATTCAACCAACTCCAACCCTGGTGGAGCTAGGCTGAAACAGAGATTGTAGATGTTCCCTAGACTGGAATTGAAAACACCTGTTCTAATCTATCCCATCATAGAACTAAACATTCCTGCCCTCTTGACCTGGTCAGCACTGCCAACTCATTTAGGACCAGAATAAATCTGCAAGCCAAGCACCTAGAAATTATAATATTTTTGGTTTAATTGATTCAGCCAGGAGACTAAAGCTACTGATCAGAACCCCCCCCGCCCCCCCAGATTACAATTGGCCCTCAAGATGCAAGTGGTATATCGAACCAAACACAAAAGGAATCAACACAGGTCAGATTTCTTGGAACATATTTTATTATCAAGACAGTTAGTTTTCCTTCTCCTGGACGGTCTTTGTTCCACGCAGTCTGCCTGTGCGGCGGGCAGCAATGAGACCGACCTTGCGACCAGCGGGTGCGTCCCTCCTGATAGTAGAGGGTTTGCCAATATGCTGATGGTTACCACCACCGAAGGGATGCTCAACTGGCTGCAGAGAGGCAAGAGAAGGGAGAACTGGTTAAGGACTAAAATGAATCTGCACCCCAATAATGTTGTCCTATTGTTTCAATCACTCATTGCTTCTTTGATAAGAAAATGTGGAAACCTGCACATCCAAGCCTAGCAACTAAAAGAGAAATGTTAGATTGTCAAACAGTTACAAATTGTAACTGTTCTTCACCAAATTGAATCCTTTAGTAAGGTCTGGTCATTCAGATGTTGTTTTTTTTATTGCCATTTAACTAGGGAACGTCATTGTCAGACACCACAGAATCATGTTAATTAAAGACTTAAGGTATGATCTTCTTACTGGATAATTAGAGATGAAAAGCAATTGCAGTCCTGTATATGTTCATTGTATGCAGTCCACTTTGCAACGTTGTATAATACCTGGTAAGGTATGGTAAGAGGGATGCTCTAAATAATGTAATATTCAACCAAATTAAGTGGCCACTTACGTTCATGGCCACACCACGGACACGTGGCCAGCAATTCCTCTTAGCCTTGTACTTGTGGTAGGCACGACCAGCCTTCAGGATAGGCTTGTCAATACGACCACCTCCGGCAACCACACCTGTAAATCACACAGGACAGAACAGTCACTCAACATGATATTAAAAACAGGAATACCAGTCAACCTGTGCCCTGTTCAAAAAACATTAAGAATACATCCTTCCCTCCCTTGAGGTAATTTCAAATCCAATGTTTGGATGGGTGACAACATGGGTCCTACTACATTGCATCAGAAAATCTGGTCTTTCTAGATCATTGATTAGCCTACTTTGAAGTAAGCATTTTCAAAGCATTCCGAATCATAACAAGGATCCTACAGTCTAACCAGAATAGTCTCGCACAAAAAGGGTCTGTCCTGACAGACCTGCCAAATTCAACTACAGCCCACTTTTCTATCACCTAGAAACATTAGCAAGACAATTGGTACAACATCAGTCTGGAAAGGCTTAGAACAGTTTCCAATACACAACATTCCTTCTGACACTCAATTTGAAATCACAAAAGCAGGAATTTCTGAATAAAACCCAACAAAAGCCTAGGAGCCCATCATCTCTCATGGGCAGGGTTCTTACCGACAACAGCTCTGTTGGCAGATGCGATGACCTTCTTTGAGCCAGAGGGCAACTTGACTCTGGATTTCTTGGTCTCAGGGTTGTGGGAGATGACGGTGGCGTAGTTTCCAGATGCGCGGGCCAGCTTGCCCCTGTCACCAGGCTTCTCCTCCAGGCAGCAGATGATGGTACCCTCAGGCATGGTGCCGACAGGCAGGACATTGCCAATGTTCAGCTGAGCTGTGATGGAGAGAGGCAGAGCAGAAGGGAGGGGGGAGGGTGTTGATAGCTAGAAACCACCAGCTGCTGCATTGTGCTCATGATTCTAAGCAGCCATAGCAACTCAGCATCCAACATCTTAGCCCTGCCCTTACCCTTCTTGCCGCAGTAGATGAACTGTCCAGTATGGATGCCCTCAGCAGCAATGAAGAGCTCTGTCCTCTTCTTGAAGCGGTAGGGGTCACGGAAAGCCACCTTTGCCAGGGGAGCTCCACGGCCGGGGTCATGGATGATGTCCTGAGAGGTGCGAATGATTAGGTTAAATCAGGTCATAATGCTGAAATTAATTAAGATTTCCTTTCTACTGTGGATAACGTCTGTGACAGTGACATATAGTAATATATGTGTATTGGTTACAGGAGGACTTTAAACGTAGAGCATTACCTTCACGATTCCCTTGATGTAGCCATGGCGTTCAGCAAAGTCAATGTGGCGGAGTTTAGCAGCACCTTTTCTGTGCTTCACATGGGCTTTGAACACGGAGCCCGCACCTTTTCTCTGTCCCCTGATCACACGTCCCATTGTGTCTGAAATGGATAGGCAAGATTGATGTCAGATATCAGTATGAATTTTCAATAAAAAAAACAGATATTACTATGCTTTAATCGCTACTAGTGCAAACTGCATGACTGCGTGCATGTATACAAGCCACAATTCACCGGCCACGGGCAACTAGCTAGCTTTAGCTTAGCTGACTACAAGTGACAACTTAATTAATAGAACTAAAGCTAGCAATTGGTTGTCGTGCTCAGCACTAAGAAAGGAGCCACGTGAATACTACAGTCAAACAATAGTTATGTTTCCTGGACAATCATTCAAGGGTCTACCACGGACTAGGTAGCCAACATGGTGATGTGTAGCCTGCTAAGTTGCATGCTAACTAATATCGCAAGCTTGTAGTTGCCAACTGACTTTTAAGTGAAGTTTCTAAACAAAAGTGTGTGACTTCACAACAATTGGGCAAATTCGTAACATTGAAAATATATTGCGAAACATCTGCGGACTGATCCGAATCATTAAAACGAGCTACCGGCAGCCGCTATCAAAGCTAGTCACAACTGCACTGCTATGACAGGCCATGTCACTACGGATCTGTACCAATACACAGCACATTTGGATAGTATTTTAAACACCAAAATCTAGAATTTTGGTTTCAATAACATAAGCGTTACACTACTGAGTACTTATTGTGAATGTTCAAATTATGTTTTAGAGTGGATGAGGTTATTTTAAACAAGATTTAAATTAGATTGTATGAAGAGCATAAAACGACCATTCTCGTACCTAAACCCCGTAGACGGAAAGAGGAAGCGTAAGGGGGAACTGGACGATTTCTTCCGGAGAAATATGCTGTGGGGCTGATGGGAATAGTAGTTTCGTTTGCATTTTATGATATTCTGCCACGTTTATTCCATTTGAAAGAAATATAACTCGGACCATGGAAAAAAATATATATATATATAAATAAATGTAATATTACAGAGTACCTCATTTTTATGTCGTGGCAGTGATCATATTGATAATTATACACCGCTAATAGTGATAGTATTGCAAAGAATGAGTTCAACATGGTATAATTAATTTTGGCGCAGTCTCAATTTAACGACACAAGTGAAAAGTGAAAGAAAAACGTGTCGAATCCCTTGATTCCACACTATCGAGCATAAATTGTATGGGATTAACTTTGTCCAGCAGGTGACAGCAGATAGTTCTCTTTTTTCATGCTGTAGTAACTTGACCTTGGACCTTCCCCGAAACCTAACCTTCCATATTAGAAGGGGGAGGCGTAGTTTCTGTAGGAGCAGGAAGGAGGAAACAGGCCCTCACTCTATTCCTCTTTCTCTCTTCTGTTTAGGTTTCTGAACACAGGTGTGTTGCTTGTGGAAAGATTACATGTTGCCAGGCAACAGAATATACACCTCATGCATATAATGAAATAGTGGGCCAAAGCCACCAATATACATATAGACCAGTGGTTCCCAAACTTTTAACAGTCATGTACCCCCTTTCGGTTATTTTGTAGCCTAATTGATATTCTATGAACATTATACCTTACATATTAGACATTGTGGTAATATTATTCTGTTGGATAGGGTGCATGTATTTATTTTTGGTACTGAGACTGTGTGTGGTACTGAGACTGCAGTCGGCTATTCAACAGGACTGTTTGGGAAGGTAAATCACAGATTTATTTGGCGTACCCCCTAGATTGATCCGCGTACCCCCGCGTACCCCACTTTGGCAATAGTGGATATAGACAATGTAGCAATTACATTTTCACATGCAAATAGCGCTTGACTTTAATGACATTTAAGACACTTTGTAATCTTTGTAATCTTCATTCATTGAAATTACTGGAAATCTTACAGACTGAACCTTTAACAGAACAGGACAATAACAAGAAAGCAACCAGGCTTTTTACTAGATGACATAGTTTGACACATCTCCTCTTGTATAAAATGAATAGGAAGTGTATTTATTTTTTTCCTGTTGTGATTCTATTAACCGTTGTGGAACACTAAAACACATATTTTAATGAGGAGATGTAACTACTTTGGCATGAGACTAATTGCTCAGTCTGGGGGATTTAGCTAGTTTCCTCTCAAAACGACAACACAGCCTGCCTAACTCATAAATCCCCACAGGCAAGCTCTTCCACACAGCCAATTACCTCTGATTCACCTGATCCCCTAAACATATGCTCTGGCTGCTCTAGTCAACCCCCCACCCCCACCCCCCCCCCCCAACTGGTTCACTGGGCTAATACATAGGGGCTATGGTGGTTGATTTGTACCATCTTTAAAATGGAAAAACACTTTCTACTCGACAACATTCTATTCGACTACTTTCTTTTCGACAACACATTAAGAAAAGAAAACGACTGGCTCATAGTCTGAATGGAAAGGGAGCAGAAATAGAGAGCAAAGACAGAGAAAGAGATCGGGGGGGGGGGGGGGGGAGAGAATCAGAGGTAGAGAATATATAATATAATATAAACCACATTATATTAGCCACTCCAGACAGCTATCCAGTTTGGTACAACAAACACTAGGAGGAGTAACAGAGAGTGCAGGGCAGGCATGTGTGTGTGTCTGTGTGATGTTCTTTTATGTAAACTATATATGTGACACTCCCTTAGACAGATAAGTCAATTGATGAATTGCTCAATAAAGAGAGGGCTGCCATTACATCAAAGCTTTTCCCTAGTTCACAAACCAGTTCGAGTGGAGAGGCTCTTTGTTCTTCAAATATGTCACGTTGGCTTCAGTTCACACACAGGTTCACATAAGAGAAAGCCCTAGTAGAGGCACAGTGCCAGCTGCCTTTGGTTTTGCCCTCATAAGGATTGGCAAGCCCATGGTTTACAAGGTAGTTAATAGATGACCAAGCTAGAAAGGACAAAATCGGAACTGTCAGAACTGTTGAGCAAATCAAATAATGCCCGTCTATTCTAGCAAGGCCAGATCGAGACCTCCAGGCTCACCCTGGGAGTAGTTCTCTCCTCCAGTCCAAGGCATGCCTACTACCTTGCAACCTTTATATGGCTTTTATCTCAATAGTATAAAAATGTCTTCCTTTCCTCAATTTCTCTCTCTTCTCTGGACTGATCTGGGGCTGTAAAAAAGCAAATGTACTTTCACTTGTCCAGTTCTTACAAGACAGAATGCTGCAGTGCAGCTGAAGGTAAAACCATGAGAGAGAGGAGATTACCAAAGACAAGTGAGATGCACAAGTGATGTAACCTATGCTGTCTCATTTATTGATTGTAAAAATAGTTGTCATTATAAGGACTTCTCATTATTATTCAACCAAGCAGTTAAAACAAATTGGCTAAATATTTATCTGCAGAAATGTCTCATCAGAAAAGCAACATTGTGATGTTCTGCCCAAAGATTATAGGTTTCGATTGTGGCGTTCGATTAGGTCTAACCGGGCATTGGCCCGTCAAGTGGCCTTGCACAAGGGCGGAGCGCACCGGGGCAAAGAGAAATCAGTAGGTCCCTGTCAAAAAAGCAACATGATCGATCGTTCAGAAACAAATAACGTCCTTATGCCCTTTTCATAACATTAATGTTCGAATTAGTTTCCCTTTAAAAGGCGTGTTAATATGTCAATGGATATGACTTCGAGCAAACACTTTATGCACTTGAAAACACTGCACCTGCTTGAGATATCAATATGGATTTTACAGATTTGCCGCCAGCTTCGACTCGAGTAAAGGAAGCAGTTGACAGGTTTCAAAATGAATGCAATCACGGTAAACCGGGAATCAAAACGAACGCCACTACTGGTCTGCCCACCAAGTTTCGAGTTCTAGTGATATCTCGCGGTACCTGGGCATTCAGCTCCAACCATTCCACCACGGACAAGCCAGCGGAAGGTGTCGGTTATAACTCAGCGGATACTTTCATTAGGATAACCACGTTAAACCACAATAAGGAACAATTATTCTTACAGTAAAGACTTTTGTTTAATTGACCAAGAGGAATTAAACGTAGCTACAGATTGCGGATTGGAATCCGGACGAATTCCGTGCTCTACATAAAACTAGCTAGCTAGCGTGCTAACAAAGAAAATCCTTTCTCTTGAGAAATAATCCTCACACTTCTCTTTTAGTTATGAGTCATGTGGTCGTCGATAATCCACACGGTCTAGATCAACAGGTAAGTGTTTGCTTCATTATATCATTTATTTTATCCAAGTGTAGGTGAACTTTGATGGAATTTGTGAACTGTAAAGATAGTCAAAGTAGCCTACTTCGCCACACATAGCCAGCCATCTGCGTGGCTGCTGGTAAAATGGTGGTTCATGTCGCCGGTGAAATTTTGATGGTGATGCTGGCGAGGCGAGGGTAGCGCATGTTAATGTTGTCCATCAACATTCAAGTTTTATAAAACTTTTCTTATCAAAATAATTATTGTTAAATACTAGCCAACTAAAGCCTACAATCGGGCCTAAAACGTCTGGATTTTATTGTTTAGTAATACACGTGACCATTCAGTATCGATTGCGGCCTGACTAATCCCTGGAACGAGATCGTCCCATGTCGTTCTTAGCGCACCTTTCCTATCGATTAAATAGTATCTCTCTTAATGTGTTGATAATCAGGATGTTCCAATAGAAAGGAAACAATGTATGAACTCGACATTTTGTTTACATTGTGTGTCAAATAGCGCTCAAATACTGGAGCGTTCCTTTCCTTTCCAGTAATTAGACCGACCCTTGATTGCGCAGTCGATGATAGTAATCTTGTAGTTAGCAAGCTAACTGGCGTTAGCTAATTCGGGCTCGCTTATAGAGCCAGTTAGCTAGCTCGTTACTAACAGGTCTGCGGTGTGCTATGTGCTAGCTTCAACCGGCCGGCGTCTGACTTAGCTAAGTAGACAGAGCCTTGAAACGTGGCGCAGGAAATACTGTAACTTGGCTAGCGACCTAACATATTTAAGTTGTGGCGACGAGTACATTGAAACTATGTTTCGGCCACATAAAATGCAAACTTTGCGAGTTAATGTTAGTCAGGCCATTTCGTTGTTTTAACTCCCTCTGAATTCAAGTTTGAGGTAGGACAGAACGAGCTAAGAAAATGTAGGACGTCCTTGAGCACTGTCCGATTTTGTTGTTTTCGTAGAAGCATGTTTCCCTGTCAAGATTAAAGGGACCTCTACCATGCAGTTAATACAGATCAATCGTTTTAAATGTGTTTTACAGCTTGCTGGCCTAGACTTGAATGACGGACAGGGTGGAGGTACTGGCAGTAAGTAAAGAAATTCAGTATTTCAAGTTTTATTCCTGTATAGATATTTTAAGCAGATTACATTGGCAATATGATCGTTTCAAATCCAAACATATGTCTAGCTACTTTACAATTAACATGATTTAGCAGACCTTTCTCCAGATAATGTTTTACCATGATTGCACATTTAAAGGGGGCTAAGGAACACCACAGGTGGCTTCAAACAACCTTACACAAACCCTGAAAGCATGTTATCACAGGTGTTTTTTACTTGTAGTGTAGGTCATTGGGATGACTTACCCAAAAAACGTTTGTATTTAACCTTTATTTATCCTGGTTAGTGTCATTGAGAGAAAATCATCATGCTGACTGCATTACTAGTGATTGACGTAATCTGCCGATGATTCATGTGTCTCATTGTGTATGCATAGCTCTTAACACACATTTTCCTATTCTCTCAGGGCGTTACATTCCACCTCACTTGAGGAACAGAGAGGTTTCCAAAAACGGTGAGTGTTTTCTCTGACACCTTGAAAAATACACACAAGACATCAGCACTGATTCACTTCAGTCCTTGGTAACATAATCTGACACTCAGTAATTATATACTGCTGCTACCCAGTCAGTTCCCAGACATGCCATGCTCTCTGTTTGACCTTTTGATGCAGTGACAAATAAACAAATGTCATTAAATGTCATTAAAACAGGTGTGCATTAGGCTTTGCTGATTGTGTTAGTTTTAAGTAAAACAGTTGACAATAACTATGCACTAATGTCAGCTATCTTAAATAAATAGGATGCTACTTTGATAACTCAAACTCTTTGTCAGTATTGATGATCCTCTCCAAGATGACTGACAGAATCCAATTTCCCCAGTATGTGGAATTTGGAAGAGAGTCTGACATGATAACTTACATTGGCAATTATAAAGTAGGGCATGCCGCCAGATATTTTACCCATGTCAGATCACAATGAACATGTACTCAGTATGTGAATCCAATTCATCAGTAGGAGCATGCTGATGGACATGGTCAACTCCCCCAACCATGGGCCGTGTCTGAATGCTCATATTGCCTACTCATTACTAAAATGATATACTGCATACAAACCATACTACATACTATTTAGGCCATATTGTTTAGTAACAATGTAGGCAGTAAGCAACACATTTCAACATACTACATCTCATTCATAATGAGAAATCATCATCTGTATCTCAACCATGTTGTTTACGGTAATTGGTTAAATGTATCCTTTATCTGCTCTATTGAATTGTGGGATTGAAATTGAAAATGACTTCCAAAATAGTGTGCAGTGAATTCATACTATATGGAAAGGCAAGTCTAGTATGACATCCTGTCATTTTCCATACTAAATTTGTCAATTAGTTCAAGCAGTTATTTTAACTCCCACAACCTCGCATTGTTGCTTTTGTGGCAAGGCACGCTTTCCTGAGTACCGGACCACGTCCTAACCTTGGCTAACCATTAAAGTTCCACATGTTTTGTCTGAGCTGGGTAAATCGGCCTTTCGTTTTTGTGCCCCGAATACCTGGAATAACCTTCAAAATGTACTCAAACTAGTTTAAAACCTTGATAAAGGATCTGTCGTCTGAGGAGTGTGCGTGTCTTGATTGATTATATTGTGTAATTGTTTGTAATTTGTATTAAATCGAAATAATTGTTTGTGAGGTAGGATAATGTAATGTATTTTAATGTAAGCATTAAGTGGGACACCCATGTATAAATGATGTTTAATATTTAAAAAAAATTCAAAACGTTCTAATCTTGCGAAGGCTACTGAAAATGCCTACTTGCAGTACAGAGCTCTACAGTGCGTGTATTTTGTTTGCATATGCGCGTAGGATTGTGAGGGTGCGAGTGAAAAAATATAATTAAGAAGCACATTTGCGAGTGCAACTTCATGCGTACAAAATAAAATAATGCATGCTTGTAGTAGGCTACTTGGTAGAGAATTGAGAGTTAAACTAAACCGTAAAACGTGTTGAAAATTAACTTTTCAGATAATAAATGGGGCTTCTCATACGTAATTCTCACTGCCAGTTCACTTCAGAGAATGTCCATGCATTATAAATGGAACTTCTGATAAGTGGTACTAGCTGCCAGTTTGCTTTTGAGAATGCATTCGCGCGTGGTGAGGCATGCAAGGAATTGTAGAGAATAGCTGCATTCTGTTGAGAAAACATGCACTTCTCACGGCCGATTCGTATTGCGATTGGCATATCATGAGTGACTTTCGATGGGATCAGTTCAGTGCAGTCATCCTACACAACGCCGCTCTGCTGTTTGTTTGAGTGACCTGGTCCTAGATGCCCATAGAAATGGAATGAATAGAGCCGACAAGATTCATTACTTAATATTTAGGCGTGTCTGTTCAACAATATATTTCTGTAGTATCTAGCTGTTCTCTTATGCAAGTTATTTGACAAATAGAAATTGTTCATCAATGGGGATAATTAGACTTTATTCATAAGAGAGGAAAATGTATGGCCATTACAGCAAAGGTCAAAGGCCTCAATGGAATAGGACAACCTGCTGTTAAATTTTTAACTAATTAAACTAGGGGTTCACCTGGTACCACCCCCCCTTTCACATCTTATGAACACCCCCCCCCCCCCCCCCCAAATAAAAAAACAAAACATGGTATTTTCTGTATTCGGTATATTCGGTGTCCTGGTATAATTTTTTTTTTTTCTGTTTTATGCTGTCATTAGCCTGTTTCTCTGTAAATAATGCACTTCTTCAATTATAAACGGGGTTATTTGTTGAATGTGTGTTTTGGCGGATTAAACAACCAGTCAGTCAATGGGCTGGAACAAATGTACGTTCCATGTATTTGTATTCTACTTTTGGACAGGGTAATGTTAGTGTATGGTTTTAACAGGTGACGAGTAGTCATGAAGCAGGGGATTGCACTAGCAATGGCCTGAATAGGGGGACAGGAGCAGTGTATTCTTAGAGGATCTAAACAGAATAACAGACAGTCATTTGGCCACTACTGAATGGAAATTGGCAGTTCTGAATTGAAAATATTTTTTTGGTATTGTGTGAATTGCTGCCAATTCACACAATAATTCATTGATGATGAATGCCTGTTCCGCCTCCTAAAGGCTGCTC
This sequence comes from Argentina silus, assembly GCF_951799395.1. Classification (NCBI taxonomy): domain Eukaryota; kingdom Metazoa; phylum Chordata; class Actinopteri; order Argentiniformes; family Argentinidae; genus Argentina; species Argentina silus. The sequence continues at coordinate 16,176,143 of NC_139666.1, read as the reverse complement.
TAAACTGAAGTCTAGAGGCCTGCAGGTAATTTTGCAATAAGATGTCTCTGCTCTTTGAGAGAATGTGGATAAAACCTTCAGTCAAAGCCAATGGTTCTCGATTCAACATCTCATTGAACATGGCAATGAATTTGTCTTGATGAGTTTAATTTCACATATTTGACTTACTTTTCGTTTGTTTTCTTATTCCACCGCAGGAAATGCTTATTCCTCTGGTAGACAGTGTGGTTATTCTGTGGCACCAGTAAACCTCTGTAAGTCCCTTCTGTCTGTTTTTGCTGAGGGCAACCTGCATTCCCAGATGCATGAAATAGCCATTTACACACTAGCAAAGCCAATATGAAGGGGCCCAGTTCGCAATACACTTCAACACCCACTTCTCACATGTTTGATTAATTATTCATTTGGAGTAAAGGAACAGGAGATTTGATATCACCAACAATGGGCTTTTTTTTCTCCTTTTTTTTGCTGACTTTGCAGTACATTTTAACATCTTATCAAGGCTGCTGTCTTGCATTTTTAATGATGTTTCATGTGTGTGTCTTCAGAGTATTGTGTTAAGCTCCCCTATATTTACACATATGTAATGTCCCTAAAGTTTCTCCTAAGCAGTATCCCCAAACATGGCAGCAAGAGGGCAACCAGAGCTACAGAAATAGCTATACTCCTGGATGGGATGACTGTAGGACCGGTAACTATTAGTGTCAAGTCTTATTGCACCAGCCAATTGCCATGGGAGAGTCTCTGTTTTTTTTATAGTCTACTTCCCCTGTACCTTTGCTTAGGTTACCCAAGACTGGCCTCTCAGGAGCTTGCCTTTTACCATGCCTACAGTGGGGGCTGGCCAGGCAGATGTGGTATACCTGGATGTACCTGCACGCCATGCCACCTACTCGCTGGCTGGGTTGCCGTAGTTTCACTGCTGAACACCACAGCATCTAAAGCCAGGCCTTGGTCACGGCATCAATGCTTTGTCATGGTCCCTACCTGAGAGCAATTTGAAATGTGACTAATGTGGTGTCAAAGCTTACATTGTAGTTTGCTTGCTTGTGATGCATGCTTTTTTGGTGTTGGAAGATGTTGCTCTGCATCAGTGTGGCTGTGTTTTAATAATGCCAGTGAGGCTGGATATTTTTGAAGTTTGAAAGTCGTAGCGTTTAAAATTGCCTCTGGTGCGCAGTATTCACTACCCATTGTATTCTGGTAGAATTCCTACAATGATGAGTTAAAGCAGGGAATGGAGCCTGTTAAATGAGCTCAGAAGCTCCTCATGGATTTTGCACCTGTGGCTGGCTATCTAATTTGTTGTAAAGGTAAAGATTTTCTCTAAAATGCCCCTGTCAGGCTCACTTCTGTCTGATAAGCTCTTCTCGAAGTCTAACCCTCATGACGGCACAAGACTGGGCTACATGTCATTGTCTAGTAAAATGAAATGGCTGCTACTTAACCATTTTTTTCCACGTGGTTTAGCATCTCAAAAGTGGTCTTAAGTTGCACACACCCATGAATAAGAAATATTACCTTTGAGTAGCACCTGCAGCTAGTTGACACTGATTGCGAAGTCCCATGCTGGCAAAGGACTTCAGTGGGTGGAAGGAAAACTGAGCCAAAATGGGCAGTAGACTCGCTGTGATGTAAAAACATGTCTTTGGCAGTGGGCCTTCTTGTATAGTGACACCAGACCGTGTGGTGTTGTGTAGGCCTTGAGTCATAGGAGTACTGAGAGATGTTTTCTGTATTCTTACTCCTGCATTTGGTGTGCTGTGCACTAACTCCACTGTCCAGAAATAGTCCATCTCTAAAAAAAAAAAAAAGAGAAGTAGACTGTTCGTGCTAAATTTATACCTGCTAAAATTAATTGGGCCATTAAAAGTGTAATTTCTCGTACGCTTCAGTTAAGTAATTCTCATTATTACTTTCCGATATGAACTATGCAAGCCTCTATGCTTTGTTCACAAGATTATCAATATGAGGAGCTGACTACACTTGTTTTTTATGTTTGGTAGTTTGTATGGTTGAATAGGGCTCCACCTTAGATGGATCATATGACCCAGGCTATGCTAATCTGCTTCCATGTGAGTCACAAGCATCTTTATCTTAGGCCTAATGCCCAGTTTGCACTCCTGGATGGCTAAATGAGCCAAGTATTTCTGGACTTCTTGCCTATAGTCTTAAGATTAAACAGTTTTTTTTTATTCAGTCATTATAGGCAAGTTCCTTAGTGTTGCCTACCTGAATAGTAGTCTTTGATACTGCATGATGTGGCTAGCTCTGTTCTGCATAGTGACCGGGGTATGAGCCGTTTGACCCGGTCTATGGCTGTTAGCTGGTGGTGTTTGTGTGAATGTATACACAGCTGTGTGTGTCGGGGGGGGGGGGGGGGGGGGGGTCGGCACTGAAGGAGCTCTGCCCACCGGTTTAGGTTAGAGATCTCTTTACCACAGATCAAGGATCAACCCTCCCTACCTAAACCTCTATCAGAAAGTTAAAAGATCAAATCTGACCCTAGATTGGTGTGTTGGGGCCATGTGTCACCTCTGACTCGGGCCTAGGTAGGCCTAGCCTCAATTTGGTGACACTAACTGTACACTGTCCCTCCTAGCCTCCTCCCCCACCTGCACTGATAGCAGTGTCGCCACCGATGGGAACGATGACACAGCCACTGTGCTGAGCTCGGCAGATCGTTGTGGTAAATGTCCTTCAGAGGCTGGGGAATGGCATGTGTGGTATTGGAAAGAGAAGCCCTCATTACATTAGCTAAATAAAGTTCTTAGCTCTTGAGGTTGGGATGGTTGGCAAGAGTTTCCACATCGGTGTCCCCCTCAATCTAGCTGTCCCCCTCAATCTTCTTGTCCGTAAGATTTTGGAATGAACATGTCCAGTTGTGTAGGAGTTTATTTAGGATTCCTTTGACAATGCGATTATTGAGTCTTGTTTATTTTCTCATCAATCGTCAATTTGAGGCCTGTATAAGCTTTATAATTGCTTGTATGGTAGCAAAGGATTGATTGACAGCGGGCTGTGTAGGCCCGGTGTAAACATGCCAGGGTGAGCAAAATGACTGAACTGTGATGCATAGTGTATGGCTGGTGTTGAGAATAGTCTCCTGAAACAGAAACATGTTTTCACCATTAGATGCAAAAAGTGGGAAACTGCACTGCTAGTTATCTCCATATCTGGAGTTTTAAGCACACTTGCATAGTACTTTCTGTAAGAGAACAATATCACGGTATGCTGTGAATATCACAATTTGCTCCAAATATCACTATTTGATATCTAATATCAACCCCAACCCTACTATCCACCCTCATATTCACTGACCAAGACAACCCCATAGTATCCAATCTCTACACCCCTTTTCTCATACTCCTCTCCTCTTTTCATGCCCTTCTTCTCACCACGAAGACTCTCCTGGATGGGATGGCGGACGTGGCAACGGATTCGTGAATGGTTACAATGACAACCGCATGAATGGGGGCTTCGGTGGGCGAGGACCCCCTCGCAATGATAGAGGTGGGGGCGGCGTCTACCGTGGTAACAGGGGCGGAGGCTCGTTTAATCAGCCAATGCATAATGCAGGTGGGGAAACCTACTGTGCCATAGCCTGATTGATTGATTATTTTTTAATCAGTATACTAGTAGCCTAGTTACTAGGAGTGTGCCGATTACTCGGACGAAACAAGTAGTCTTTGAGGATTTTGGGCATTTTACAGATACGATCATCACTCGGATCATTTTGAGATGTTATTCGGTATGAGAGGGGATTCCTTTCCATCAATCTCTCAAAATGATTACTCCAGTTTTGCGATCTGTGAACAAATGGGAGATGTGTGCAATGAATACTGCTATGATTGTATCCTACCCGCATGACCCATGCATGAAATGGCTGGAAGGAACAATTTGTGAGGAGGGATGGTGACAGGGCGCTCGCTAAATATGTAAGCACCTGGCCGACTTGCGCAGCTCAATGACATTCTAAACCACCTGCTCCATCATTTTAGGCATTAAAATCACACTCCCGGTTGTCCGAGTATCGAGTCCTAATTAAGAGATATCGGCACACCCCTAGTAGTGACTACAATAAAAGATAGTGCCATAGTATTAGAATTTCAAAATTTAACTTCCAATTCCTACTTTGTTTAAGATTGTTTTTAAATGACTACTAATACTACAAGATGGATATTATACTAACAGACGGAATCTGCAGAGGCAGTACTTCCTTAACCACACAGATGATGGATATTAAAAATAATTGGATGGTTGGATTAAATTGTATAATTAACAACAATCAATCTGCATTGTGCTACAAAATATGAAGAAACTTAAATTGTAAATAAATACCCATAAAATCAGTTTATTGGTAAGAACATCACAGCTAAAAAAATGTTTACTTGACACTGTTGATGTGAGGGGAAACAAGGCATTCTGCCGTTCTACCATTCTCCAACCTCCCCTCTGTTACTCCCCAGGGTTTGGAGGTGAAGGCGGCGGCAGCGGCTGGGGCGGTGCTCCCAAGGACGCAGCCTACAACAGCTTTGGTGGGCGGGGCAAGTCTGCCTTCTTCAATGACCGCGGTGGATCAGGCACCAGAGGAAGGTGAGTGACGTCTGTTGATGTGTTATTTGTATGTTAAACCACATTTTGTGAAGCTGTGTGTTGACTAATAGCTGTGTTAAACTGTGTGTGTGTGTGTGGTAGATATGAGCGTGGCGGTTTTGGGGGTGGAGGAAACAGCCGTTGGTCAGAAGACTCCAGAGATGAAGAGGACTGGTCCAAACCCACAGCCTCTAACGAGCGTCTGGAGAAGTGAGTCTCCCTCTGAACACTTTGTCCAGCATCTCCTCACAAATCTACTATGTGTCTTATCTCCACTAACCCAAACCCCTCTTCTCTCTTCTCTAGTGAGCTGTTCTCTAGCAGCAACACAGGGATTAACTTTGATAATTATGACGACATTCCTGTGGAGGCCACTGGAGCCAACTGCCCTCCCCACATCGAGAGTGTAAGGCAGTCTACTGTTGTGTCCAGTAGGAAATTAAACCCCTATCCCTTGGCATTTACTGAAGGTCTAAATGGAATTGGATGGCAAGCAATATGGAAAGGCTTGGTGGAGTTTTTATCATATCGATTACACCCATCACATGCCTTCAGATAAACAGCTTTGGGGTTTATAAAGGCATAACTTGGGATTATTGATGCTTTATACAGGACTGAAACGTTTTTAATAAAAACGTCACATTTATAATGGCTTTGTTTGTGTTTCAGTTCCATGACGTGGACATGGGGGAGATCATTATGGGAAACATTGCTCTGACTCGCTACACACGGCCCACCCCGGTCCAGAAATACGCAATCCCCATCATCAAGTCTAAGAGAGACCTCATGGCTTGCGCACAGACTGGTAAGGTCTTAAACATGATGTACTGAATAATATTGGGTGCATCAGAATGATCTAACGTGGCATACTCTGCTTGGGGGTCACCTCTTTATATGACTTACAACGTGTGTATTTGTTTTCCCTCTTAGGCTCTGGCAAGACTGCAGCCTTCCTTCTGCCAGTGCTGAGTCAGATCTACACAATGGGGCCTGGAGATGCCAGTTCAGGCAAGAATGGCGGACAGGTACTGAACAAACACACAACCAATGCCCTATCCTGACCAGGAGTGGATGTCCTCTCAACCCATCTCTGAACCCACATACATACACCATACACACCTCCACGCGACTTCATCTTGACAAGTTGTAAAATGTTTCATTCCTCCCTCAGGACAATGGTAAATATGGCCGTCGTAAGCAGTACCCCCTCTCTCTGGTCCTGGCTCCCACCAGAGAACTGGCCCTGCAGATCTACGAAGAGGCCAGAAAGGTAGAGACAAACCCATACAGGCTGGCCTCATGTGTTTTCTAATACTTGCAGCTGTATCTCCTCATAGCTAAGGACATGATTAAGAGGTTGACTAGCTTGCTTCAAGTTCTTGCTAGCTAATGCTGCTATGCTTTGTCCCCATCACACAAAGAGTAAGAATCTCAACCTTAGATCTCTCTCTATTTGCCCCCCACTGTAGTTTGCGTACCGCTCTCGTGTGCGTCCCTGTGTGGTGTACGGAGGGGCAGACATCGGGCAGCAGATCAGAGACCTGGAGCGAGGCTGCCATCTGCTGGTGGCCACGCCCGGACGCCTAGTGGACATGATGGAGAGGGGCAAGATCGGCCTGGACTGCTGCAAGTGAGTGGAGAGGCGCTGATGAGTTGGCTCATGCTAATGTTTCTGCAGACGAGTAATGCTGCATCCATTTCTTGAAACTTGGAGTATTTATAATTTTTGCATGATTTTCCTGCTTATATATATATATTTTTTTTAGTACTGAGCGATTTAGTACTGTAATTGATTGCTAAGTGAGGTGTATGTCTTGTGTCATGTAGCTACCTGGTGCTGGATGAGGCTGACCGTATGTTGGACATGGGCTTCGAGCCCCAGATCAGACGCATCGTGGAGCAGGACACCATGCCCCCCAAAGGCGTCCGCCAGACTATGATGTTCAGCGCTACCTTCCCCAAGGAGATCCAGGTACCCAAACTCTCACACTCGCGTGTGCCCACACTCACTTTACATTGATTGATTGTGGAAAAAACTGGAGTAAAAAATGTGACCTGTGTTTTTGTAGATCCTGGCTCGTGATTTCCTGGAAGACTATATTTTCCTAGCGGTAGGTCGTGTTGGCTCCACCTCTGAAAATATCACCCAGAAGGTGGTGTGGGTTGAGGACGGAGACAAGAGGTCCTTCCTCCTGGATCTGCTCAATGCTACAGGTAAGGAACACGCACACACATTCAGTAACACATTACTCTAACTGTAATTAAACCAATGATAAACTATTTTGGATCTTCTCATTGAGGATAGTGAGTGTTTGTTAGAGGTAGCAACTCCCCCCCCCAACCACCCCACCCAATCCTCCTGTGATAGTTAGTCAGCCTCATGCCCAGTCAGTGTAGAAGGAGAGAGAAGGCATCGTAAGACCCAGGTGTATCCTCTGGAGCTGGCTAGTTACCATGAACCCTCACCCTTATTACAGACATTGGACCATTGGTAAACCAATAATAAATAATTTACGTTACGTTTTATTTAGTTTAGTCCCATGTCCTCAAAGCGTTTGACTTTATGGGGACTCTCCTCATCCACTACTAATGTTATACTAGCACCCACATCTTCTAACTGTTGTGTACCGAACGGCCTTGCGTTTACTGGGCGGTCTGTATTTATCTAGTCATTCCGAATGAGGTTCAGGAAATTGTGGCAGAGACACCAGAGAAACCCGGTGAGTATGAAATAATACCTGTCTGACCCACCAGCTGGAAACATCACATCCCACTCCTCATCCCCCTCTCTTCCTTCTTCCCTGGCCGACCTTCCCCTCTCTCATTTCTGATAGGAGCTTAGGAGCAGCAACAGTCCTTGCTGTCTTCTACCAAGGTTTTCCTAAATGGAACAAAGCTCGTCTTGCATTTAAAGTATTTCCCCTTCTGGTGAAAATAGACGTTTTGGCTTAGAGTTACTGTCTGGGACGATGTTCAACAGCAACACACAGACACACCAGCTGCCTGTGTAGTGAGTCAATGTGGACAAATTTGTGTTGTTGCCTTTGGAAACTGAGCTCCAGTTTCCTTTGGTCAACTGTCAGGAGGACTTAAATCAGAGAGGTATGGGTCTTATCCATGGTAAACAGAATACAAGCCCTGTGTATTCACTTGCTCTCCTTTAGAATTGAGTGCGTCACCGAACAATCCACTCCTTCCCAACCAATTGTATTGGCCATTTCTAACCAGAAATTAAACGTTGACATGCTGCCCTGATATGCTGTTTCCCTGGCTACTAGTCACCGTTTTAAAGTAAACAAATAGATGTCGCAGGCAGCTTGGCCAAAGCAAGCACTCGTCTCCATCACCATGATAACCAGGCCTGGAGAGGGGAAAGCATGTAGATGTGTATCCTCCTCACTGCTTAATGTTGCCATGGCAACGTTACCCAAACCCTCACATGGCCAACCTGCCACTTACTCAATCTCAGCCCTTAGCCCTGACCCCCTAGGCTTTTGGAGATCTAAAAGAATCGGATGGATACAAGCCTCGATTGTGAAAAGGCTTCCCCCCTTGCCAATCAGATGGCAAGGTGGAGCTGTTGCTTATACCTGTCCAATCCTTCCAGAAGGAGACCAAATGCCCAGGGTTAGGTCTACAGGTCCTTATGGGATTGTGTGTGAGAATGGTGTCGCCGAGAAGATGCAGGGTTGTAGGGTAATGATGGCACTGACCAAAGACCTCATGGCCCTGTCTGCCCCTCCCACCCACCTCCCCCACCCACCTCTCCATCCAGTTTAATTTGCTCTGATAGCCATTAATGCAAAGTGTTTGTGCCAAATGACCAAATATTGGGCCGATTGAGTAATTCTAAACTTAAAGAACAGATATGTTATGGGAAGGACAGAAAATTATGATAAGTGTTTGCCATTTAGGCAAACACAATGCTGTAAACACAAAACTAAATAAAACAGATTTTACTTAATGGTTGTCAGCTGCTTATGCACCTCTGGTCTCCATTTTCAGTTGCCATTTTGTTTATTTTCTCATGGTTAATGAGGTCGCACAGCACGTTGCCTTAAAGTGCCGTGCCATTTAAGTTCCTGCTCCCATGGCTCCCTCATTTGTTTGTCCACCTCTTCACTGTGTGCTTGGGTCTCAATGTCTGTCTGTGTCTCTCTCCCTCCCTCTCCCTCTCCCCCTCTCTCTGTAGGTAAGGACTCTCTGACACTGGTCTTTGTTGAGACAAAGAAGGGAGCCGACTCTCTGGAGGACTTCCTGTACCGTGAGGGCTACGCCTGCACCAGTATCCATGGAGACCGTTCCCAGAGAGACCGAGAGGAGGCGCTGCACCAGTTCCGGTCTGGACGCTGCCCCATCCTGGTGGCCACAGCGGTGCGTTAACACACACACACACACACACACTCTGCAGTAATGATGTCATTAGTCTCACCTCGTCTGGCCTTGAAATTCATTGAGCGTGGCGTCTCTCTGCTGCTGCAGGTGGCAGCCCGAGGTCTGGACATCTCCAACGTGAAACACGTCATCAACTTTGACCTGCCCAGTGACATAGAAGAGTATGTCCACCGTATCGGCCGTACGGGACGTGTGGGAAACCTGGGTACGTGTGGGAGCTTTTTTTAAATTGAATGAAAACAAGCCAGTGTTTTTCACCAAAGTCTTTACAGCAGGGGTCATCAACACTAGTACAGGTTTCAATCCAGTTTGAACAAAAGCCTGCTCACCACTTAGACCAGGGTTAGTTGAACTTGGTGTTGTTGAACTTGAACAGGGACATTGCAACATAGCTAAAGCCTGTATATATGCTTGCGTGTAGGCCTGGCCACGTCGTTCTTTAACGACAAGAACAGCAACATTACCAAAGATCTTCTGGATATCCTGGTGGAAGCCAAACAGGAGGTGCCCTCCTGGCTGGAGAGTCTGGCCTACGAACACCAGCACAAGAGCACCACCCGTGGACGCTCTAAGAGGTATATACACACACACACACACACACACACACACACCAGCACAAGAGCACCACCCGTGGACGCTCTAAGAGGTATACACACACACACACACACACACCAGCACAAGAGCACCACCCGTGGACGCTCTAAGAGGTATACACACACACACACACACACACACACACACCAGCACAAGAGCACCACCCGTGGACGCTCTAAGAGGTATATACACACACACACACACACACACACACCAGCAACCAAGAGCTACACACATACTTAACTAAAATGGTACAGACATGTAATTGTGCACAGACACTCCACATACACCCAAATAGTTATGGGTACACAATCACAAGTGAATGATGTAGAACACTGTCAATTTTATAGGTTCTCTTCTAGTGGATTCGGGGCAAGGGACTACCGTCAGCAGCCCGGCGGGGCCAGCAGCTTCGGCGGGGGCGGTGGACGTGGCGGCGGACGCGGCACTTCGGGCCATGGAGGAAACCGTGGCTTCGGTGGAGGTAAAACTGGAATCTGTCAGATCTGTTATCTACATAACTGATTTGGAGTGATGTATATAGCATTGGGTAAGGGTTTCTGACTCTTTCCTTTTTTACTCGAGCTACTATTTGAACTCTGACCCATGACCCTGTCCTTCCCAGGTGGCTTCGGTGGCAACTTCTACAGCAACGATGGCTATGGAGGAAACTACAGCCACTCCGGCAGCGGTACCGACTGGTGGGGCAACTAGTTACGATATCAATGGTTGCCATGCCAACCCATTCCCACGGAAACCACATGTGAACTTTAGCCAGACCATAATACCCCCCCTGTGTAGCTTCACTGACACACAGTACATTACCAACTCTGATTCTCTGCCCTTCGCCTCTCTCAAACGGAGCGCAGCGCGCCACGCCGCGAAGGAAGAAACCAGCAAGCGCGATCCACTGGAGAAAGCAGAGATTCGCTCACCTTTTAGATAGTGTGGGCATGGATGCTGGCATGTATTGTCTGATAGCAACTTGGACTTTCGTTGTTCAAAACAGCAAATCATTTTCTTTATTTGTAAAACAAAAAAAAGCAAAAAAAAAAAAACGAAGTTAAACTAACTAAATGAATAACCTGAGGATCATTTGTATGTTAATGTACTGTGCCTTTTGAATTTAGGCAGGAAATCTGTGTTGTCATTTCACCAAATGAACTTGGCCAAGAGCTCGAAATTGTTATTGTTATTTTTTTATTTGGTGAAAAGCATAGAAAAATAAGCTTGTACTTAATCAAACCTTGGCAAAACCTTGGTGTTGTGGCTCCCTCGAGTCATGATTCCATTTGAACTTCAAATTTGTTGCAGGGACATCATGAAGCCTTTTCTACAGGCCCGAGTCAAACAGCTAATGGAGCCATCACTATAGCGTCCTATTCCACTGGGTCTACTCCTAGTGTGGCAACTGTATTCTAATCTTAAGGGACGAAGAGTTCGATTACTTTTTTCTTTTTTCGCTCACTCTATCCTGGATAGGCTCCGCTATTATGGATATGGTAGTGTTCAAAAAGCCATTCCAGTTGTGATCTTAATTAACACTGAGAGTCGTTTATCTCAGTGCTAACACACACTGGGGTATAAACAGCAAAACACTCAATGCTGGAACTTGTTACTCCACATCTTTGAATTGACTTGACAGTGTTACGGCAGCTAGTAAGTTACCACGTGCTAGCTACATAAGTGGGCGGTGTTTTTTGTTGGTTTATTTTTACTTGAAACATTTTAGAGTGGGCGCGCGCATGGTTGATGAACTGACTCAGTTTTTTGATTTGAGTGAAATGTTTCTTTACAAATATGTATCAAAACAAAAAATGCCCGCCATCTTGAAAGTGAAGTTCAAAATGGCTGCATAAGAACCACAGCATCGGGGGGGGGAGGGGCAAAGCGTGGCGTGGCGTTAACGTTTACCGTAGTACCGTTAACTGCGAGGTCCAGCCGTTATTCTACGCATGCTAGTGTTTTGTTTTTTGGTCAAGGAGATATAAGACAAATGAACTGAGTCGCAGGCTTAACTTACTTACAAACGTTTTCTCTTTTCAAGCTGCGTTGGAGGCATGGCTCATCTTTCAGAGACAGAGGCATTAGAACGATCACTGAGGTTTACCAGTCTAAGCAAGGGCAGAGCAGGGCAGAGCAGCACTCTGGCCGCTGGGGTTAGGGGTCAGGTCTGGGGCGCAGTTTTCAGTGCACCACCATTGTAGTCCGTGGCTTTGGTTTCCATTGCTCTGTACTGTAGCTGTGGAGGTGGCCAAAGACAGGGGAGTTTACCCTTCCTTGTGGTACATAAGTACTGTCAACTCCTCTGGGAGTTCATCTGCATAAATGTGTATAATAGCTGTGGCTTATCAAAGAGGACCAGCCAACGAGAGGAGGAGGGATAGGGCATTTAACCTCATAAGTGCTCTTTTTTCTTCTCATGCGTGTTGTGCCTTGAAAACTTTTTAAAAAATTGATGAACTTAAAGCGGATGCACTGACAGTGTTGTGAACTTAAGATTGAATGGTGCTACTTGAGTTAGGTGTGTAGGCCCTTGTATGTCGTGCCCATCGAGTTTTACAAAAGTTATTTTATTGCACATCTAGAGTTTTATATAAATGTCTTGAATACGTGTCCTTAAGCTTCCAAATATTGTGTGTGAGGAGATTGTGAAAAAACGCAGCTTGTTTACAAAGGGGAAGGGTTCTCAACGTTCAACCAGGATTTATTTGGGACCAGGGGATTTAGCAGTTGGGGAATTTAGCCATTTGCACACAGATTTCTAGATTCTACTTTTGCTGCTAGTTTTGTGTAATTTATTAAGCATTTTTGAGAAATATTTATTTTTGTAAGCCTCAAAGTGATTCTTTGAAAGTTTCAAGAAACTTGACCAAAAGACAGTACAAAAACACGGGCACTTGAATGTTGAATGTCACCTGTATGCGTGAAATTTATATATTTCGGGGTAGTGTGAGCTTTTTAATGTTTAAGACATATTGGACTCGGTCAATAATATCCGCAGCTGTTTCGAGGCCAAAGGGCCAATGAAAACTATTAGAAACCCAATTGGCCATCAAAAATTCGAAATGGAATTAAACAAACATGCCAAGGTTTGGAAAAAAAGTTGTCAAAAAAGCAAACAATTTCTTAAACGTATCAGTGCAGAAGTGTTCGGATTCTCCAATTGTGTGCATTGTTTATGATTCTTTACTCTAATTTGACCTGATTTATTTTTTTCCAGTGAATGTCTGGCACATGGCAATCTTAAAAAAACAAACATGTGGTTTATTCTCTATTGTTGCATTTGCATATATGGAACCTTGGGCAATTTCTTTCGGAGGTATAGAGCATGTCTTGGCTGCAACGTGATTCCCACAGCAGCCGCACAGTGCAGACTGGGATGAACTAGGCCCCAGACTTGCTCTATGCCTCTAGGAGAAGCCCAGAACTCGTTAGATGTAGACTTTGCTTTCTGTACTAGCTTATAGGCTAATGCACTGCATGGGAAAGACTCAGCTGTGCGATTATTGTATGATTTTACCAAAATAAAAGTTTGAATGCAAAAGTACCTTAAAAATCAAGCATGTTTTCTAAGACTTGTGTTAACTGTAGCTCTGCAGAGGAAACTGCTGTAGCAGGCTGGCTGTGTGACTGTGAAGAGGAAAATTGGCAAAATTGAAGTTGGTTGCGATCTGATGGGCTTCAGTTCTTTTGAAAGAAATTTAATTTTTAAATCAAGCGTTGTCACTTGTCTTATTTGAACATGTCCTTTACATATTTGTCAAAGCTGCTGTTTGAGGTTCAGGTCACTGTTCTTGCTTTTGACAAAAGGCTCAATGCCTTTTCACATGCTAGTGCACAAATGAGCAACTACTGTCCTGCAGAGTGCACAGGCTTTTGTTCCAGCTCTTAACACATGATTTAACTGGTAATCATCCACATTGAAGATCATGATCAGTTGAGTTTGTGTGATGCAACTGGTCTGGAACAAAAGCATGTCCACTGAAGGACAACCTCTACTTTGAGCAGGCTGTGAACAAATACTGGCTAAAATGAGTCAAATGCTCTGTTTCCCAAGATGTTCTTTTTTAATATGGACAGTTAAGTAGGCTTACATACTCAGATACTGCTAATATCTGCAACTATGCTTTCCACTTAATCTTCGATTGAAATGTGTGAAATCACCCCTCAGTATTGACAATGATCATCGATGTCTGCATACTTGCCGATCACACCTCTAATGGGTTGCTGATCTCTTATCCATTTGAATGGATCTATGTTCCTGAAACGTTCCCTGTGTCCCGCTCTGTCCCTGCTGTGAGCGTGTGAACGACCGTGTGTTGGGTCAGAGGATTTGAGCTGGTGTAATCTGAGTGCTCTGTGCTGCAGGGTTTCAGGCCTGTCTCTGGTGTTTCCTCTGATCTGAGAGTACTGCTCTACCCTTCTCTAATCCCGCCAGCCGCCCAACTCTCCCTCCATCTCTCCGTCCAGGGGATTTCACTGCCATTAAGAGATGGCTTTTAGTAAAGTGTGTGTGATGTGTGTAGTCATTGACAGACACACACACACACACATGCACGCTTTTGTGAGGGGAGGTCCCTGTGCAATAAGTGTAATAACACACTCTTACAGGCTACACATTGATCCCCATACAGACCCAGTCATGCAGATGCACACACTTTCTTGCTCTCACACACACACACACACACACACACAGGACCAGGACCTGAAAGCCTCTTCTGTAATGTATTGGGGAGCAAACTCTTCAGAGTGACAGGCTGAAAGGGCTGACATGGACAGCAGGACAGTCACCTGTGTCACACATGGACATAAGTTTCAGACATGATTGACAGGTAAGTCTGCGTTTCACTCGAGGTGCAATGATGTTAGCATGCATTTGACCAGATTTGTAGTAGTTATGACTGGAATTATATAATGGTGGCGTTGCATTATTTATTTCACTAGCACTTCCTAAATGACATCCATGTTGATTTTGCATTGCTATTGTAATGCCATTGAACATTTCAGGCATTGCATCTCATTGTGACTGATTTACTTATTTATATTTTTCAGCCTTTGTATTTTCAGTAACAGTGCTTATATACTACATATATTTATTATTATTACATAGACATTAGTACAATGGACATAAATTGCTGTCAATTGGGCATGTATTTATTATTAACTTTAGCAGATGAAAAAGTATTTAATTTATGAACTGTTCAGAGGACCCGTAAAGTTATTAAAATACAACAGTCAGCGTATATATCCATCAATGTTTATAAGCACTGTTACTGTATTTTCATAAAAACTGTCGTGTCATTTAATCCTGCCGTGTCCTAGATGAGAAAATACAGGGATGATTCTCATCGCTTTCACTGGTAAGTCTCAACGACACTCTTAATTCACTGTTTCTAGGGCCCTGTTTAAATACTTAGAATATACATGCTCCATTCCTTCTTTGCTTCACTGAATTTACCGCTGATCCAACACAATTGAGTATGTGAAAGCAAGGGTTTCATTCCATAGCTTTCACTAATCCAGTCGTCAGTAATCCATTTGTTAAGGCCAGAATGATTGGCATGATGACAATTGACATCCATAGTCAGGAGTTGGCTTTAACCCAGATCTAAAACAAGGCTGCCCTGGTGAAGGGCCAAGGAATTTTGGAATTGAACAAGGATCTACAGTAATTTTTCTAGAGACTAGAGCAAAAAGTCGAAAGTTGCTCCAAATGGTCCACTAGTAACCTAGGAAATCTAAATAAAACCAAGGGCTCTATAAAAGCATGGTAAAGTATGTGGTAACTGGGTCTGTGGGGAAAGGCCAGAAATAAGGAGGGAGTTGATATGATATGGGGTCTCTACATTTAACATTGTGCATTGAGCCAAATATCACCCTTGTAGAGCCAAACTCAAATATTAAGTTGATTCATAGCGGAAACTTGGGAACCTGTTTTGATTGAATAGTGGCCCCTAATCTTAAGAGCTTTATTGATTGATCAAATTAAAAAGCGCTCTTAAACTCCAGCACACATTAACAGTAAAATGGGTGAAATAATCCTATTTGCAGACAATGCCTATTGTTGTTGGGCTAATCTCTAATCTAAGATGTTCTTTCTTAATCACATCATTTCACCATGGTCACCAGCTGGAAACGAGAGGAAGTACCCTGAAAATAGCCCTCAGCCCTTCAGTCAACGTGACTCACTCATCAAATCATTATTCCCCTGTTTCTCGCCCCGTTTATTCACAGCTTCCTTTTAATCTGTGGAGGGTGGAAATATCAGAACCCATCTGCAAAGTGATGTCCTGGATAGCCCTGACTGGTGATTTTCAGGCATCAATAATTATGATCAGGGAGACTTATGGTTGGTTAGCAGATGTGCACAGTTGGAGATGCTTCATGAGCCAAAGCTGTGTACAACTACACTCTCTGCACTTGAATCAATCCTCTGAATATGTAGCGTTTTTGAGAAAAGCTAAAATTTCATTGTGGCTAGTGCATGTCCGTATCCAGAATTTATTGAAGAAAAAAGAGAATCCAAAAATACATCATTTTTGCATCATAAACAACTGACTTTGTGAGATGATAATACGGAAGCTTAAAAAAAATGACCTGTTTGACCTACATCTGTATTCAAAGTAAAACATTTGTTTGTTTGTCCTGTATTAATCAGTGGTATGCTTTGTTTTGTGACAGCTGGGTTGTGTAACTGTAGGGTTACCAAATGAAAGTATTAATCCTAAAACTTTCAAATCAAGTCTCTGAAATCCCCTTTCATCAGCAGTATTAGGCAATCCTCCTTCATCATCTGTCTGCCTGCAGGAGAAGCCCATCTGGGATGAGTTTTCATTTTTGCTTTTGGTGGATTTTGGAGATTTGGGAAGATTTTTTGGTCATAAATCCTTTTTCAAAAGCTATTTCACAAATATCAATCCGTATTTTTTTTCTGTGTAGTGTTCACCACTGTATGATCAATGAGTGGACCAGCTGTGAAATCATCTGTTTTGGACAGATGATGAAAGCTCCAGTTAAATTGGGGTTATTGTGAGTATAGGGTCAATTCAACCAAGCTCAACGTTTTTTCTTTAATATCTTGTTAAATGGAGAGTGCATACTGTAGGAAAGCTTTAGGTACAGTACATCTGAAGAAACAAACCCAATCACTCCCTGCTGCCTCATCACAATCATATTGGTTGTTAGTCAGACAGTAAATAGATCTAGACAATGTATTCTCTGTACCCACTCTTTTTCTGCCTCATTTCCCCCCCCCCCCCCCCCCCCCTTTCTCTCCCCCTCCCAGTCTCTGTGCTGTCCCTGCTGCCCCAGGCTGCATTGGGGCTGTGGGCATGTGCACGCTCGTGCCCGGCCTTGTGCATGTGTACACAAGAGAAGAGCTGCAGCGTGTTGTGTGACCGCACTGGCATGGCAGAGCTACCCAGAGAGTTCCCTTGCGAAGCCTCTTACATCAACCTCGACAAGAACAGCCTCAAGTTCCTATCTGAGAGGGCATTTGGCACCCTACCCTCACTGAAATCACTCTCTCTGGACCACAACAACATCTCCTTTATCACCCCCGGGGCCTTCAAGGTTAGGGCGTCGTCTTTTTCTCTATATGATTTATTTGTGTTATGATTTCACCTTGTTTACCTCTACGGTGTTATCCTGGGAGTCAGATGTATTTCTGTTATATACAACTCCTCAAGTTGCCATGACAACGATACAGGAGTAGGCTAAAGCAGAACCACACCCAGACTAGCAGTATAAAACAACATGTAATGAGCTATGCTGTGTATTTAAAAAGGCCTCACAAATGAATGTTAATGATGTGATTCTATTCATCATTAAGGGCCTGCCCAATGTGGTGGAGCTGAAGATGGCCCACAACGAGTACATCAGTTACCTCCACACCAGGACCTTCACTGGGCTGAAGAGGCTTGTTCGCCTAGACGTGGCTGACTGTCACCTTTTCAACTTGCCTGACCGCATCTTCCTTGAGCAAAAGGCCCTAAAGGAGCTCCTCTGCTTCAATAACAACTTCCGCAGGATCCCCGGAGCACTCCGAGGGATGGAGAACCTGACCCATGTCTACCTGGAGAGGAACAAGATTGAGGCGGTGGCCTATAACTCCCTCCTGGGTCTGGGGAATCTCAAGTAGGTACCACTGAGAAAGTTAGAACCGCTGACTTTGCTGCATACCTAAAAAAAAACTTAGAACTCGCACAAGCTTTGTTTGTGAGCAGCAAACAGACATTTCTCCCCTCATAGAACATAACAGTATACTTTGTCTAGCCTCTGTGGTTTGGATGTGCATTACATAGTTCTTTTTCCAAAACCTCAGGTACCTGAACCTCCAAGAGAACCGCATCAACGTGATCCATGACCAGGCCTTCCAGGACCTCATAAGGCTAGAGAACTTCTACCTCAATGACAACCTCCTGACGGACCTCCCCCGGGTCTCCTTCAAGGGCCTCAGCCGCCTCAAGATGCTCAACATCGGTGGAAACCAACTCACCAACATCTCCAGCACCTGGTTCAGCGACCTCGTAGAACTGGAGGTCCTCTACCTGGACCGGAACCGTCTGGTCTACATCGAGGAAGGGTCCTTTGAAAACCTGACCAGCTTGATCACCCTCCACCTCAACAGCAACAACTTAACCACCCTTCCCTTCCCCGTCTTCCAGCCCGTCTACTTCATTGGCCGCCTTTACCTGTTCAGGAACCCATGGGAGTGTGACTGCTCCCTGGAGTGGCTGAAGGAGTGGATGGAGAACTATAAGTTAGTGCGGGACATCCCCTGCGCTTCCCCGTCATCTGTAGCCGGTCTGGACCTGGGTGAGGTGGTCTATGCCCGGATCAATGGAACCTGTGTGGATCCGGCAGAGCTGAACCTGACGACCTCCTCAGAGCTTCTCTCCACCACGGAGAACCGTTACAACAGTCTGATCTCTAAACTACTGCAGCAGGAGCTGAGGGAGGAGTTGGGCAACGGGACTGAGACCTTCCGGAATGGAACCCTGCTGGACCCTGCTGAGGAGCTCACTGCAGGGGCCAGAGGGCAGGAAGCACAGGCCAGCCAGTCACTGCTCTTCTTCCTGGTGGTGTGGGTCATCTGGGTTACGATCATTGATCATTTAGACTTTGGCACCCTAGCAGGATATGTGACTGGCACCTGAGAGCTGAAAGAGTAGGGTTGAGCGTCTAAAATAAACATTTTCTTTTCAATACCAGTGGGAGTAAAACCTGATGTAAGGATACTGGAAACTAAAGTTTTCTGCTTTATTGGACGTGTTGATATGGCTATTTTGTGGAGTGTGAATATCGTGCTAAAGAGAAGGCATGAATATTTTGTTCTCTTGGAAAGATCCACTAACTAAGGACAGCTCCAGAGGACAGGCCAGAAAAGAGGTCTGACATCACTTGAGCCCACAGAGACTGTCTCTGATGAAGACGACTTCATAATGTTGTTTTAATTTAAATGATAAGAGGAGTATGATGGACCTGTCACTTCATGAGCATTAACTTCCTTGCAATTAAATAAACTGAGGATGTGGATAATAAACAGTTGAATGTCATTGAACTGCTACGTATCTTTCAGATTCACCAACAGCTACTGTACGGCATTGACTTTTTCACGTCTATCAGTTGTATCGAAATCATGGATTATCGCGATTATCCCAAAGTGTATTATGTAACAATCTGTAATGAAGGTTCACATTAATTAATATTATAGGACATTCATGTCCCATGTGTAAAAACAGACAGATGAAGCCAGTAGCGCCTGTAACCGTCCTCCAACCAGATGTCCTCTCTCTGCCCTCGCTCCCTTCTTGTTATATTCATGCAACTCTGTGAACGTAGAGCTTTTCATAAATGCATTAATCTTCTTACAGCACACGGCTCGTGCACTTCTTATCCTGTAAGCCTGTGCATAGAGTATCATTATGTTTGCCTCTTATGGACCATATTTTTGTCGTGGGCATACCTACCGTATATACTTACTGTATAATCAATAGAAGAAGCCATGGTTTAAAAGGACTTCAACCCGCTTTGGGATCTGATCTAATGTGCTGCCTTAGATGTATAATACTGTACATTTTACAGCATTGTTTATCATATGTGTGTGTACTGATGTATGTTTATTGCTAAAATGTCAAATGTTCCCTGATTTGATATGTAAACTCTCACTTGTTTCCTTGGTGATGTTTGATGTATCGAAGTAGCTTCATCAGACTAGTAATTTAGTTCAATAGTGTTTGTTGCATATTAAAGCTTAGCATATTCCCACATGATTCTACAGAAGTACACGCTGAACTTTGACCTGTTTTTAAGTAAGTCCTTTTAGTCACACGTAGGTGACGACTTGCTGAAGCAGTGGATCCTGGTAATCTGTCCTTTCCCTTTAAAGTGGGATTAGGACTAAGACTATGGGTGACAAACCCTGGGCAGGGCTCTACACTGTAAGGCCATGGTGTTATATTTCATCATTATATTTTTCATAATTTAATGTTTTTACATTATTTATATTTTACCACTATGAACATGTTGAGAGAGGTTATATTTGTCTGAACTGAAGGAAAATGGCGGTGGGGGCTTACTACTGACGAAGCAGAGATGTTGCTACTAAACCTGAACCCCCATCTGTCTGAATAAACATGATCCTGTTCAAAGAATCTGCATATGTGTCTTTTTTGCTCTTTAATAAAGTTTCCATTATTTTTTAGTTTCACCTTTTACACTCAAGTGTTGCAGAATAACTGTCAGCACAAGCAGACAGGTGTAGGTTCCTGTTTAGAAGCTGTCATGAAGATAGAGGCTTCACAATATAACCATAAATGTTTTAAAAATACTAGGCCCTGGCAATCCTGCTTTCTATAATGTTGAGACAGCAGTAGTTTTCCTCTCCCAGTTTCACTGCTTAGACAGTAGAAGACACACCCTAGCTGGACTTACTCAGGTAAGAGAGTGCACCTGGTCACATGATAGGCTAGGTGGGAGGACTCTGACTGGCACTAACCAGGGGTGTGCCACTATGGCAACACCCATGACAGGAACTAGATCACATGACTTTTTATACCTCCTGGAACATTCTTAGGCTGTGTCTCAATACAATTCATCTGCACTGATCTAATTAGACACGGCAGGTGTAAGCAATATGGCAGTTGCTTTCTGGGAACATACCTTCACCTGGTTGGTTCTTTCAAAACAATGTTGATGAAGGAAGTGAGATTAAGACAGAATCACTAGACCATTGAGATGTACCAATTGTGTTTTTGTTTTTCTCTCAATTCTCTTTCCTAGTTTCTTACACTTTTAAAACTATGTAGGGGAGTGCACAGGAACTCACTTCAGGGAAAGAGGTAGAGAATTGGGTGCAACACATCTTGAGTGTGCTCTATTTGCCTAATTGGTACCTACTTGTCCTGCCTAGCCAGTTAGCCGTGTGTCTGCAGGCGTATTCCATCTTGCGTGTCTGGATTAGCCTGTGTGCTTGCCCGTCTTATTAGCCTTTGTGGGTGTGTTCAGCCAAGCCTGGTGGCGTGTGCTTGGCTTACCTTGCATTTACACCCTTCCTTTTTAAACTGTTAACCTACCCTCTCTATCCAATGTATGTATCTAATCCTCTCTTTTATGTGTGTGTATCTTCCTACTGTCTTTTCCGTGTGTGTGTCTGTGTTCCTACCATCTCTGCCCTGTGTGTGTGTGTGTGTGTGTGCCCCTACCCTCTCTTCCCAGCCAGTGTGGCCCAGCTGTTCATTAGAGGACTTTTTACTCCCCGTCAACAGGCTATTGTTAACCTGCTGTCACACCATGCTTACACACTTATTGCCAGCATACACTTACAAAATACACACGTCTTGTGTATGTGGAGAAGTTATAACAATGACTAGTGAACACATCTGTAAGACCTGTAAAATATTGTAGTCCTTTGTACGTACCTATCTCATTATGCATCCAAGTAAAGAATTTCAGATCTGTGTGTTTGTGTGTGTGTCTCTGTCTTTAGGGAAAAACAAACAAGAAACACAGGTGGATTAATTTTTCAACACATAAAAGGAAATATATTTTAAAAAACGGTTCATACTGAAGAACTTTATCATTGCAGAGTAATTTACACAGGGGCAGTCATATATCATCAGTCTGTCATTCATATACACGGATAGCCAGATGCACAAACTGCCTCCACTTCCCTTGCAAAGTGTTTACCTTGCAAAAACTTAGTGTGCACATTTTTTTCAAACAGTTACACAGTTGCAGAATAAAAATCGGCATTTATCTTTCTTTGATTCAACTTAATTAAAACATTAATACTCTCGGACGACACATTTCTGAATTGGCAAATCAGGAATCAGGTGTAATTTTCCTCCCTTCTTGATCTTCTTATACAACAACTCAAAAATCGAGACAATTTACAAACACATCTCACTACATGGTTGATTTAAAAATCAGTTGTTTAGAAATGTCACCCAAAATGCAAGGGATGTGCATAGGTGTCAAGTCAACGGTCTCTTTCGTTGTTGGTTATTTTCTTGCTCATCTTGCTTCCCTTGGTTTGAGTTGAGTCTTCCAAACGAGTGGAATGTTTTCTTCTTCAGTGGGGAGGTTACAGGAGGACACTGGGAACACTGACTGACAGCATGGAAGCTTTCAATTGTCCACATGCATGACACCTCATTCAAATCTTTAAAAACATTTATGGATTCATTTAGAAGAGACAGTACCTGGAAAAAGGTGTGTGTCAAGGAGTGGGCGACACCAGACGAGAGGTGATGACTGTACCGTCAAAATGTACAAAGAAATGAAACAGAACAACATGAATGACAAAAGGATGAGTGATGTGACAGAACGAGTACTGTATGTGAAAGCAGGAGACAGTTAATGAGGGCGAGGAATGAACAGAAAAAGACAGGGGGGGTAATGATGTGGTAGACAGATGAGACACTGCAGTGTTTATGTGCTTTTCTTCAGTCTGCTGAGAGAGAGAGTACCCACGAACAGCGTCTAGAGAGCTACGAGCTAAGAACTACAACACCCAGCAGGACTACAGTGTGATGGGAGCACAGACAGTCACATGTGGAGGGCTGCAGTGCACAGGGGAGGAGATGCAGTACTGTCTCTTTAAAACAAACAGCTACAAAAATGTTGCCTCCTAGCTATTACAGACATGACAATACTCATTTGTTTATTTTGTTTATACAACACTACGGCTAGGTAGTATGTAAGGGCAGAGTCTGATTGGCTGCTGCAGGTCATGTGCAGTACACAGATGATCTTGATTGGCTGCTGCAGGTTGTGCGCAGTGCACAGAGGTTTCTGATTGGTTGAGGTGCTTTTCTTTTCCGAGGAATGATGGGAGTTTCGCAGATGCATCACCAGGAGAGGGGGTGGGGTAGGAGAGAGAGGAAGAAGAGGAGGAGGAGGAGGAGGAGGAGAAAATAGGCAGGGCAGTAGGGGAAGAAGGAGGGAGAAGAGAGGAGGGACAGGGGAGAGAGAGGAGAGAGAGAGAGAGAAAGGATAAGAAGGGAGGAGAGGAGGGGAGGGGTTGTGTCTAGCTCAGTAGACCCAGGAGACAGGCACCCACTGGCCAGTGGTGCAGACCAGGTCGATAGCCTCCTCCAGATGTCTGATGGTCTCATCTATCTCATTGTTAATGATGGTCTGGTCAAAGTAGTGGGCATACGTCTTCTGGAGGATCTCAGACTCCTTCTGCAGCCTCTGCAAGGACTCATCCTGGAGAAAAAGAGAGAGGGGGTTAAGAGAGTGAGAGTGTGTGTGAGAGAGAGAGAGCGAGCTCAGGGAGGTATATGAGACGGAAAAGAGTAGAAGGAGAAGGAGAGGGACTCTAGAACTAAAATGTCAACCATAGCAAGAGGAGAGAGAAAGAGAGGACGAGGAGAGCTGTTTTGCACTGAGGAGATGCACCACACACAACAGGCACTACCGACTACCAAACAGCACACATATGGGTCTCAATGGGATTCACCGGGATGAAGAAATCATAAATAAAACACGCACACACAGATACACACACACACACACACACACACATACACATACAGGTCTGTGCAGCAACTGCTCTGCCTGCTCATACTTACTGGCAGCTTTCTGCACCACCTGGGGAGCTGATAGGAGTGCCAGAAAGACAAATGCATGCAGCATGAAAAACAAACGGGTGAATAAAGGGATGAGAGAGGAGGACTGAAGAGTGCAGACTCTTCAGGACAGGCGGAGAGCGTCTGGGTGTCAGAACAACATGCAGACAGTCGACTGACATGATGGAGGGCAGACGTCCATGTCAGGATTTAGACGTGTGTGTGTGTGTGTGTTGTGTGTTGTGTTGGTGTATTTGTGGTTGTCAGATCCGTAAATGTATTTAAGCAGCACATACATGATGGATCATTGGTAATGTTTGAATGGGTCAAATTAAAGTTGGATTCTGAAATGTGCGTGCTTGTGACTGTGTTTACGCAACGTCCGATTCGTACCTCGTTGATGCCGGGGGTGATGGTAGGGGCGGCGATGAAGACGACGTAGGGGGCGAACTCTGCTGTCCGCAGGACCTTCAGGGCCTAGTGGAGAACAGGGTCAGAGGTCAGCTGTGTGTACGTGTGAGAAAGCGCATATACAAAACATATAGCACATGCTGGCAACGGACTGTGCTTTGACTTTCCCAACACACGCTGTCCACACACACATACACCCTGTCTCCACACACACATACACCCTGTCTCCACAAACACACAGCCACCTTGTCTACACACACACACACACACACACACACACACACACACACACACACACACCTGAGGCTCTACGTCCAGTATAGATATGTTGCCCTGTTCGTGGATCTTGCGGATCGTCTCTAGTCGTGTTCCGTACATGGCGTCCTCATGACTGCCGTACTCCAGATAGTCGTTGTTACTGATGTCCTCCATCATCTGGTCGTGGGAGACAAAGTAGTAGTTCTTCCCATTCTCCTCGTCCTTCTTAGGAGGTCTGGTCGTGTCTGAAGGAGAGGACAGGACAAGGTGTGGGCAGATTGTTCTTGAGAACGAATGGTCAAATATAGTCAATAAATGTGTTTTTGAGTCTTAAGTAAAGGGAGGTTGGTATTTGGTATGGTGCTTGGTCGTGTGTGTGTGTGTGTGTGTGTGTGTGTGTCTTACGTGGAATGGGGTAGGCGAATCTGTCTGGGTGTTTTGTTATGAGTGTGTTCTTGATGTGTCTTCTGCCGACTCCATGGGCACCTGTGGAAGAGAGGCAGACAAACATGCAGGCAGCCAGTCAGTCAGGTGTCCCCATGGTCCTACTGTCAGTCTACCTCACAGATATCAACCAGAATTGAATTGATAGACAACTGAGCGGGTGAAAGCAAGTAGAAAAGGAAGCTGCTGTAGACCATTGAGATGCACCCACAATACTTAATACTACACAGGATGCATAGAGAAACTGTACTTACCTAATAAGACTAGCGTTTTCCTCTTGAACGCGGGCAGTTTCACTACCTCTTCATACGTGACGAGATCTAGTTGGTCGAATACTGGAGAGGGAGGGAGGGAGGGAGGGAAGGAGAGAGATTGTGAGATTGAGGAGGAGAGGTACAGACATCCACAGCCTTAGACTGGGACAACCCTGAACCTTAATAGTCAGGAGAATCTATGGGGTTGAGATGGAGCTTGGATAGACTAGGTGCTAGTCTGTTTGTGCTATAAGCCTAGATGCCAGTTTGTTTGTGCCATGGCTGGTTGACTATACCATAAACAGACTGGCACCTAGGCTAGTCATGTGATACTATTGGACACGGATGGAGACTTTGATATAAGGACAGTCGGTGACAAGAAAAAAAGAAAAGAAAAAAATTAACTGTGATAAGGAAAGAGATATTTTTTGTGAGCCTGCATATCTCTGAACCAGACATCATTATGTCAAATATTTTAAACTGGGGAGCAATTTATTCAAAAACAAGCTAAAGCCCTAATCCAATGAGATGCAGGAGAGAGATTTGCGCGTGTGTTTCTATGTGATTGCACAGAGAGGGGGAAATATTTTAGAATTCACCATCTGACCTCAGCATTACACAGATGTGACCACTACTAGGTAACATCCCAGAAGTGGCAACCATCTGCCAGTGTGTGTGTGTGTGTGTGTTTTCAGACAACTCATCGCCTGACTTCTCCTCGTAGAATGTGTGTGTGTGTGTGTGTGTGTTTGTTTGTTTTTGTATATTTACGATGCCCTGATGAGTTCAAACTGAAAAACTGGTAGATATGATGGATGGTGGAGAAGAGAGACAACGATAGGATGGGGGGAAGGGAGAGGAGAGGTGTCTGAGTGGGAGGAAAAAGGAGGGCACAGAGCGGGCATAGAGTTCTCCTGGATGTCAGCAGAGCTCATGCTATCTTGCAGTGCAGGTTACTGCACATTCTGCCTCTACTGTAATGTGAGCCTGTCATCTGTGTAGCTGACGTGTGAAATACAATACCAACAAGCCCCTGTACTCTATAATAGCTCTCTGTCTGTCTCTTCCCCCACTCTCTTGCCTTCTGTCTGTCTGAGTCTCTGACTCTTCATTTTCTATGAACAAATGTCGATTAAGATACTGTATGTGTGTGTATCGATTATATTTTCAAATAGGTGCATTGTGATAATATATTGAATGCCACCCCTGGAATTTCCCTGAGGGAAAAGAATGTTCTATTCTATTTGTGTTAGGGCACACTGCAACGGAACACAACACCCACAAAGCATTAAAAAATGCACACAAAAACACTGCAAAGCTGTATTCTTTCAGTTTTGTTTGGGCTCTCTCTGTTGCTGTGGGCGATGGCAACAGAAACAAAACTGAAATGTTGAAAGTGACAGGGGATCAAAACTACTGAGTTAATGAGAAGGCAAAGGAACCAAAGACAGAGAAGGGACACAGAAGCAGAGAGAGAGTAAGGGGAAGAAAGACTAGAAATACAGAGCGCAAAAGAGAGAGAGATGTAGATAAACGGAGAGAGAGAGACAGAGGTAAAGAGTCAAAGAAAGAGAGAAAGAGAGAGAGAGAGACAGAGAGAAAGAAAGAGAGAGAGAGAGAGAGAGAGACAGAGGTAAAGAGTCAAAGAAAGAGAGAGAGAGAGAGAGAGACAGAGAGAAAGAAAGAAAGAGAGACAGAGAGAAAGAAAGAAAGAAAGAGAGAGAGAGAGAGAAAGAGAGAGAGAGAGAGAGAGAGACAGAGGTGCTAACCAAAGAGGCGTTAACTACTGTCACTCGTTGTTACTTACATGCAGAGAGGCCATTGGAGGGAGACAGCGTGAGAGATGGACAGGGGGGTCATAACATGGTTCAGTTACACAACAGCAGTTACCATACAGCAGCAGTACCACAACGCAGCGATGCACACGGCTCTCAGGCACCACATACACAGCGCTTTCAATCACAGTCAAACTCCAGTCAAGCAGTGAGGACGGATGCATCTTCACTGCTGTATTTGAACAAGGCTCGGGGCTATGAACATCACAATGTGAACATGCATCACAGGAGACGGGTGGAGGAACACATGGGACGATGGGCTCATTGTAATGCATGGAATGAAATAGGGAATGGTATCAAATAACATTCCTCATTCGGGCTCATTGTAACGCCATGCATTACAATGAGCTTGTCCTCCCATTTCTACCTCCACCTGACATGCATCCATCCACCACATATTAACTGCACTTCTCAACCTCTCTCCATGCTGAACCTCCGGCTCACCGTACATGATGAGAAGGTGTGATGGTAAGTAAGTCTGGTATTTCTACAAAATCATAATGATATCATGCAGAACAATAACTGAGAGAAGCCATAGAACATTGACAGTTTAACGCTAACAGCTAGCATGCTATGTTTGCTGTCATGCACTTGTATTGGCATGCATATATGGGTATATTATTTGGTATATTATTTGGTATATTATTTGGTATATTGCTTGCGACAATGTATGTCTTGTATTGAGTTCTGTATATAAAAAAATCCAAGGTAAACATCAAGCCCCTAGATATTCTGGACATCTATTTCTTATCATATAACGTGAACAGTGCGTTAATCGTGACTTATGTAGGTTATTGACTTGTTCATGGTGCTTTACCATTCACACTAAACTCACCTCAGTGGCTCATTCACACAGATACAGACTTGCACACACACTGCACGGCCCAATCCTTTGCCCTGCCATCTCCACCACTGCCTCAACATATTGAGGCAGTGGGGGAGAGGGCACATATTCCACCCTACTCCCCACCCTGCCCCTGCTCCCTACCCTGCCCCTGCTCCCCACCCTGCCCCTCCCCCTGCTCCTGCTCCCCACCCTGCTCCTGCTCCCCACCCTGCCCCTCCCCCTGCTCCTGCTCCCCACCCTGCCCCTGCTCCCCACCATGCCCCTGCTCCCCACCCTGCCCCTCCCCCTGCTCCTGCTCCCCACCCTGCCCCTGCTCCCTCAGATCAACTCCCATAATCCCTTGGTTAAAGCTGGGTGTGCAGATGTAGCAAACGTGTGCAAACATCTTTACACAATTAAAAATGAACTCTCCCAACAACAAAATCGACATACTACCCTGGTCCAACCTTCCCTCCCTCCCTCCCTCCTGTCCCCTCCCCTCCCCTCCCCTCCCCCCCTCCCTGTCCTCTCCAGGTTCTCTGTAAACAGGGCTAGTGGGGGATTAGAGCTGATCTCTAGTTGCAGCTTGCCTCTGCTTTTAGTAGGCCCTATGTAGGCTCCCTGTGGGCTCTGGAGTAGGGTGAACCTGCCCCTGGATGCTGGTCATCTTTGCTGATCCTGGATCTATGCCTAAAGCCAACTTCATAAGGAGGGTAGCACAGTCTCTATGTAGGCTTTGGCCTTCCCCTATGCTCCTCTCTGGCTGGTGTGTGTGTGTGTGTGTGTCTGCACGCAGTGGGGCCCTTGGCTGGAGATGGATACAGTCTCTCCTGCCAGATCTCTCTCTCTTTGCAGACACATCTCTGGCACATAGGCAGTCAGGAGCGAGAACTGATAGGAGATCAGTCCCAAGGCCGTTTCAACTCTGGCAGACAGACAGCATTGAGAGCTGACAGTAGGACAGAGTGAAGAGGGGCTTTCTAGTGATCTAGCCTACCTCACACACAGTTCTAGAGGCTAGTTAAAGGGCAAGGACTGAACCACAGTGTGACCTTGGCCTAGGTCGAGAGGGAAGAGGTGGGGGGTAGCACTTTATCTACTTTATCTACAGCAGGTGCTGCCAACATTCCTAGGTCACCTGATACTCTTCACTCTCCCAACCCCCTTCTACTTCACTCTCCCTCTCCCCCCCCCTCTCTCTCTCCCTCTGCCAGCCTCTCTCCCCCCTCGTCTCTCTCCCAACCCTTGCCTCCTTCACACCACCTCCTACCCTCTTCCCCTCCCTCTCTCACCTTCTTCACCCCTACTCCTCTCTCCCATTCCTTACCTACCTCTCCCACCCCCTCCTTCTCTCCCTCCCCCCTCCTCTTTCCCTCACCCAGCCCACCAGTGTCATGTGATCCTTCACGGTCCTGATCGCAGACACAAACGTGACCGTTTCTCCTGTACATTTCCCTAGCCTGCTTTAGGGCCATCTAAAGATATGACTCAGTGCTGCCCTCTACAGCTCAACTCAGATGTGACACTGTTTGCATTGAATACAATATAGCTTTTGGTACAGTAGATGTACTGGCATGTATGCCACTTTAATTTAGGCCTCCGTGTTAATTCTATTGACCTTTCCATCTTTGCAACTGTGATGAGACGAATTAAGCCCCTTAAAACAAATTCTCATGCACACACTGACACTTACACACAGTCACACACAACCACACATGCAAACAGGACATTAATGTGCATGCAAACACACACACACACACACACACACACACACGCCTTGCACACATGGAGACTAGCACACATATCCCATTTCAGTAGCTCTGCTAGTGCCCCTGTACGCACTCTCTCAGCTATTTCTGTCATGACAGTGTTACTGGAGCTGAAGGCTCTGTTACCTGTCAACCCCCTCATACCATCTACACACATACGTCCTTCTCACACACGTGACATTGTCATATTCCATGCTGTAACAGCTGAGGAGTGTGTGTGTGTGTGTGTGTGTGTTTGTACCTGCGTTGTGCTTGGCCAGGTACTTGTCTTTGTACTGCTTTTTCTTCTTGCCAAACCAGGTACAGCTGGTCTGCTGCTCCTGCTTGGTCTTCTCCATGGCTATACACGCCACGCGCCTGGAGAGAGAACATCACAGAGAACATCAACGCTGCTATTTGTATATGCCTGGATGTCATATTCCAATACTGAGCATAGAGCCATTCAGACCCGCTATGCTCTTATTGCTTTAGGTTCTTTGTGTGTGGGATCTGTCTCTTAATCCTGTGTGTCTGAGGTTTCTCCTCACCACTGACCTGTGTATGTGTGTGTGTGTGTGTGTGTGTGTGTGTGTGTGTGTGTGTGTGTGTGTGTTCTCTATGTCTGGTGCCCTGCTCTCTCCTCACCACTCCTGTAGCTCAGGTGAAGGGATGAGTCCTGCGGTCCCGTTCTTGGTGTTCTCCAGCTTTCCCTGCCACCAGTTGTGGTCATCCTTACTGATGATCTGGATGATGTCACCCACCCGGAAACGAATCCCCGCCTCCTTGCAGGGGATGAGGTCATCTCTGGAGGGGTCGTACTCAAACTGCGCCCGCACGTAGATCTAAGATAAGAGGTCAAAGGTCAGAGGTCAGGAGGGAGAGCCAGGTGGACCGCAGGGAGTCAGTGATGAGGGGGAGAGGGAGGGAGAGAGAGAGAGAGAGAGTATCGGGAGGGCATGTCCCAGGGCTGGGCGTAGGGGCGGTGATAAGCAATGTCGCCTCAGACACCTTGACTCTGTGGAGAGGAGGGAGTGGAGTGTGTGGCTGAACAGAACCTGGGTTGCCAGATTGGAGACCTGTCGCTATGGGTAGTGTTAACTCCCAGGAGAGAGCCCAGACGGAGCAGTCCTATAAAAGAGCCTCTGGCTTCAATGGTATTAATAGCACAGGCATCGCTTCCCCTTCCACCCTCATCAGAACCCCTCACAGGACTTATTAAAACCCATCCCAACCATTCCTGCCATAATACAGGTGGGAATACAACAAGCTCTAGAGTCATATGTTTGTCTAAATATCAGAAATGTCTAGCGTACATCTTTGATGAGTGGTCGGTGTTATATCATAATAACACTGACAAGTGTTGGTACAGTGCTTTAAGGATGAATAAAAGTGAGCTATATCTGTTTTTCAGATCATTTTTGCGTGGGCTATATCTTACCTTGATAGACATTTTATCCTTGATTGGAGTCTTGGGTAGGATCTAGAATGTGAAAGCATTACACACGTCATGCAGTAAAACGGGTGTCGAGAGTCCAGACAACATTATGGTGACCGCGGTGGGGGGGGGGGGGGGGGGGGATGAACTGGAGGTAGAGGTTGCCCCCTAACCGCAGATTTAAAATCAGATTAGCTTGCCCCAAATGCAAACCTTAAAGCAGAATTCTACTCAATAATATATATATATTTTAATATATATATTTCTCATCAGCCCTCCATTGACATGGTCCCAAAATATAATTATTATATATACACAACAGAGCCTCATAAATATCCTAATAGCAATCTTAGATTTACTTCCTGATGCGTTTTGACACTATGGGCCTATTCCAATAAGTAAATCTAAACACAACAACCAGGATATAGGTTTGTATGCACATGTCATTATATTTTGGGACCGTATCAATGGTGGGTGGATGTAAAATATAAAACGTTTTTTGAGTAAAATGCTACTTCAACAATATCTGACCTTATATCAGTAGTTGGGGGCAAATTGTATGGATGACTACTACTTGCGTATTCTACTACAATGATGAAGTCATGATAATCCATAAGCCCACGTTCAAATGCTTATAACATGCATGCCTCCCTTTCTTGCTTCATTAAATAGATCTGACACGTTCAGATGGGTGAAGGTAATAGAATTGGAAATCCAGCGTTCACCTCTCCATCCATGGTCAGATCAGTGGTTGAAGGTGGAAAAATGCATGAAGTGTTTGAACGAGGCCCAGCGCTCTGTTGAAGGTGTGGATGGATTATGGGATACATACGTCACATGTGGACATGGGAGGAGGCCAAATCCTGTCCATGCATGTGGCTTAGTGAGTGGCCTATATGTGGACTGTGTGTGTAATGCCGTGACTCTGCTTTTGAACTGCAGCCAAATGCAGTATCTGGGACAGTCTAGGAGAGGGCCTGGCTGTGCTGTCGAAGGCAAGAGTGGTCTCCACTGGTGGAGCTGTGCATAAAAACGTACATAATGTCCTCCTTACTTCTCTCAGCTTGCTTAGCTTAGCTGAAAAGTTAGCATTCCAGGTAGGAGTGTTATGTGACCACTCCCCTGGTTAGATTTCTATTGAATGTAATGTTATAGTTTGGGTTTGGGTTTGTGTTGCGTTTCAGAGGTATGTTTCAGGCTAATTAGGAATGGTGGATACACATGAACAGTGATGTTACTGGTTTAGGGTGAGTCTACACAGATAGTGATGGGTGTTTCTAATGGTTGGGTCCACGGAGAAGGCGGTAGGAGACAGGAGAGGTGTATGGAGACGTTGTTGGGGGTTACTATGAGGTAGTGGTTGCCCTGAGCTACAGATCTAGGTTCAGAATACCCTATTTGACTCTATTGTCAGGGGCAACAATGCCTGTGTCATTAGTACAGAGATGTGCTGGTAGTAAAACCATTACTATACTTAGCAATATAGACTGACACTGAGATTACTCAGTGTTTAATTAAAACATTAAGTCACCAGTCCTGGTCCTACCCAGAGCTACAGTTGGATCAGGCTTTTGTTTCAGATCAGTAGTGTGTCAATAATAGTTGAATCTGGTATGTCAGTACTGGGCTGGAGCAAAAGCTTGCATACCCTGTACTGTAGCTCTCCAGGCCTGGGGGCTGGTGACCACTGCTCTCACATACAATCTGCTTTTAGGATGCCCAATCAGGATTTGTGTTCTGTCCTAAGGGGTACTGGTAGTTGTCTGGTTGTTAGTGAGTACAGGGGGCCACATGCCACTCCAAACCCCTTGAACAGGCAGGGTAGCTGGGGGGACAGAGGGGCCAGGGGTGGGAGGCGTTACACTGGAGGTCTGGATCTCTGACTTCCTTTAACAAGGCTGTAAAATAAACTGTGGACAGACAGACTGATGGCTAACGCATTTAAAATTCTTTATATAAAATCAAAAATGATTTCTGAGGTTATATAATATCCTGTGCATATCACATAGGGAACTAAGAAGCTGAGGAGCACAAGACCCCTTTTCGGGGGGTTAATCTTTTCTATTCAAAAATTACTTTTGAAAAACATTGGCAAAAATAATATTGGACTGAATCAAATTGAATCTAATCCGTTCTCTTTTAAGAGCAGCCATATCTGAGCAGCTGGCCTGTAGCTGGAGCATATTTAGAGTCTAATGCATTCTGGACTGAGCCCAACTTCCAATAGTATCTCTTTAAAAGAGGTCATGACTTGGCTCTACATAGGCAGGGTGCCAAGGTGGTATTCTGCTCTGAACACATGGTGGAGCAGCTTGGTGATCAGTCTGTAGCCACAGTCTATAAACAACATTGCAAATGAATGGATATTTTTCCAATGGACTGACCTCTGTTAGACATTAGTACTTTATGTCAATGGAGGGCAGCGAGGAGAGGTGAGCATGTGTATTCGTACTTACGAAGGGAGACGCATAGACAAACACATCTCTCACACAAACACACACACACACCCACAGAAAGACACACACACACAGACAGAAAGACACGCACGCACACACACACACACACACACACACACACAGAAAGACACACACACAGAGGCAACGACAGACAGAGAGAGAGAGGTGTAGAATGAAGCGTAATGATGGAGGGGTTGTGATTATGAGCTACAGTCCAGCCCTGAAGGCTGGTGTGTATTACAGGACAGTGAGACTGCTGGTATTCACCTGTCGACCCTTGGGCTGGATGGTAGCGGGCAGATCCTGCAAAGGAAAACCCACCAGTGACAAGAGAGAGAGACAGAGTTTATAACACAGAGAGGCATGTCAAGGGTTATTACAGTACATAACAAAAACAAGTGAGGATAACACTGAGTTCAGGACACGACAGAGACATGCAGATTCACTTCACTCTGGTCACCACTGTTGCATGTAGAAAGAGGAAGGGTACAGTCTTTAACATGTGTTAAAGCAATACAGGCTTTAGGGACAGCCTCTGAGTGTCTGTGTCTGTGTGTGTGTCTGTGTGTGTGTGTGTGTGCGTGTGTGTGTGTTTGCAGCCCAGAGCCAGCAAGCAGAGAGCAAGCAAAGCAGCTTCAGCATCAGCATCATCACCATCAAGGAGTAGGTACAGCTGTCCGGTAGTCTGGGCCTGGGCCCGTAGTGAAGAGGACAGTCTAGCAGGAGGATACTGTTGGAGGTAATGTATGGCAATGTATGGACTGACTGACTGACTGACTGACTGACTGACTGACTGTGAGAGGCCTGTAGTTCTGGCAGCACAGCACACAGCAGCATGTGGGGCACACCAATTTGTAAACTGAGATATCGGAAACGTGGCTACAGTCTATGGTCAATGGTCTGGGCTCAAACAGACGATGACCAGGGAAGGGCTTGGGGGGGGGGGGGGAGAGAGACAGGACGCAATAATTAAACGCAAAAAATCACAGAGTAACGGACGACACCTGGGGGGAGAGAGATAATGGGCCTGTGGGAGACATGTTGTTTGGGGGGGGGGGGGGGGGGGGGGGGGGGGGTCCTTACCAAGATAGAACTGTTAATGCTGGAGTGGCCATTGGCAGGAGACTGCCTGGAGGTGGAGGGGGACTCTCTCTGAAATAAGACACAGAGTCAGCAACACACAAGCAAGAGCACACACACGCAGCTCACACACGCACACTCAGCTCACATTCACACAGCTGACACACACAGCCTTGCCTGGCCTCACATACACAAAGTCTAGTCTAGTATCTAGCCTAGCAAGACTAAAGACACACAGCCACTAGCATAAAGAATACCTGGAGGTCGAGGGGAGTCTGTGAAAAAGTCAGAAAATCACCAAACGCTTGTTTATTAATAATCATATTGGTCACAAAAGGCTAGTTATAAGGAGACACCACTAAAAGCTACGGCTTTGTTTTCTACACATCCTTATCTGGCCACAGAGGGGCAGTAAACTCCCACTAGAGAGATCTAGGCAACACCTTGGCTGCTACTGGCTAACATTGTCTGAGAGGCAGAGCAATGATGTCATCACACGACCATAGACACCAGAAACCAGACTCTACTAGCCATCACTGACTAACACAGTCAAGCCAACACAGGCTTCTGTGACTGTCTAGTGCTATGGTGGTCAGGCTGTATGTGCGTATGTGCGTATGTGTGTGTGTGTGTGTGTGTGTGTGTGTGTGTGTGTGTGTGTGTGTGACAATTCTGGACCAGTTGGGGCCGCTTGTTCTCCAGGGCAGGGGCGGGGCTAGGTAAGGGGGGTAACAGGTTCATAGTTCATGGTTGAGGGATGATCATATGGGGGGGGGGGGGGGGGGTTCCGGTATCTTGGTTGTGAAATTGGTGTGCAGAGCATCGGACCCAGCCCCCAGCAGAACACAGCAAAACACACAGAACCCAGGAGAACATTTTAACACACATACACACACATTTTGGTTACGCACACACACACACACGCTTGGTCACCAAGCAGGCAGTTAGTAACAGGATAAGGATCTCAAACACAGTACTATAGAGAATAGGGGGGAGAGAGAGGGGGGAGACGGGAAGTGAGAGAGGGAGACGGACAGAAGGAGTGGTAGAGGGAGGGTGAGAGTGGTAGAAGGAGAGGGAGAGAGAGGAAGGTTGGGGTAAGAGGGGGAAGGAGAGATGGAGAGGCGGAAGTAGAGCAGTGTGTTACCTCACACGAGGAGCCCTGTGTCCGGTAGCTTGGCACTATCTTAAAGGTGATGCTGCCTCTCATGTCCTTCTGTGGATGGACAAACACAAACCCACTTAATATAACACACACACACACACACACACACACACACACACACACACACACACACACACACACCAGCATCCTCTGCAGCTGCTCCACAGTCTGGTTGGCCACACTGATGCCGTTGATCTCTCTGATCTCATCTCCCACATGAAGCGTTCCTAACACAGGGGAGGGACAACCATACAATGAACAGATGCAGAAAAACTGATATTGCAATTCAACATCATGCAGTTTGTTGTGTTATATTTGACAACATGCTCGTATTTTTCCTACATACCAGCGAATGAAATCCCTGAACTAACTCCCGCTCCAAGCTGAACCTGCAAGGGTTTATTACCTGGCTCTGAGCGAGAGTTTGACATGGGCACAGCTTGTTTAACACCGGTGTGTGAGGCATGTGTATGGTGACTGTGAGGTGTGTATGTGGGTCACACAGGGATCACACGGGGCTGCTGGACTGTGTGAGTGTGTGTGTGTGTGTGTGAGAATGTTTGAGTGTGAATGTGAGTGTGTATGAGTGAGTGTGAGTGTGTGTATGAGTGAGTGTGAGTGTGTGTGTGTGTGAGTGTGTGTCTGTGTGTGTGTGTGTGTGTGTGTGACGGAGAGAGAGAGAGACTGGGGCCAGTGCGTCAGTGTCAGGACCACTCCACCTTCAGAGAGCTCCTGCTACCTGGCTCAGTCTGGGCTGACCCAGAGTTGGATTCCCAGTCAGGTGGGGGATTTAGACCAGTTGTTGTGGGTTCAGAGGCTCATAAACTGTTTTCTGTGGCGACTAGTGGATATATGGTATAATAGACTGAAGGAACTAAAAGATCTGGAAATGTGTAATCATAGCTTGATATTTTTGATTTATACATTTTAAGTACTTTGACATTTCACATTTGTAATGACTTTGTCACCAAGCCTAGAGTGTGGAGAGTGATCATATGTGTCTACCAACAGCATATTAAGTGTCTTCAGAAGAGACATGCCTCTGAGGTTTAGAGTTGTTTTCCGTTATGCTAAGCTCTTCCGCCCCCCCCCCCTGTTTTCTGCCTCCAAAGGTTGTAAACGAGAAGTGAAACTATAATGTCTGGCAGTTAAGCAGTCAGCAGTAAGGGCCTCCCTTTGCTCTCAAAACAGCCTCAATTCTTCATGGCATTGATTCCACAAGATGTTGGAAACATTCCTCAGAAGGTGTACAGGTGTTCCTAATAAAGTGTTCAGTG
Source organism: Argentina silus (assembly GCF_951799395.1). Lineage (NCBI taxonomy): Eukaryota > Metazoa > Chordata > Actinopteri > Argentiniformes > Argentinidae > Argentina > Argentina silus. Next base: position 16,139,291 of record NC_139666.1, on the reverse strand, counting down.
AGTGTATATATGTATACACTGTATATATATAGACATATTTGGGGAATCAGCTGAAAGCTTGTTTGTCACCTAAATGTGTGTGTTTAATCATGACAGGCTGATAATGACTCCTCCGTTTTGGAGGATCTTTGTTAGAATGGACAATAAGAAGTTAGTGCTCATATTGTTAAGCTGAGCAGAACGTCATGTTGTACTTTGTGTATGCTTTGTATGTGAAGCTCCAGGATCGGACTAGCTCCCAGATCTGTATTCTATCTTCTTCGCCTGAACCACTGACCGGGAACTCGCTTCTTGACCTTTGCTTCTTTCATAGATGATGGACACAGGGTATAATAGATGTGTACCTTGTCTGTGGATCATTCCTCCATGCATTATCCTGGCCACGATGCAGTGGTTCAGATCGTTCATCTTCAGCGTGATGCCCTGCAATACAGAGAGACCAAAGGACAAGGGTCATACTGGGCTGCATCTCATTCCAAACAATCGTTCCCTCTCTTCTGTACTTGTGTGTGTGTGTATGTGTGTGTGTGTGTGTGCTTTTATGTGTGTATGTATCTATGTGTGTGTGTGTGTGTGTGTGTGTGCGCGTAGGGTATGTGTGTGTGCACTCGAGTGTGCGCGTACCATGGGTTCGTCTGTGTTCTTCTGGAACTGGACGAGGCGTACTCGTGTGACGTTCTCCAGGTCCATGTCTCCGTTGGTGCTCTCGGGCGAGTCTCCGTTCAGGTAGGGCGAGGTGGGCGGGGGGGTCACCCTCATGGCCTCATCACTGTACACCTCGTGGGCCACCACATCATGGGTCTGCAGCAAAGCCTACACACACAGAGAGAGAGAGAGAGAGAGAGAAGGAGAGAAGGAGAGAGAGAAGGAGAGACAGAGAGAGGGAGGGAGGGAGGGAAGGAGAAAGAGATGGAGAGAGAGTGAAAGAGAAGGAGAGAGAGAGAGAGGGAGGGAAGGAGAGAGAGAGAGAGAGAGAGAGAGAGAGAAGGGTGCATGATTGAACACAGAGTTTCCACTGTCTCTCTCTCTCTCTTTCCTTCTCATGCCTCGGTAAACCATCCGTTTCCAGTGAGTCTACTGATCCTTCCACACACAGCCAGCTAGCTTTACTTTAGCTTGCCTCACTCAATGACAGAGGGAGGCTTGAGTGACACTTTAACAAACCACTCTGAACTTCAGAAGACAGGAATAAAAGGGAAACCTGTCACTGACTTCCCTCTGCGCACTCGTCTCCCCCCCACCCACACACACACACACACACACACACACACACACACACACACACACACACACACACACACGTGATAGGCTTGCACGCACACACACATATATACACAAATGAGACTAGCAGAGGAGAAACAGATCAGAGAGTCTTAGACATGAAGGCAGTGGCAGCCTACTCTAACTCCCATGCTAAAGTACATCACTGAGAGAGGAAACTTTTCTTTCCACAAAGAGAGGAGGTGTGCGTGCGTGTGTGTGTGTGCGTGTGTGTGTGTCCTGAGGCCAACACTAATGAGGACAGAGGTCATGGGTTTAAGCTAATCCTCCATGGCATGAGAGACTGAGAGGTGTGTGTGTGTGTGTGTGTGTGTGTGTAAGGCGGGGGTAGTTCACCCAACATTTGATTTTGGCATATATACTGTTGAAAGTATGTTACTGCAGGTACATTCAATCCTATAATCTTTTGCTGCAAAACACATGCATGAACTGCTTTTAAGAATCTAATCACTGGACACATTTTACAATGTGAGTGAACTATCCATTCAACTCAAGACAATCTAGACGTACGCAGACAGAGTCTGAGTATTACACTGATAATGATGACGATGTACCTCGATAAAGCAATGTAGAAACCAGCACACGCATGCACACACACACACACACACGCACACACACACACGTTTTCCTCACCAGGTTCAGTAGAGTGGTGGAGTGGTGAGAAGGCTCTGCAGTGTGTAGCATACTCCTGAGAGACTGGTGGCGAGGCTGGGGACATACCATTCCCTGTGTGTTTGTGCGTGTGTGTGTGTGTGTGTAGGAATGTAGCAGCTTGTACCTGATGGTGCCTCTCTCATCACCCCCCCCCCCCCCCCCAACTCTCCCCTACTTCTCTCTCTCTCTCTCCCTCGCTCCCCCCTCCTCTCCCGTCTCCCCTTCACACAGTGTTTGTAGGAACCAGGGACCAGCTCTACACAGACCACATCACATCAGACACAGTTCAGTGAACACACTCCCTCCCTCCCTCCCCCCCTCCCTTCCTTCCTCCACTCCTCTCCAAATCCCCATTCTCCCTCTCCCCTCCCCCATCTCCATGTTACAGCCCCAATTCTCTTTCTCTTTCCTTATCTGCTTCTGTTCAGATAGCGTTCTCTTGTCTCTGTTCATCTCCCACCCTTCTCAGCGGTATTGCCCACCTCGTTGATCAGAGGGGAGGATAAGACTCACTGACGTGATGAGATTAGTAAAACAGCTGTTGAGCCCCGTTCTCACTTGGACTGACTCGTCTCCAACCTTTTCAGGGGTGATTTAGAGAGGAATTCCCAGTGTTCCTATTCCGGAGCTGTATCCATCCGAATGTTTTAGTACGAAGAATTAGAACTCCTCACAAAGGTTATGGTAGAGGTGTCCTCTGTAGCTCAGTTGGTAGAGCATAGCGCTAACCCACACGTAGGTTGTGGGTTCGATTCCTGCTGGGACCATATGTACTGAAAAATGTATGCACTCACTGCAATGTAAGTTGCTGTGGATAAATGTGTCAGCTAAATAGCATATATTATTATTATTATATTCTTATATTTTGAGGGCAGGGTTAGGGTTAGGGTTAGTACCGTGGCAGTGAGCGTCTGAAGGCAGAGAGAATACAGTGATAAGAAGTCACTGAAGCACTCATCTCTAACCCCGGCAAAGAGATATTTTTCTGACAGCTTTACCTTATGTCACCTCTCCTGATACCACCCCAGCACACACGCACGCACATGCATACACACACACGCAAACACGCGAATACACACACACACGAATGAGAAAGACTAGCAGAGGAGAAGCAGCTCAAAGAGCCTCTTAACTCCCATGTCAAAGTACATCAGAGAGAGAAAAAATGTCTCCTTCCAATACCATCCTCAAAGAGAGGAGAGAGGAGGTGTGTGTGTATGTGTCTTGTGACCCATACTAAGACACACACACACACACACCCACACACTACACACCCACACACACACACACCCACCTCCCTTTGGAGTCTTTGCCTCTTCTGTTTCCCCCGCTCCCGTCTGTCTATGATGGGCTCTAGAGACGTGTGTGTTCTCAAAGGGAGTTAAAGGAGTTTGAGAGATTTGCCTGGAGCCTCCCAAAGAGGGCTTGACATATAAATAAACTTAAACAAACCTGCCTCTGAGTGATGATGTCTCTATTTTCCCTCCTCCTCCTCTCTCTATCACTCACTCTCTCTCTCTCTCTCTCTCTCTCTCCCTCTCCCTCTACGCTCTCTTCCCTCCTCCGTGGCTTTAGGGTGCAGAGTTAAAACAGAGCAGAGTATTCCATATTGTACCGTTACCTAGGCGCATAGATAGTGCCTGTTTAGAAGAATGATATTGATCATATTTGGATCTGACTGAGAATGCTTCAGGGGCCTTTGCAAGTCCTCCCAATTACTAATCTATGGGAAAACACTGCAGAGATGTCTGGTGTGGAGGAAAAGCTGTGTGCGTATGTGTGTGTGTTTGTGTGTTTGTGTGTTCTTCCACTCACCATGAAATGCGGCTGGGTCAGTATCCGTCTGAGCTCTTTAGCGTCGTGGTTCTCCGGGTAGCAAGAAATCTCTTCCAGTACCTGAAGGGACAGAGAGAACGGGTGTCAGGGCTCCTGTCTGCTTGCCCCCCGTTGGTCCTTCTCAATGTCTGCCCCAACCACACAACCCAGCTGCAGCAGAGGGTACGGAGAAACATCCAACTCACACGGGACACTAACCCCACATGCCCTCTCACACTTCCTAAAACACACCCCTTTAAAATCAGCACAACCAATCAGGCCCCTCCTCAGGGCTTTGCTCTGTTCGCAGGATGACCTGATTGGGCATCAGTTCCTGCTATGTCACACCAGCCTGCTGAATGTGGCGATGCAGAGGTGAGGCCTGGCTTGTAGAGGGAGTGTGTATTCTCACTCATCATTGCTGATCAATCTGAGAGTGTGTGTGTGTACGTGTATATGTTTTTACAAAGGGGTGTGTGGATTATCTAATCATTTCATGAGACCAATCACAGAGACACACACGTTCCACACCCAAAGCCAACACTGACCAATGATAAAAGCCACACAGCTACACATCTACTCACAGCTAACACATACCGTACCCAAACCCACAAGACATCTTCAGACCTCTTTGGAAAGGACACACTCATGTTCCCGCACGCACACAGGCACACAGGCACTTGCATTCACACACACACACACACACACACACACACACACACACACACACACACACACACACACACACACACACACACACACACTTGCATTCTCACACCCACACCCACACCAACACCCACACCCACACGTACAGCCTCACAAAGCCTATGCAACATCACAGAAACACTGGTGCTACTCCCCTCTGGCGCAACTGCTCAAATACCAGAATGCTTTAAAACAAAACCAACTACTTTTTTCTCTCTCTCTTTTGGAGTGAATAGTTGCGAAAAATGTCTTGGGGCTTACATATTCCAGATGTGTCAAAGCAGCGCTCGCTTCGTCCTGGCAGGAACTCTTAGCACAGGAAGACACACAGGGAGAAGAGTTACACATGTGTACTCTAAACATTGTCCGTGCGAATAGGATTGGGAGGTCAAGGGTCACGGTTGAAAGACGAAGGGAAGGTAAAAAAAAAAAATAACACCCCCTTCATCAGGGTAAGCCAATAAGAAATCAGTCAGAAGGAAGGGGTGAGAGGGTGAATATTAGTGTCTACAGGAGAGGGGGGGAACTTTCATCCTAGAGACCTAGAGGGTAAAGCAGGCTTTGGTTTCACCCCAGCGCACCAGACTCAACTGCTCAAGGTCTTGATGGTTAGTCCAAATCAGCTGTTTGTGCTGGGGTTGAACAAAAGCCTGCACACCCTGTAGCCTCTCCAGGACAGGAGTCTCTCCCCCCTGTTCTACAGGAGCAGAGGCCCCACGGTCCAGGGTCGGATCAGGGGCCCCATGTTCCGGGGGGGGGGGGGGGGGGGGGGGAATCAGGGGATCTACAGAGTGAGATTATTTTAAAGCATTTCAGTAGAATCAGCCAGTGAGGATCAGTAGCGAGAAGCAGAGCAAAGAGGATGTCAGAGGAAGTCCCTCAACAAGAGGCAATCAAGAGTGAACGTCTTTGCTGTGAAACCCTATATTGGAGGTGTCTCAAATTGACACTGATCGAGTGAGTTTGCAGCACAGAAGGTATATAGTCAAAGTTTCCAGCCGAGAGACAAGGATATAGAGTACACAGAGTACTGAGTCAAACAACATTTAACAGACCACAACTCCCATACATGAACACATACATGAACACATCTGTTCAGCCTCCCTCCCCCCCCCCCCCCCCTTAATCCATCTAGACGAGACTAAGAAGGGAAAATGTGACCCATACACTGAACTTTAAGTAGGCCATGGCGACACCACGAGGGCCAGACATCGTGAGTTTGCGTGCGTTAATGACTTCAGTCCTTCTGGCTTACTTTCAAGCCACATAAAACAGAGCTGAACTCTCATGGCTTTTCCACAGTGAAAGTGAACACAGCTGTGTTGCTTTACTGTTCCACTCACTCTCCCACTTGTTCCGTAAGTCAGACTCTTTAATTGCTCGCCGCATGCAAAGTACCCCAACACAAACATCTCACACTTTCAGTGCGTGCACTCATTTAGTCAAAGCCCATATCCACACACTAATGATTCTCCCTCTCTCCCTCCGCCCTTATAAACTACCTGCCACCTTTTCCCTGGCCTCTCTCTCTTTCGCTTTATTAAGCACCTACTAACACGCCGGACCCCCTTAAGAGGGTAGAAATGTCGGTGAGGTAAACACACGCTTGAGTGAAGCCACAGGGGTGATTCTAATGGTGCGTAAATGAATTAATAGGGGCAGAAGTCAAACACAGCAGACCACGATACAGCCCACTGTTACAGAGCAAACGAAATTCGACAAATAACTGCCAAATATGCTCTTACCGTATGCGTGTATGTGTGTGTGTGTGTACGGCATGTCTTTAATTTGGCTCTCTGACACACACAGGACCTAGAGAAAAACAAGCTGTTGGAGATCCTTATTTTAAATGCCTATAAATGCAAGTTTAGGCTGTGGAATAACTCCACTAACAATGGGTGTGAGTTGGACTCAGAGAGAGTGTTAATGCTATAGAGATCTTGTAAGTTTGAAGGAAAAGACTACCATGTTTTTCAAAGGCTGCGTTTAGAATGATTCACCCTTCTGTCCTGGCTAGCTCTCCTTAAGGGTACAATATTTACAATTAAATAACATAGCGTAGGCCTTAGTTAAACGCAGTAAACATCAAAAGACAACCCACTATAGCCCACAACAAACTTGTTATCAATCCTCACAACAGCTGAGCTGTCGCATTCCAGTGGTCGCAAAGGTGGTTGAGCCAACCATCTGTGAACGAATTCTAGGAACTCTCCAATCCATGAATATGAGGTCTCAGTAAGGCCTATGAACATCTTGTCAATTGAACCCAGAAGTGAAAAAAAAAAAAAAAAAGTGAAAACAGCCAAACACCCAGAAAAAGGGTTAAGAAGTAGATAGTTTAGAGCAGTGAAGAGTTAGATGACATTTGAGATCTGTCCTTAGTTAATGGAAAAGTGACTGGGAGGATGGAGGGGTTAATAGCCAGAGCGTTGTCAGAATGTTGTTGTACAGCAGCTGTGTGGGGTGATCAATAGAATAGATCAGCTAATCCATCATGATCATTATTATTGATTATGCACACGATGAAGACACAAACACAAACAGCACTGCAGACAGAGCAACTCCACACACGAATAAAGGTAAAAAAAGGGTTGTGTGGTACACATACGTACTTTCTATGGAATGATAAGTTACTGGGTAATAACTATTATAATGAAACACATGAAACATATCTGTGTGTGTATGGAAACGTATGTAGGCTGTATGTATGTGTGTGTCTTTAGGTGATTTTGTGAATGCTCTCACCTCTTTGGCTCTCTGCACAGAATCACTGGGGGGGTTTCGGATCTGTGGGGAGGACTTGGTGTTGATCTTGTCGTAAAGCTGTAACAACACAAGGCGCACACACACACACACACACACACACACACACACACACACACAACACAATCAATCAATAGCAAAACCAATCAGGTCATTAAGGAGGACCAGGAGTTTTCCCTTACCAGGTTTCCCTGTCCAGGGCAAACTCCTGGCTCTAATCATAATGAATAGTGAATACTATGAGTGAGTGGGTGACACATTATTTTCCTCCCCCCCCGCCCCAGCTTCACAGTGATGACTTGTCTTCAATTTCAGGCGTTCCCTAGTGGCTGCTCTTATATGATCGTGGTTTACAGTCTACTGGAAATATAGCAGCCATTCATGAGACACAACAGAGATGACTGCAACAGCAACCTTCAGACACAAAAGACCAGCTGACTTTTATGGTTATGACTGGGAATAGAGAGTTCTATAGCAATGCTTCATCTCGTGCGTACATGTGTGTTTGTACACATAATGAACACAGAGAAAATAGTCCCTGGAAAACAAGACACAGATAGCAGCTGTACGTAAGTTACAAAGGAGAGACTGATTCAATGTGCAGACTACTGTCAGAGGAAGAAATAAGCTCACGTACAAGCCCTGCAACAATTGCTTTGATAAGAAAAAAAAAAAGAAGAAAAACATGAACTTGATCTTCATAGGAATCTATGTTGAAAGATTTCTCTAGAAAAAGGGAACTGCTGACAGTCACACATGAATGCACAAACTTTCTCTCTCACACACACACACACACACACACACACACACACACACACACACAAACAAACAAACAAGAACACACAGCTCTTTCAACATGGTCCCTAGCCTGGAGTGTTGCGTTCTCCTGCTGACCGGAGAGACAGAACAGACGGTATCATCACGAGTATCACAGCCTCAACCACGGGACACGAGCAGAATGAACAAACACGCCACAAAACAACAACAAAAACAGAGAAGCTAGCACAGTAGTTATTGGTGCTCTGATGACACCACTAAACCAAATCCTAGTATATTTTGTCCACTTATCTTGTCCACTTAAGTCCATGTAATTACAGACTATATCCTGAACAGACGTGACAGTATTTTCTTCTGGCCACTCCTATCAACCGAAGGAAAACATGCACTGTGAAGAAGGTATTATCCAGAGAGTGTTTTCCCTCTAGGTCTTATACTGATGGGAGCATTGTGAGTGTGTGTCTGTGTTTGTCATTCCAGAGCTCACTGGGAGGAGAAGGAGGAGAGGATGCCTGCGTGACGGAGATGCCTGCAGTGCCTCTGTTGGCAGTGGGAGTGAGAGCCAAACATGTTTACACAGATGATTATGGGAGAATGTGTACTGTCAGTTTGTATGTGTGTGTGTGTGTGTGTGTGTGTGTGTGTTCAGACAGATGACAGTAGGCAGCAGGGGGGGGGGGTTGAGAAGACACCTGCTGCTCCTGGGAATGTTTAGAGACTCTGTGTCAGCTCCTACTGTGGAAGGCTGTCATGAAAACAGGGTCATGGGAATCTGAACACACAGGCACACGCGCGCATGTGCGCACACACACACGCACACACACGCACACACACGCACACACACGCACACACACGCACACACACGCACACACGCACACACAAACACACACAAGCACACTCCAGTGTGTGTCGCTCAATGGACAATTCAAATTCTGTATTTTCAATACTATTTTTGTATTATGTCAGAAAAAGCAAACGATCAAAACAGGACATTCAAACAGCTACATATATATATCTCTAATGCAACAAAGGCAAGAATGAAATACAACTAGCTGGCTCTTGTCTGGCACACGATCTCTAGGAAAAAAATATTAATTCACCTCAATGAGACTTGCTGGTTAATTTACGTAAAATAATTCTAGCAAAACAGCACCTGCAATACATATCTGTACAAAAAGAAACAAAGACTTAATAATCTAAGTAATCGAAACAACAAGACACACTCACCCACCAGAGTCCAAGCAATAGTCAAACAAACAAACCAAACAGAGGACGCAGAAGCACGAGGCTAGTTTAGCCGCCAGAGAGACCAGGCTACAGGTACAGTACAGTTACGTCCATTCTGTGTCCAGTGGATCTCTAGTTTCATTGAGTCTGTGTGTGTGTGAGAGAAGTGGGCGGTAATGTCAGCCCTGCAGATGGACACACAGATACTGCAGGAGTCTGGAACCCCAGTGAAAGGGGCTAAGGCCTGACAATAGCAGCCATTGTTCCGTTCCTCTCCTTTCAGTGCAGGAGTCTGTGGCTGGTCTCTCTCTCTCTATCTATCTTCTCAGTGCAGGAGACTGGAGCTATGCTCGCTCTCTCTCTCTCTCTCTCTCTCTCTCTCTGGCAGCAGTCTGGTGTTGCTCTTTCTCTCTCAGTGCAGGGGTCTGAGTCTGGAGTTGAATGGGTGACATCTGCAGTCACAGGCTCCCAGTGATGGGCCACCCTGGCCAGTTGGCAGACGACAGGTCCTCTCCTCTTCTTCTCTCCTCTCAGCTTCAACCTATTCAGCTCCTAGCAACTGGGCCAGTCACAGACTGCCTCCCTTCTCCTCCTCTCTTTCTCCCTCCTCCCACCAACCACACCTCCTGCTGCACCTCCTTCCTCCCAACATCTCTCCTCAGAGCTGGGGCCTTACTTCCCCTTGCCTCTCCCTCCCAAACCCCGCCCTATGACGCTCCTCAGTAACTCCCTTCCCCCAACCCCTCAACCCCCCGCCCTTCCTAGACTACCAGCAGGCCTAAAAAGTCCAGAGCTCCAGTTATTCTCTCTCACTCTCTCACACACACACACACACACACACAGACTAATACAGCGGTCCAAAAAACAATCTGTGTGTCAGCCATTTACGGCTAGTCAACTAGATTACCTAGATGGGGCCATCAGCTGCCAGTGAGATGTTTATGTAGGCCTTAAGACGGAGGGTTAAAGTCAAGTGTTACCAAGTTTTCATTAGACCATTACAGGATTAAGATAAAACATTTTAGAGTCATGAACTGAACTCTAAGCTCTCTTTAGTGACACCCTATTCCCCTTGGCCAGAGAAAGGCGCGCATACACACACACACACACACACACACACACACACACACACACACACACACACGCGCTTCTCGCCAAATGTGGCATGAAATCATGAGCAGGGTAGCATAGTTTCCCTCTGCAGTGTGACTCACTGTGTGTTTTGGCAGTGAACCGCTCATGCCCTCAACTGCAGAGGTTTGGCGTTGGGCTGTGTGCCGCAAACCAGAACATTGGATCAAAGATATAACACAGAAAAAAAAGACGAGAGCAGACGAAGAAAAAGACTAAACATATATCTAGTTGTTTTCTCAATAAGAACTACAGTGTTGCTCTACTGTCTACCAACCCTGGCCTGTCTGCCATTTGGCCTTGATTCCATTTTCTATCACCACATCCTGGCCATGGGCCCTCGTTGAGTGGAATAGTGATGTACCAGCCTGTGGAATGACCCTGTGGTAGGACTGTGTCTCTGACCTGCTGCTTACCTCCAGTCTGCCAGCCCAGATATGAATCAGACAGAGGCAGTGTGGGATTAGTCACACTCATAGCTAGTAGACTGCTGTGTGCTTTCAACCCAGAGAGAGAGAGAGAGAGAGAGAGAGAGAGAGAGAGAGAGAGGAATCTAATGACTCAGACAAAACACACTGACCTTTTATGGGTTGGCCTTATTACACAGTATATGAGTGTCTCTGTCTTATTGTGTGAGTCTTTGTCTCTTGTCTGTGTGTGTGTGTGTGTTTGTGTGTGGTCCACTCACATCCAGTAGTGTGTGTAGATGCTGGTCCTGGAAGACGCTGTGTAGAAAGTCCAGATCCTTTTCGCTGCAGTCCGTCAAAGCATGGATCTCCTCTAGACTGTCCAACACCTGAGACACAGCACCTGTACACACAGATGCAGAAGCAAACACAAACACACACACACACACACACACACGCACACGCACACGCACACGCACACACACACACGCACAGTCGTCAGACGTCAGACCGTCAGTCGCTAAACCGTCTCCAATGTCATGTCATACTATATGCATGTACTGTAAATACACAGTCAAATGTATGGTATGACAACTTCTGGAGAACACAAAATGTGATTCCTCAATCAGTCGATTCCTTCTATGATTTCAAATCAACTCTACGGTAGCAAGCTGTTGGTGATCACAGGATGACGTCACAAAGCACGAATACACAGTGCCAGAGCCATAGGTAAACACATCTGTATATCCATGGCTCTGGACAATGCCAGAGGACTGACGGAGATGGAGGTGAAGGAGAAGGACAAAAGGCTTTAGAGGTCTACCACACAAAGCAACATGGGATACCTACGTTCTGCTGCTAGGAGTCCTAGCAGGAGGGCAGCATTAACACAAACAACACATCAACATTTCACAATTAGTGAACAACATTCTCTGTAGATGCTGTGGAGGGGGGAGGGGGGGCAGTAAACCACTACGTAGAACGCACTATACACAACAGAAAATATACTCACGATATACGCCACAAATACTGAACAGAAATACTGTTAGCATACCGGAGGCTAGCCCTGACACATACCCCAGACTCACCACATACACCAGATCAGTCTGGGAGTACAGTACAGTACAGAGTCACAAACCACCAGACATCCTCACAGCCTCACAACAGCAATAATGACCTATTTGCTCTCTTTGCTCTCAGACAGAGAGTTATCAGTCTAATGCTAATATTACTCTAGGTCTTTGGTGGTTGTTTTGTGATATTGTTCATCTATGATACATCAGCCACGTTATTGAAACAGGACATTGACGACATGATAAACATGCTTATTAGAGGCAGAATGTTCTATGTGAGAGAGACAGGAAGTGGGCTTTGTGCAAGAGGTCTTGTGGTGATGCGGATGTCCTCTCAGAGCAGATCATAGGACATGATAAAAGTGTTCTTTAATATTCACCCTCACCACGATAGCATCAGTGTTGTATACAAGTGTTGAGGAAATAGTGTGTGTGTGTGTCAGTGCTGTATACAAGTATTGGGGAAAGGGTATGTAAGTGTGTGCACGTGTGTGTGCGTGTGTATTCCTACCTGAGGAGGTGGGGTCTTCTGAGAAGTCGGGGATATCCTCAGGTGGGTCTCCGTAGAAGGAGTTAAACTTGTGACTGGAGACAGCTGCCAGCACTGCCCCCTAAGACAAACACATACATTGTGGAAATTCACAGACATACCTATCCACCAACATACACAGACCCTAAGAGGATCAAGTGGCGCAACAAACCTTGAGTGTGTGTGTGTGTGTGTGTGTGTGTGTGTGTGTGTGTATATATATATAGTTGATTACCTTGAGCTTTCTCCTGGCATTGAACTTCCTCAGCTGTTCCACCGTCTCTGCCAGGTGGATCTTATAGGCATAACGGTCTCTCTCCTGAGGAACATGTGACATACTTTACATGAATCCACAATGAAACATTGCAATAAGGAAGAGGGCCCCCGATATTTAAGGAGGCCAAACAAACACGTACTTTGTGCATATGTACGTGTGTGTGTGTGTGTGTCAACCCTACCTTGAGCCAGGGGTGGTTGAGGGCCTCGTAGACGGTGATCCTCTCAGCGGGGTCCAGCATAAGCATACGTCTCACCAGGTCCTTGGCACTCTCTGAGATGTGGCTCCACTGGCGAGGGTTCATCTAGAGAGACACACACACACACACACACACACACACACACACAGGCTTTCAGGTGGGGTAAAGCTATAAACACCAAAGGCATTCCATATACACTTGCACACGCACATACACAGGTGCCATTTTGTAAATAAACTACTACCTTGTATTTGCCCTTGCAGATGGCCTCAAACAGTCTTTCCTTGGTGCCGTAGAAGGGCAGGCAGCCGGAGAGCAAGATGAAGAGGATGACTCCACAACCCCACACGTCTACAGGCTTACCATACGGCTCTCTCTTCACCACCTCCGGGGCCATGAAGTGGGGTGTGCCAACACGGCCTAGGGAGAGAGGGAGAAAAATACACGCACACACACACACACACACACATACACAAATTGAAAACAATGCATTATTATACACACGCGCACACAGGCACGCACTAATGAAAGTGAACAATCAACATAATATTACTTCTTGGTTTTGTGAATATGAAACAGGAAGTATTCTCTCTTGTTTGGCTCCAGGGACTAAAAGACAGGAAACGGGAACAGAGATCCTTCACATTCTTGTCTTGTTTATGGTCACTGTATTGACAACAATATGATGGAGAATTCCTATATTTCCACTGAACTCTGAGCTTTATATTGATTTGTGTCCAAATTGTCCGTATATGATGAAAAGGCTAGCCCTTCATGGCCTTGTTTTCATGTGAGCCAATTAACCTGACAGCTGCTCATCAGCACTGCTTGTGCTGCACCAATCACCTGGCCCAGTAGCCACAGTCATTCCCATTCCCTCTCATCAAGGACTGACCATTGTCCTCCAGTGGTGAAGGGTCAGTATGTGAAAGCCATAAGTGTGACATTTTCTACTGTATTTTATGGCCATGTCATGTGATATTCCTTTTGCAGATTGCACATTTTGACACTGCATGTTAACATGTTGCATTTCCTCTTTAGCCTATCTAGAGACCTGTAACCTGTTTCTGAGAAGATGAAGTGCTGGGTGGTGATAAAACGGACATCCTTTGGCCTGCTCATTTTAGCCCTTTGGTGAAGCCTCATTCTGTGGTTTTAGTCATCAGACCTGACCCACTTCGTTACATTAAATCTCTTGGAGCACTAAGATAGCACATTTCATGTTAACAGGAAGCACCTTCCGGCTAAAACACACGTTGCTTACCAGACAAGAGGGGCTGCACTAGTTTCATATTCATGTTCAAAGGAAAATATATAGTAACAGTTGTCTTTCTGACAAACCAATGTGTGAAGGAGGTTCTCCAGTGAGAATGTCAGATACAGTATTTCTCAAATAGGCATAACAAGACATAACAATAAAAAAATTTGGGTTTCACTATAAGATATCTTAACAGAGGATACTTTTGCAGAACTTCTGACAAACTTTGTTTTGTGGTAACATATCACTTGACCTCATGAGGGCCCAGATATGGTCTACCCTGTGACTGTGTCTTATGGTGTGCCCTGGGAGACGTCAGTGTGTGTTTGCAACAGGGTGTTCCCAGCATGCATTTCATTGCGTACCTCCTGCCACCAGTCCTGACTCTCCCAGCTGAATGGCCACTCCGAAGCCTCCGAGCTTCACTGGGGCAGAGTTCTCCTTGGAGGCCAGCAACACGCAGTGGGGCTGGAGAGACGGAAGGGAGGGAGGGTGAGAGAGAGAGGGAGATTTAATGCTATTTTTTTACTACAGTAAAGACACAGCCTCCCATAAATGACAATAATCAGATATACAGTGCCTTCGGAAAGTATTCAGACCCCTTCACTTTTTCCACATTTTGTTGTGTTATAGACTCAATTTAAAATGGATTAAATTAAAAGAATTTGCCATCAATCCACACACAATATCCCAGAATGACAAAGCGAAAACAGGTTTTTAGAAATTTCCGTAAATGTATTCAAATTGAAATACAGAAATACCTCATGTAGATAAGTATTCAGACCCTTTGCTATGACACTCAAAAATGCAAAAATGTCAACAACAAATCACTTAATAAGTTGAATTGAGTTTTTGTTTAGTCTTTGTTTTTATAGGGTCTCTGATTTGCCTAGGAATCAATTACACACTGTGTGGATCAGGTTGTCATTACAAACTGAGAAAATGGAGAGGACCAAAACTGCTCAGGAATGCAACCCTGAGGCCTGGGGAGACTTACAAAAACCTACAAAGTTGAATGATGGAGAGGAAAAAGCACAGTCGATGGGACATCATCTCAGTCACTCTACAAAATTGGTCTATAACCAAGTGGCCGAAAAGAATCCCTTAATGGAAAATAATCTCTAATTGTGTTTGCAACAATTAATTCAAGTGATACAGCAAAGAAAGTGTCTGGAAATGTGTTTATTTGGTTTTACTACAAAGCATTAAGTTTGGTGCAAATCCAGCACATGCAATGCAGTTTCCGCACCATCTCATGTGAAGAATAGTGGTAGCTGCATCAAGTTATGGGCATGTTTGTCACTGGCAGGAAGTTTGTCAAGATCAAGAGAAAATTATGAAATTTGCTGAGTTGGTAGTGACATCGTAATCTACACAGTGTGTAATTGATTCCTATGCAAATCAGAGACCCTATAAAAACAAACATGTTAATTTCAAAATTACATGAACTATTATCCTTGCATTAAGATGGACTCAATTCAACTTATTGAGTGATCTGTTGATAACATTTTTGCATTGTAGCTAATTTTAAGAGAGTCATAGCAAAGGGTCTGAATACTTATGTACATGACGTATTTCTGTATTTCAATTTTAATAAATGTATTGAAATTTCAAAAAACGTGTTTTCGCTTCGTCATTCTGGGGTATTGTGTGTGGATTGATGGTGAATCGTTTTAATTTAATCCATTTTAAATTGAGTCTATAACACAACAAAATCTGGAAAAATTGAAGGGGTCTGAGTACTTTCCAAAGGCACTGTACACAACGCCCAAACCCCTAACCCCTCAGCCATAAACCCTCACATCTGCCTGCACCCTCCCCACTCTTATAATCTATTAATAACCAAATATAGCTAGCTGGAAGCAACAATGAAACAGAGATGAGTTGATTATGCACTTGACTTGATTTCTTCAGCACCCATTCAGCCGTAGGTGATTCTGTGTAAGTTATTCTGTATAGTGTCTGTCTGTCGTGATAAAGTGTTATTGTAGAAGAGACAAAAAAATGCAATTTTGAAAAATGTTGGCTAGATAAAAACAAGCAAAATCATAAATCGTGCTAAACGGTAAATTAATTAACCCCTCCACCCTGCAGTAACTGAGAGCCTGACTCCTCCTGACTTCTCTGCTGTGGTGGAGAGCCTGTAACCAAGGCTTTTAAAACAGGAGGGCTGGCCAGGCCAACTGCTATTAAAAAATGATTTAGTTAGTCTGCCTGTCTTCAAAGCCAATGCTGAGCCTTTTGAAGATGTTCTCCTGTGAAACAACTGCTACAGTACACACTAATCTATTATCCATGCAGTGCAGTGCACAAGGGCGTAGGAGATCCCCCCCCACACCCCAAGTTAGAAGCCGTCAAAATTGTCCCCCTCAATAATAATAGGATTATTTTGCTGCAGGACTTTTATGTTGAAAAACAAGTCGCAGGTTTTGTTGAGGGATTTTTTATTTTGAAAGGCCTATGCACTGCGACTGTCAGCCTCACCTCAGCAGCACCATTAGCTTACTTACCAGGTGAAGTAATTTTATGCAACAAAGAGTAAATATAAGTAAAAAGTTAATAAACTTTCAGATGTTAGAAGAAAAAAAAAGTGAGAAACTCAGTCAGATTGTATCTGTAGCACTTACGTAGTTATCGAGCTAATGTTGGTTAGTTCTGGCTATGTGAAAAACTGAGAGAAAGTAATGTTTTGTACAGTAGCAGGGAAAAAGAGTCCTTAATAATGGTAATTTAGTTTAATATATCCAAAATTATTAATTTATATTATTAATATAAATATTTAATGGATATTGAATATATCCACCACAATCCACAGTCGCATGACCCCGGAACCCCGCATGACCCCCCCCCCCCCCCCCATGTCTAGTTGACTCCTACACCCTTGGCAGTGCAGACACTTCTTTTGTTATTCTCATCCAAACACAAGGTTATTTTTGGCTTCTCCTGGTACGGATGTGCTCTACATAGTATTGATTGATGATATGATAAACATCCATGGGCATCTTATATCAATGTTTCCCTAAAGCTTGGTTGAGACCTACTGGTGAGATGTGGCTAGTTTCTCCTGGGTGGCAATTAAAAAAACTAGTCTGTGGCTAGAAAACTTGTTTTGACTATCTGGAAGGTCACATGAAAATTAGAAAGTCTTTACAGTACGTAGGTCAGAGCACAAAAATACATTGGGAACAATCGTACACAACCCAACATGCATTCAGCAGGTTTCCTATATAATCAGTGTATAAGGTGGACAGTGTGTTGTATACATAAGCGGCTTGCACTCTGTGATCCTGGCTGTTGCACTAGCATGTGTAATCAAACCTCTTCTGCTTAGGCCCAGCCCAGCCCTGTCTCTGTGGTTTAGAGCTGTTGTCAACACCCCTTTTCTTTCCAGTATTCAGTTAAAGCATCATCAAATTCTACACTTCAGCGTTTCTCAGCTTTTGAGACCACAGCTGTAGACAGCTGCAGGGTGAGAGAAAGAGAAAGAAAGACAGAGAGAGAGAGGAAATATATTCTGGGAAGTATGTTCATTTCATGACATAATCATTTGTTCAGCTGGAGAGGAGTGAAGTTGGAGAGCAGCAGATAGATTCTAAAGAAGAGCACCTAAAGAGCTGGGATGTATATATATGCGTCTATCCAGGACATCAAATTCGAGATTCCCTCTGCAACAAACCACTGGACTTGGAAGCACATTCACAAATGAGGAGGAAGAATTAAGTCTTCAATGGTCCCCTTTCACATGGTGAGTACTTTGTGTATCATCAGATAGGTTACGTACTCAGGGCCTTGTTCAATCCAAACCTACTGCCAAGTCTCTTTTTGTCCTGTGAGAGTGTTTTGATTTACCTCTGTATTGATTGCAAGAATCGAAATGTACTGTACATTCTCGCAGCGCAAGAACCAGAATATTTCAGCCATATCCCAGATAGGGCTCTGAGTGGTGCCCTACTAGGCTACGGCTACAAAATACCACGTTCTACACTCTGAAGACATTCCTCCGTTTCACTGACTGATCTCTAAAGTGCTTGCAAGGGGCAGGAGCCGTGTTAAGTTAACTTGAGAAGTAGAGAAAATCAATGTGTTTCCCCCGGACATTTTCCGAGGCCCAGCACTGTGGTGGTCAGCTGGGCAGGGTTCACACCATGCATGTTGTGTAATTAATGATGGGTGGATTAGTGTAGATCCAGGACTAAATCACACACTTGGCCATGAGCCATCCCCCAGACCAGCACTAATGAGAGCGTGAAACTTTCCCCAGAGAACCAGACCGACCAAAAAAACACATCGCACTTTGATCCTGGATCTATCGACACATTGCTTCATTTTACCCACCTCACAGCAACATGGGTCTGTGTTTAGATTGCTATTGAAAGCATGTTAACTGAACTAACCTTTCCCTCTTGTGCAGGAATGAAGAACCAAACCGACACCATGACAACTAACTTATCCACCACCACCATTCCAAACTCCTTCCTCTCACTCATCACCAGAGAGACAACCCTCATGACCCTGACCATGACCCCCAAATCCAGCCAACCCTGTATCCTAGACGACAGCTCCCTCAGCATCCCTCTAGCCTTCCTCTACTCCCTCTTCTTCCTCCTGGGGCTGGCTGGGAACCTGCTGGCTCTCTGGGTGTTCCTCTACGTCCACTCCAAGAAGAACTCTGTCCGTGTGTTCCTCGTCAACATAGCGTTAGCCGATCTGCTCCTTGTGGTGTGTCTCCCCTTCAGGGTGGTCTACCACAGCCGAGGGAACCACTGGGACTTGGGCCCCGTCATGTGTAAAGTGGTGGGGAACGTCTTCTATATGAACATGTACATCAGTATCACCCTGCTTGGGCTAGTCAGCGTGGATCGCTATCTGAAGATAAAGCGTGGCACTGGGGTGCAGTGCTGGATCCAGACCACACGGTGGAGCAATGCGGTCTGTGGGGGGATCTGGGTCTTTTCCCTGGTCTCGGTTTTACCCATGATCCTTCTCTCCGAGGGCAATGAGTCGCTCCACAGGTAATCTCCATTTATAATCTCAGGTAACACGATATATAGAGTTGTGTAATAACACTGTAACAACATGAAATAAGGAACTATGTGAAATAAGGAACTACTCAGATCAAACCAATTTTCCTTGATCTTTTTGGCAGGTGTTTCCAGTATAAGCAGCGTCAAGGAGCAAAAGGAAAGGCCTACTTTAACCTCTTCCTAGTAGCTTTGTTTTGGCTTGTATTCATCTGCTTAATAGTGTCTTATGGGAAAATCGCTAAGAAACTTCTGAGGGTGTCACAGGAGAAACCGGATCTCCCGAACGCAGCCCACTACAGCCGCACTGCCAAGAACTCCTTCTTCGTCCTCTTTCTGTTTACAGTCTGCTTTGTCCCCTATCACATAGTCAGAGTGTTCTATGTCATCTCCCAGATCACTGACACATCTTGTTTCTGGAGGGGCGTGGTTGATCAGGCCAATGAGGTAGCTCTATTACTCTCTGCATTCAACAGTTGCCTGGATCCAGTCATGTTCTTCCTGTTGTCTAAGTCTGTAAGGAAAGAAACACTCCGATTGGTCCATAACATGTTCTGTCTAAAGGACAATAGAGGGAGTGTGAGTGGTTCCAGTACTGAGGTTGGGGAAGACTAGCGGAACAGCCAAATGTTAAATGATCGGAGGTGAAATATAGCTGTTCAGTCCACCCTCCCTCAGTTATAGGCAGGAGGCAGGACAGTGACCATTTTGTGTAAACTGTCAACTGTTTCATGAGCCATTTCCAGCTGAGAGAGACTCATAATACACCTCAAACAGACATTACCAGCGAACATGAGGAGGGATCCATGGGAATCCAGGCACTATTGTGTAATGCACGGGCATTATAGCGGGCATATCTGCATGGGCACTGTGTCAAAATGCACCATAATGAGGAAGTAAATCTTAACTTGCTATTAGGTTACCTATAAGGCTTTGTTGTGCAAAATAATTATATTTCGGGAACATGTCAATGGTGAGCTGATGAGAGCACCCCTATGTTGTCTACTGAGAGCCCAATGGAAGAGACTGACTGTTCATTAATAGAGAAAGGTTAATCTATCAGTCAACCGAGACACTCTGACAGGAAACCAACAGAAAGATGTTAATTATTCTTCAACGATCAAAGCCAGAAGATCTGTTACACTCAGAAAACGTGATAGTGAACAAACAAACAAACATAAGTGACATTTGTACAGATAACTTTCAAGCTAACTTGAAAGAGTCCTGTGACAGTTGGAAAACCGTATTGATAATGTCATAAGAACATGCAGTATAACAGCTTTGTGGATAGATTTTCTACATTTTCATGTTTTTTAACAGGGAACAGGGAAGGTGTATGAGGGCCGGACAATCTGTTCTTCAGGTTGCACTATTCTGTGGAACATTCTCCTGTCCTCACACATGTAATCTATACAGACTGAATAAATAAAAGAAATGAATAAAACAACTAGAAAAAAAATAGAAGTGAATGCATTGTTTCATTATCATAAGGGCAGTCAAGTACCAGAGTGACATCGCTAGTCAACAAAGTACCGGAGCACTGAAATTAATTGCCATCAATACTACATCTGTGAATGATAGCTGTTGAATAATCACAGATGGCAGACACTGTAGACCAAACTGTTAAATGGTACAGTAGCACCATCCCAAGGCAAGACCACTGAGGACAATGAAGTGTGTGAATACAAAAGCCACTACAGAGCGCCCTCCCCTGGACATACCTATTATCACATTGAGGGGGACAGCTGAACTGGCATTGTGATCTGAGACAGAGGCCTTGTTTGAATACTTTTAAGATGCATCCTTCATTCACCTCTTTGAAAGTGTGACTGATCTAAGATGGCTGGATAATGAAACACAGTGAATGTAGTTGACCCCTGCTATTTTCTTCAACATTAAAAGACATGACCAACAACGAACCCATAACCAAACCCATACATAGGTATGAGTAGAGCTATACAGCAGTGTTGTTGAAGGAGGAGGCATGTTGAGAGGTTAAGATGATATGACACAGCACAAGATGGCAGCTGAGCCACTGAACAAATTGCCAGCACATGTCCAACTTCAATCTCTTCATTCACTGTCTCTCTTGGGCCAGTAGCCAGCCACCAACATAAGATGGTCCCAGTTAGCCAGTGAACCCTTCCTGCTATCATCTTCTCTGGCCACTAGGGGCTGAGAAGAGACCACTGAAATAGCCTTTGTTTGCAATAGGGCCATATACATGTACATGTACATACTCTGCATTCAAGCAGCTGCTTGATATACAAGTTGCCCCATCCACAGACCTAGGATCAGATTACACCACCCCTATTTCCCCATCTTAACCTTTGAGATGGGGAAATAGGGGTGGTGTAATCTGATCCTAGGTCTGTGGATGGGGCAACTTGCAGTGGAAAAAAACGATAGCAGTGGAAAAAACTAGCAGTGAATTAAGGGCTACTTCTACCTAAACCAAGGCAGCTCACTGAGAGAACATGTCTGCTGCTGTTTGACATGAATGCCCCAGAGTGCTTCTGGTACTGCAGCAGCAGCAGTGAGCTGCTGTGACAGTGTGGAATAACACTGTGACAACGTTTGTCTGAGGAAGCTTGGGACCAACACTCATTCAACATGGTGTTATGGTACATTTCTGAGGAAGAAGCAGCCCTATGGCTATAGATGAGATGCTGCAATACCTGAGGTTTTCAGATCACAATGCTTGCAAGATCACAATGTGTGCAATGGAGGACAAGGCAGAGAGGGGTATCATTACATTCTCTCAGGACGTTTTAAGGCTGCATATGATGCAATTGTAGTGATGCATCAATACAATTGGTGCATCTATTGTACTCAGCAACACTTCAAATGGTATTTTTGCATGCACTGTACACCAAGCGACACTACGGTCTCTCAATAGATTTGCATTGAGTAGGCACTATATATGGTGTGCAGACAGAAGAGCCTCTCTACCTAGAAGACAAACCACAGAAAATGAACACACATGGTTAGAGAGATTGTACCTTCCTCATTTGATCAGATCAAAACACATAATCACTCATCTCTGTAATCAGAATGAGAATGAGCATTATTTTATTTGGTATATATTTATTTGCACATACAGGAAATTGACTTGGTGAGGTAAGTACAGTTATCATCTTTTTATAAAATATCTTGTGTAAGGGTGGCTTTAATGCAGGAAGTGAGGATTTGCTGGAAGATTAAGATTGAAACTAAGAAAATTATTAATCGATTCTACTGTGAATTTCTGGCACAGACACCAGAGACAGTGACAGTGTCAAATCCTCTGTTAACTAATGGTACAATTGCCAAGATCATTTCTTCAGAATGCAAACGGGAATCGCTGAATGTGACATCCATTTCTTGAAAAACAACTACAACTTCAAGTTGTATTTTTCTGTTTATGATACTACTTCTGATTATTTGTCATCATACTGTATGACAGATGATACAGCACCAGTAGTGTTCCATAACATGAATAGGAAATGGTAACAAAGAAACTGAACATCCTACTCATCAAGGTGCAAAGCACAGAACTTCATTGTTGTTGTTTCAGTTTTGTGGTGAATACAGCTGTTATTTGTAATGATGATAATTCAGCTTTACCAAAGAGGAAATGTCCCAAAGGTAATTTTAGTCTGCTTCAATGAGAAGAATGAAAAGGTGCACCTAAATGTTCTCTTTGATAAATACATGCGATACTGCAACTAGTACAATGCTCTTAATTGCAATCTTATTATTCAGTTTTCAGTCCAAGTCTGGAAGTTTGAAAATACTCCCTCTGAAAAGTCAAAGCTTGCTTTAATGACATTCAGTACATGTGTGGCAGTACCCTTGGTGGTTATCCCATATAGTATCTGAAAGCACACTCCTAAGAGCAGACAAGCACAAGCATTTATCAGATAAATCTATGCCTGAGAACATGGTTACAGGAATTTAAATTCTCGCAGTGTACTAGGATTACTGAAAAGGGCCTCTCTCTCCTCTCTCGCTCCCCCCTCTTTCTTTCTATCCCTCTCCCTCTTTCTCCAACAGATCGATGGAGTACTACATGTCAGAGCGCAACACCTCGTATGAGCTGTATCCCTCCCCTTCTGTCCTCTCCTCCTCCCACCTGCTCACCCTCTGTCCCTCCCCTGCTACCATCTCCCTCCTCCCCTTCCTCTACATCCTCCTCTTCGTCACCAGTCTCCCAGGAAATGCTCTCTCTCTCTGGGTCTTCCTGTGGCGCATCTCCACCAAAAGCCCCACCCACATCTACCTGTCCAACCTGGCGGTGTCCAACATGCTGCTTTCCCTCACCACCCCCTTACTGGCTGCCTACTACTTCCAGGGCCCCTCCTGGCCCTCAAAGGGTCTCCTGTGCCTGCTCGTGGTCCACGTAGTCACCCCAGTCTTGCAGATAAACATCTACATCGGTGTGTTAGTCCTGACCTGGTTGGCTCTGAGTCGCTTCGCTACATTGATCCAGCACACCCACGCTAGCAGACCCAGTGTTTGGACCACTCTCCTCCCTCATGGCTTTTTCACCAGGCTGAGACGGGTGTCTTTCGCCCGGAGGGTGTGTGCCGGGGTGTGGGGGCTGGTGGTGGGAGCCGTTGTGCCTGTGTCTGCGTATTACTCAGTTAAGGAGGCGGTCCAAGAAAGGGGAACAGGGGAGATGGGTGAGGGATGGGGTGAAGATGGAGAGAGTGAAAGAGGAGGGGAGAAAGGGAGGGTGTGTTACAGCGTTGCAGTGGAGTTAGGGGGCAGCCTGTCTCATGGGGCATCCATTATGGCCATGGTGATATTCTATGTGTGTTTCCTGTTGGTGTTGATGTCCTACACGGCGGTGGCCCAGCACATCTGGCGCTCACAGTGTAGCACAGCCATCACAGACTCCCAGAGGATGCTGGCAAGGGTGTTCCGTAACATAGTGGTGATCCAGGTGGGTCATTCTGTTATGATCATCGCTCTATATATTCTTTACTTATAACCATCATTCCATTTATTTATTTTTGCAACTTTGCTCTGATACAATATGATACTACACAATTGTATTCCAAATATATTGTATTCATTATAACAGTATTCCTTCATCTGGGATCGAACCTCTGTGATGAAAAGAGATCAGTGCTTACACACATCCTGTGATCTTGACATTCTTCTTTGAATTGCCTTTCTTTTTTTTACACTTTCTGTGATTGACTTCCTCTTCTACCCATTCCAGGTAGTTCTGATTGTCTGTCTGCTGCCTTACCACATCTTCAAGTCGATATTCATCTCTCTGATAGCCAACCCGAGCCACACCGCACAAGAACCAACCCACACTGCCCCCAACCATCACTGCCATACTCTCTCTAACCTCGTTGCGGTGAAAAGCTTTATATTTGTTTCATTAATAAATAACATACTCTACAGAATAACAACAAAAGTACATATACAATTTTAACATAGTTGTATTAGATTAGATTAGATTCAACTTCATTGTCATTGTGCAGAGTACAAGTACAGAGACAACGAAATGCAGTTAGCGTCTAACCAGAAGTGCAAAAAAGCAGAAAAGTGCAGTGTGAACAGTATATACAGGTAGTGCAGTATATGAGCAGTATAGTAGTGCAGTATAGCATAAGTAGTGCAGTGTAAGCAGTATATGAATTAGCAGTAGCATTATAAGCAGAATAAATAGGATGCAGTATGAACAGTGTAAGCAGCATATGAGCTGTATAGGCAATGCAGTCTAGCAGTATATATGTATTAACAGTAACATTAGAGTAAAAGCAGAATAAATATGGAATACCGTATGAACAGTATAAACAGGTATGTACAGTATGTACAGATATGTGCAGTGTATTGACAGTAGTATTAAAGAAAAATATAAGGATATGTGCATTATGAACAGTATAGACAGTATGGGTACACTCCATAAAGGAGAGCTTATAAATGTGAAATATGCATTTTGATTTCAGGTCAAGAACTTCCTGCTCTGTCTGGCTGTTTTCCGGAGTGCCGCTGACCCAGTGATGTATTTCTTCTTGGATAAGACCTTCCATAAGCAAACCCTCATCCTCTTTTGGCTCCGCCAACAAAAGCCAAGCAGCCAAATAACCAGCTCAGAGCCAATCAATCAGACAGTCAGTCCCTCTGAGTTGATTGTGACTCATCGGGGTCAGGGTTCCCCTCCCATCCCCTCCCTACTTGCAAGCAATGGTTAGCCCCCAAACCCCTGCAAGATCACTCCGCTCGTCCACCACGGCTGCCCGCCTGGCACCGCCGCCTCTATGTGGATGCAGTGGCCGTGCTACTCGGTCACGGCTTTTCACTGTCCTGGCGCCCCCGCTGGTGGAATGAGCTTTTCACAACGGTCAGGACTGCAGAGTCACTGCCGATCTTCCGCCGTAGATTGAAAACCCATCTCTTCAAGCTACATCTTAACAGTCCCTCCTAAAGACCGCTTCACCCTCACTACCCCCCCTATACTAACCATAACCCCGAGACCTCTCCTCCCCTGCTACCACCCTGTACAAATTCTCTCCTGCTAATAAAATATACTTATTAAAAAAAAAAAAAAAGAAAGCATTGATTACTTTGTCTTATGATGACTGTTGGATAGATAATTTACTTACTTAAACAAATGTATTGTTGTACGTCGCTTTGGATAAAGGCGTCTGCTAAATGCCATAAATGTAAAATGTAAAAATGAGACACCAACAGCAGACTGGAGTCAGAGGAGTGTTGTGTAGTGAGACTATTGAACAGTGAAATAACAGCTGTGTCCTGTTATTTATTTGTCATAAAGTGTGTGTGTTATGAGGGGTGTATGTGTGCAATAAGTGTATTTACTGTATGTCTGTATCATGGTGTATCTGTGCAGACAGTAAGTGTGTGTTACAGTATGTGTGTGTGTGTGTGTATAAGTGCTGTGACGGAAGGAGGGATTGCTCTGTGAAGTGTGGCCCTTGCAGATGGCTGTCCCCCAAGGGACCTGGGCCCTTCAAACAGTGGCAGACAGGCGAGAGAATCGGACACACTCCACTGTCCACCCCCCCCATACACACACACACACACACACACACACACACACACACACACACACCTACTGACAGGAAGAGAGGGAGAGGGGGATTTCACACCGGGTGAGAGAGAAGGAGGGAGGGGGAAGATGAGAGGAGGGAAGCAGCTCCACCAGTACTGTAGAGGCTATTGTGCAGTTTGATCCTTCTCAGGGTTCTTTACTGAGCCCTCAGAGAAGCACCAGAGGATAGGAGAGAGGGGAGCATTAGACACATGAGCAGTGACGACTGGTGCAGCTCCAAGGCAATAACAGAAACCTACACCCGCTTCAGGAGGACACTTCTACACCTTAATGCACGCACAGTGAAAAAAGGAAAACAATGTGCGTCTTCCAATGCAAATATAATATCATGTTTATAGTGCTGATTTTTCGATCTTCCACTTCTCTTTTTTGTTCATGTAAACGTTCCTTTTCATGTAAAGCAATGTGTCACAGATTTAAACTGAGCTGAATAAAAGGACTTTGTGGTGACTCAGGCAGAGTGATTTCACTTCACTAGCTAGTCATGTGCGAAGCCTCATCCCCAGCTGCAGCCCAGGGTGTAGCTTGTGTAGGCTGTAAGCTGTGTAGAGCGTAGGCTTTGTAGGGCGTAGGCAGGGACACCAGGGGCAGCCCTGACCCCTGATCCACACCCCACAGGTTGGAGGAGTGGAGAAGAACCTTGGCTATAGAGCAGACAGACTAGCATTGACCTCTAGAGACACCGTGTCTAAATATAAAGAAAACACTCACATCTACACATGCACGCAGAAACATGGAGACAATGTTCAGAGATGTCCTTGTGTGTTACAGTCAAGAGTATCAGTCAAGAGTATATTCATACTTATTAACATATAAACATAATCTACGATATCGTAATCAGAAATAAAATGTTTTCCTCCTATTTCCCTAAACCCACTTTACATCAAGAGATTAACGGTATTACAGTAATTTGCATCATCTGTCCGACTGTTCAGCTTCGTTAACGATGCCAATTGCCCACAGCAGAAAGAGTGTGTATTTCCTCTACTATGGAAACACACACACGCACGCGCACACACACCCACACCCACACACACACACCCACCCACACCCACACTTCCCCTAGAGTTCCCCATCAGTTCCAGTGGTTGTCACCTCCAGTTAAGGGACTGACTTACTTCATTAGTCTGTCTTTACCGTTCCTGTGTTTCCTTCACTAATACATGTGAGCAGTCTGGTATTAAGGACTAGTACTTCTGCAGGCGCACACAGTTCCCAGACAGGGGAGATATCAGTGACTGTCATCATGGCTCTCAGGGGCAGGAGTGGTTGTGCTTTGAAATCGAGTGGGTGGACCTCTCCTTATAGGTTAGCAGACAGACAGACTGTCTGCGCTACAGGGTAAAGATACTTTTGGGAAGTTCTACGAATAGAAATGGGGTATTTTGGTGATGGGTGTGTGTGTGTGTGTGTGTGTGTGGTAAGTAGGTCTCGTTTTCAGACCGTGACATGTTGTCGTTTATATCCTGACACCACAGGCTCCGTTGGTTCCCATTAGAAGACCATTAGCTGTAGACACACAACATGCCATCCCCACACTAACACCGCCATGAGTAGCTCCAACAGGCCGGAGCTGCCCGATGCCATTTCCCCTTGTAAGGCCAGCTGACATTCTGTATTCTGTGGTGGAGCATCTCTCTCTTTTCATCTGTCTACTACTACTACCACTGTCTACCCTTCCCTTTTCTCCATCCTCTCCATTCATATGGAGAGTGTGACATTTCCTCCGTAGTCCGCTGCGATAAGGCAGAGCTGAGGGCCATCACAGACAGAGCACATCTTTATTCCTAGTCTGTTTGTTTATCCCCCACACAGACAGTACAAACACATCATTCGCTCCTATTTCCACTCTGCCCCTTCTAAGAGCAGTGAATAGAAAGAGCTTGTTAAAGACCATGTTTGGGAGAGGCAAACAGTGAACAGACATCAACTCTCTTTTCAATACTGTGTGTGCGTGTGCGTGTGCGCGCGCAAGAGCAGACAGAGGTGATTATGGCTCTGTGGTATAGTGATACAGTAATTACCTACAGGCTGTGAGTCTCTGTCTACCGCCTACTATTCTCACACCAGGAATAATGAGGTCAATCCCTTTGTTTTGAGACAATAATACCACATATAGCCATTATGTATGTATGCAGCAGCAAAACAGAGAGGGATTTGATATTAGTTCAGGTAAGTGGAAATAGCATGCAGTATTTCAAGGAAAAGCTTGCTGTAGAACAATTCCTGTGCCAAGCCGTTTGGAAAGTTCCAGAGAACTCAAAAGTGCTCGCAGTAACAACCCATAGAGGAGGATCAACAAAAGTTCCTGCAAAACAAACAAACCATAATAAACATCTAGAGGTAATATAGCCATCATGCCTACAGTACTGTTTGCCTTTGTGAGAGATGACTGACTATTGTTTACCACAGCACAGTAAACATAAAGCCATCCAGTCAACTCCATCCTCTGTGTCACCTGGACGTGGCTGTCTGTCTGCGTGTATATTTGTCTATCTGCCTGTTTTTATGTGTTTTATAGACCCATATCGTTCACTAGAAAGTCAGACAATCCATCTCCCATTCTAACCTCCCTTATCGTCGTTGCTGCAGGAACCACAGAACGATATGCACAGGGACATTACAGAACCCAAATAAGGCCTGTATTAATTCCCATGATCCTGTCAGCATTCCATTTCATAGTGCCAGGTCATATCAAATCAAAGTTTATTTATCATATGCAGAGGATACTTAACAAGAGCTACCTCTCAACAGTGCCGTGAAATGCAGGCATAAGAATAAAATATTATTATCATTAATTATTACAATTATTAATAGTAATAACACTATAATAAGTTCAGCCTTGGGTGGAATATATACAGATGAATAGTATAAATGTGATATAGTATATATGTATATATAAATATAAATATAATATAAATATATAATAAGCATGTCTGTGGTTGTGTGTTCAGAGCCACAGGGAGTTGGCTGAAGTTGCCTCCAGACGCACATCGTTATGAATAACAGAAGAAAAATGAAGGCGTTGTGATTTATGAGTCTCAGGATTCAAATGAATTCAATGACTTTCACGCATGGAGGGACGTGACACATGGATGCACGCAGGCTGCTCCATATTCAACAAGGTCAGATGTGTCCTGTGTGTGTGTGTGTGTGATGTGTAGGTGGCTGTGTGACCTCTAAATAGCCTTAATCACAGATCATACATACTGATAAGAGAGAGGTGGTCGTCACGACAAAGTCAAATTGTAAAATGTCAGTAGCAGTTCTGATTGCCAATCTTGACCAATAAAAAAAACATAGGGTTTATGTATCTGAGCTGTGTTCTTAATACATTTATTACAACAGTACTGGTACTGAGAGTGCAGTCGGCTATTCAACAGGACTGTTTGGGAAGGTAAATCACAGATTTATTTTAGGTACCCCTTAGATCGATGTACCCCCGGGGGTATGCGTATCCCACTTTGACAATAGTAGCAGTAGTAAAACCAAGAGCAATTCTGTTTCCAGGCAGTCACAAGTATATTACTTAAGTACTGTAGTTCCATGCAATGACCAACATTCTAATTCCATATCACAACATGAAGTGAAGTGAAACTTCTGCGTAGCTGATGCAGATGTGTGAAACACAGAGTTGTGGTGCGCTGTTATAAAAAGGCTGGCGTGATAGTGTGTGGGCGTTCTAGTGTACGTGTCTGTGAACCAGTAGCTGGTGTGAAAACTTTTTAGTAGAAGAGGTGTGACACTCTCTCAATAGCAACATATACAAATTAATTTAGGTTAAAAGAAACCTGTGACATTCTTGTTTCACAACAACAAAAACACTGTCAGCAGCATAGTGTCAATGTTTAAGCACGGGAAAGACAAACCAAACCACCCAAAAATCATCTGTTCTTAACCACCAAGAGTCAACACTGTGGTAGAATCTGCCACGACTCAGAGACAATGCTGAGAAAATAGACACAATAGACTGCACACAATGAAACCGGCACAATATCAAACCCGGGCCATCCGAAAGACTAAAGACTGCATTAGCCCTCTAAGCTAAAGCTAAAGACTAGGTGTCAGAGAACGTTCCTCATCAACCAAGGGTATCTCAGTGTATAGTAGTGCTAGTAGTAGTGTATTTCAACTTCTTTTCAACCCAGTTGACAATACATTCTGGTCTGACTTTAAAGAGCCATAAATATCTATTTCTACTATAGCAGAAATGCTCAATGCAGCAGCTAATACCAACAGCAGGCTGTGTGAGGGCAGTTAGAACTGTACTGAATCCTGGGAGCATCAAGAGAACGCTGACAGAATGACCAACAGGAGTTCAGAGATGATATTATTATGATAATGACCAGGAGAGCTACAGTACTGCAACAATACTGTCATATTTCTGTCAGCAACCACACGCCTCACTTCCATCCTCACACTCCTATACTGGCTGTTCAGTTATCACACAGGGGAAAACTGAGACAGCACCTCCCCTGCCGTGATAGATCCCCTCCTGGAACACGGGCTGAGGAGAGATAGTGCTGTCTAGGCTGAAATGACAAACACCCCCTCCCGTTGGTGGAGGGAGATAGTAATACACAGGCTGGCAGCTGACTGCTGCTGTATCATACGCATTAAAGTTTCAAGGAAGAGGCAATAAATAGGTATAACAAGGAGAGGTGCAATTGAGCTGACTGAATACGATATAAAAACCATTAAATTCATAGAAGTAAAAAGAAAATACGTGATGCTTTCCTGTTTCTAGGCAACTGAAAGTTAAAGAAGAGAGAAAAAGAAAAGGTGCATATTATTATTACATATTCAAGCATATTTGTAATCATGCACTGTGTCTACTCTTTTAATAATGTATTTAACTTTTTTTCCTCTTCCTTTTGAATTTTTATTTTATTTGATGGTGATATTAAGTTATTATGTTGTTTATTGCAAAATAGTTATTGTCCTCCACCACTCTCATTCCTCTCTCTGAAAAACTAAATAAAAATATTGTGAGAGAAAAAAAAATCCTCTCTGCTAGATTGTAGACCTTTGTTAAAGTCTTCATGAGAAACTCTTTGTTTGTATGGCTCAAGTGTGAGGCTAGCCATAGGAAGTTACTCTGGCACTCTCTTTCTAAAGTGGTCCACATTGCATGAGACGCACGCACGCACGCATGCACACAGAGAGAAGATGGAATGGAATATTGAAAGGACGAACAGCACTACTCTTCACTTATTTATTGTCCAGACAGACAGTTCAAGTCAAAACAAGAGGGGCATCACAGAGAGATCCCTCAGTTGTTGTGACTGTAGTTGGTGAAGACTGAGGTGAGCACAGGAAGCTGAGTGATGAGTCAGATAGTCAGCCAAGTCATAGAGTAACAAGCCTTATTCTCCACCTGTTCTCTACTTTAGAGCTGCTACCTTAGGAGACCAATGTCATGATATTTTTTTACCGGCTATCACATTACAATATGTTACCAGACCTATTAGTCTGCTACTGTACATTAAAAAGGCAATAAACACGCTATGCTATGCCTTATTGATTATGATATCAGATGGCTAACCTATAAACGCTATCAGTGTACTAGTCTGCCAATGCCAAGTTACCACCCAGTTTATTCCAACCCAAGGGTCAGACTAATTACTGGAAGAAGAAAAACATCTCCAAT
Organism: Argentina silus; assembly: GCF_951799395.1. NCBI lineage: Eukaryota > Metazoa > Chordata > Actinopteri > Argentiniformes > Argentinidae > Argentina > Argentina silus. The sequence continues at coordinate 16,107,449 of NC_139666.1, read as the reverse complement.
TCAGACCTCCTCTCTCAACCTTGAAAACCCTCTGAAACACAAAATCCAAAAGGGCCCTCGAACAGAGGAAGGAATTAGAATGGGTGAAAAGACAAAAAAAGAAGAGGGAATTAAACAGTCTTGGATGTTGTACAGAAAAACCCCAAAAGCCTCTGGGGCTTTGAAGAGACCGGGAAGATTGCGTGAGTGACTGGACAGAGTGATGTGGAACACGATGTACACTTCTGCGTTTGAAATGTCAAAGACAAAAAAATAAAAAGCTTGAGCCTACCTTCACGTCTCGATGTATGACGTTGTTGTCATGGCAATAGCGTAGAGCCTCCAGGATCTGTCTCATGTAGTGACTGACAGAGAGAGAAGAGCAGCAACATTGATCTGATGTGTACTATTGGATTCTCTCTGTTAGTACTGTCAACAGCTGCCTACGGTATTTGTCAAGTATTGTTTGAACTCGTCTTGTTGTGATGTATGTATATACATGTGTACTTACATTTTTACATAGGTATTTTGTTTTGTGGTTGTATACAGAATGTTAAACCTGTAGTAGGATATATTTGGAGTGGAATATGACCCTCACCTGGCCACTGCTTCACTGTAGACAAAGCCAGCATCTGCCCTCTTCACTATCTCAAAGCACAGGTCTGCACCATCCATACTGCAGGGGAGGGAGGGAGAGGGAGAGAGAGAGAGAGAGAGAGAGAGAGAGAGAAAAAGAGAAAGAGTTCAGTTTGGCATAAACATGGTCAGTCCAGACATGCCAATTTCAGGACGTGAGGCAAAATGTATGTGTGTGTGTGTGTGTGTGTGTGTGTGTGTGTGTGTGTGTACAGGGAGTACAAATGACGATAATGGCAGCGAGGTCTAGAGCTTTAGACTCAAACACCCTCTGGAGTAATTTACTATAAATGTTGTCTCTTACATTGACAGGTTTTCAACCCATTTAAACAGAAATCCTATTCAGAGGTGACAGGGCTTTTCAAAGCATAAAGCCCACTGCATTTCCAAATCAATACAAGTACCTAGGAATGTGTTTTTAAAGCCCTTGATTCATTCATTACTCCTGAATACCCCCTCAATCCTGACCAGTTAGCGTATACAGTATGTGTGTCATGCACACACACACACACACACACACACACACACACACAGGATGGAATGCACACATACACACGTTCTCCCCCTCTCCTTCTCTTTCTCTGTAAATGCTTCTACCAATTAAAAATGAGAGATGAGAGATCCAGCCACTCTATTCTACCTCCTCCACGCTCCATCCCTCCTACCCACCCCTAATTGGCCTGACTGTGATATGATTGGGAAGACAGGGAGACATATGGTGCTGGTCTTTATTTACCATGTTGACTCAGTTATCTATTTAATCCTCGAAAGGCACCACGGCTCGAGGCTTGTTGGAAATCTATCTTCATCCCCCCTGTGTGTGTGTGTGTCTGTGTGTGTGTGTGTGTGTGTGTGTTAAAACCATGGAGGTTCCTCAGAAAGGAGCTTATTTGCGCTTCCTTTCTCATATGCGGCGTAGGACAGATATGTGAAACACTCGAGGATTTTACTGATGGCAGATAAGGGCATTAGTTATGGAAGAGGGAGGGAGGGGGGGATGGGAAGGAGATGAGGAGAGGGGGGGGACCTGAAGGGAATCATGTGGAACCTTCATCTTATCTCTGCATCTTCATACACCACGCTGATGTCACTTTCTCTCCCTCAGCATTTCTACTATCACCGCCTCTCTCTCGCACTCCCTTCTCCCCTTCTGCTTCCCTCTCTTCTCTTCCCCTCCCTCCCTCCATCCTCTCCTCTCCCACCACACCCTCTCTTCCTTTTCTCCTACAATATCACCTCTAACTCCCTCTCTGCTCCCATTGTCACTAACAACACCTCTCACCTCAACACATTCTCTCACATCTCTCTATACATTGAGGGCTGCATGCGCACCCACGCCGGTACATGCACATACACACACACACACACACACACACACACACACACACAAGTATTGATAGAGGTGTCAGACTTACAACTCGAAGACCATGTAGAGCATGCCATCTGAGCTGTAGGTTTCCAGGAGCTCCACAATGTGAGGGTGCTTCAGCATGTGGCAGATACTGGCCTCTCTCTTCAAATCTGGCAATGCAAAAATAACAGGTTACAGGTTAGAGATCATTTATCCTGACGTCTCGGTAGAATACCACATGTTGTTGATATCAAACTTTCACCGAAACTACAGGAGCAGCCCAGCACATTTCATCACCAAAGAGACCGCCTCTGGTCTGTAACAAGGTAAGCCACAGAAACTTCCGAACACCTTCGTGGCTGCTGAACAACCTTCTCCTCGGAGGTGGAATCCCCACCCCGTTCTCCCACATGTAGACTTCCATATTCACAAGGCATCCATCAGCCTCACACAGGGAGGTATGAAAAGGCTTTAAACAGCTCTGCTTGATGTTCAGTAGCTGATGTAATGCTACCCTAACACACTAACACTCTACAGGATGACTCAACTCTTGCAGGTCTGAAAGGGCCACTCGCTAGGACAGACAGAGAATTCCAATAACCTGCCTGGGCTAGAGGCTATCCATACATCGGCCTCCTCAGTGAAGTAAGCCAGTCAATCGTTTCATCATATAAAAACGACCGGAAGAGACTGGAGACATTCATCATTGTACTGGGGGGAAAAACCCAAACAAGTGTAGGGGAAGAAAATGCAGTGAATGTCAAAATGACGTTGCTTGAAAAAGTCAATATTCTGACTTGTTCACGGTAATGCAAATAGAGAATTGCACTGTCAACCTAAAATGATGGATTACGGCATAAACTCAATCTTCTTAGTGCACTCCAGCAACTCTGTCATCAGTTAGAGTAGTACAGCCCCATAGTTCATCTGTATAGTATAGTAGTATTGAATACTATGCTTGCTAATTCTCGTTAGGTAACAGTCCCGCTAATATTTGCAAAGGTCTGATGTTTGTTATCGACACTGGCTGACACTAGGGGGAGCCATCAAGAGTTAAATCGTGACTTTGTGCAAACGTACAGAGCATGTCCCAGTGATGAATATGGAACATATCAACTTGAAATGTTGTTTTTCCCTGTGGCCATCATACCCTCCTCCTCCTCATCATCTTCATCACCACCACAACACATTCTACTCCTCCCTCTCACCCCGCAGGCTAAAGCCCAACCCCTCCCTGACTCTCTCTGTCCCTGGCTCTGCTTTCACCGCGGCCCAGTTGGCAAACAGACCAACAAAAATACCTCAAGCCCTTTATATCAAAGAAGATTACTCACTCTATACTACAGAACAGACAGACAGACAGAGAGAGAGAGAAAGGGGAGGGAAGGAGGAAGAGAGGAAGAGAGACAGAGAGAGAGAGAGAGAGAGAGACAGAGGAAAAGAGAGGGAGGGAGGGAAGGAAGACAGGAAGGGAGAGAGAGAAGGAGAGAGAGAGGGTGAGAGAGAGGGGGGGGGACACTCCAAATGCACCACATAAATCTGCTGTTGGCATCATGAATCACTACAGTACAGAACAGAAAGAGAGGAGGGATGGAGGGAGGACGAGAGGAAGCAAGAGAGAAAGAGGGAGGGAGAGAGGGAGAGAGACACTCCAAATGCACCACCCAAATCTGCTGTTGGCATCATGAATCACGACAGTACAGAACACACACACACACACACACACACACACACACACAGAGAGAGAGAGAGAGAGAGAGAGAGAGAGAGAGAAAGAGGGAAACAGGGAGGGAGAGAGAGAGACAATCTGTTGTGGCCATTGCGTCAGAGAGGGACCACACTCACCATAGTACAATCTTCACAATCATCCAACAGGCTTAGGTTAGTAATGAACCAAAACATAGCATGCTGAAGGAAGGCAGGTAGCTGTGTGACTGCATCTCCCCAGGCTCTCACTGAGTCCTACTCGACAGCCACTGATCCATGGCTTAGTCTTTCAGGATTTCTACGGTATTTAGAGATGGTAGCAGAGGGACCAGGCAACTACAGACCTGCACATCAGCCTGCCTGACCATCCTCTCCTCTCCATCATTCAAACGACCCTCTCCTCGCCTTCGCTGTGCATAAGCGCCAATCAACATCACTCATTTTTTAAGAGTCTGTCCCTTCATCCCTCCATCCATCCCCTTCATCTGTTCCAGCAGGCAGTTTCCTTGATATCCTCCTCCAGGCAGTATCTATTCTGGGAGGGGGTGTTGGGAGAGATATGTAGATATATCTACATAACCTTTATGCAAACATTAAATGAAAATGCATTACGAAGCGCTTCTGACTGCATTAACGTTTCATACCCTCTTCTGCGATATTGCACTTTAAACTCATTAAATAGTGAGTGCACATGCATGCGAACACTCATATGCATACAGAAATACAGTAACACAGGCACGCACACATGCATGCAAAACCTGAGCGCAAGCATAGTTCTGAAGCGGTTGATATTTCACATTGCAGTGAGGGTTCGGGAGCAACGTTCCCTGGTTGCTACGGGAGATGAACAGGAATACTAAGGATTAAATGAGATGGGAAAGCTCAGGGATGAGTGCACGTTTCTAGAATGATGTGATGGCTCTATGATAAGTGCTCCCCAGGGATAGGACAGGGCCTCAGCAATAATACTGTACGTGTGTGTGTGTGTGTGTGTGTGTTAACTACAGCATACCCAATTAGCAATTACTGAGTGTAAGCCAGCTAACTGCCACACTGAGGAGTGCGCACACACACACACACACACACACACACACACACACACACACACACACACACACACACACACACACACACACACACACACACACACACACACACACACACACACACACACACACACACACACACACACACACACACACACACACACACACACACACACACACGCGCCTGGGAGCTAAATGCTGCTGCTTTGTTTTCCAATGTCGGCATTGACATTTAATTAAGCCCTGTGTGTGTTAAAGCTAGGCTAATTCCGTTGCTCCAAGCCTCAGCCCTAACATTTGGTTAAATTCTCAAACACTCTCCGCTTGCTACAGTAGCTCAACACGTTGCTAATACTACTAAAGCCAGATAAGTGGCCTCTCTGATTCCGGCAGTAATGTCATTCAGTGATGCCAACAGTGATGTTATTCAGTGGAACCATCGGAGGGGATTAGGAAACGGTGCCTATCAAACCTGCACTTCATCAGTGATTGCATAGTACTCGCTGTGACGCCTCTACCTCCCCCTCTCTCCTGCTCTTCCTTTCTCTCAAGTTCGGATTAACTGAACACTGCAGTCTGCATGCCTGTGTGTGTGTGTGTGTGTGTGTGTGTGTGTGTGTGTGTGTGTGTGTGTGTGTGTGTGTTGCACATTATTGTCAGATCAGTGAATCAGCACTAGAGCTGACCTCAGAGAGAGAATGAATGAAGAGAGGAGAGAAAAACAGATTGCATTGGCGGAGTGGTTGAATCATTGGTTGAATGAAAGAGGGAGCCAGAGAGATGTGCACGCTTAACACGTTCACACGCTCACACGCTCCAAAACACGGCAGGATGTTAGGACAGTAGCATTTCCAATTAATCACCAAAGCTAGACAGGAGGGGAGGAGAGAGGGAGAGGCAGAAGAGAGGAGGATATCAGGGAGGAGAGAGAGATGAGATGGACCACCGGGAGCGGATTGGGAGAGGAGCAGAAGGGAGGGGGATGAGAGGGAGAGAGGAGAGTGAGACAGATGTGATCTCTACAGAGGTCCCTGTTCCTCCTGCTGGGAAACAAAGCCTGCTCTGGAGGGAGCCTCTGCTTCTACAGCTACCACAGAGAGCCCTCTGTGTGTGTGTGTGTGTGTGTGTGTGTGTGTGTGTGTGTGTGTGTCTTTGAGGGAGAGAGAGACATCCTGGCTTGAGAGAGAAACATGAACAAGAACATACTCTAGATGTAAGCCTGGAATCACTAGCAACAGTACCACCTGTAGAGAGGAGAAGGAGGAGGGAGGAGGAGAGGGAGGGATCGTGCTGAACATGATGAATTTCCATCGTTCTCTTGGCTGCTTTTCTCTCTCACACCTTCAGAGGCCTGACCTATTCATCAGACAGACCATTGGACTAGGGCAGGGGGAACCGACCTTGCTTGTGTATATAGCATGAGCATGTGGTGAGGCATTTGTTTAATGTGTGCGTGTGTGTGTGTGTGTGTGTGTGTGTGTGTGGGTGTGTGTGCTGGGCTACACCCCGTCTGACCCATTTTGGCTGGTCTGGTCTCTGCACAGTGGTGTGTGAGTGTGTATGTGATAGAGAGAGAGTGTGTATGTGTGTGTGTGTGTGTGTGTGTGTGCGCGTGCATGTGCGCGTGATTGCTCTAGTGCTGTATTAAAGCTGCTCATTCAAGTGTAACAGCTCCCTTTTCTATCACCCAACAAAAAACGAAACATAAAAACAAAAGCAACAATGGAAACAGCATTTGCTGCTGTCTTAGGGGAGTGTGTGAGTGTAGAGGTTGATAGATTTTCCAGTGCTGCAGTGGAGAACTGTGATTGGATATAAATGACAGGAGAGTGTGACGGATGGACACACACACGCGCACAGACGCACAGACGCACACACAAATGGGACTGGTACACTACTGTTGGACAAGCCACAATGAGAAAATGTCATTTTGCTATTCTCTGTCATTCTCCATTCCTCCGTTTCCATCAAATGCTTTATGCGAGGGGAGGGAAGACAGATGCCCTGGCTCCCACAGAGAACGGTATTTGTCCTCTGTGGCGCAGGGTACAGATCCCTCTCTTTTCAGACAGGCTTTCTAGAGGCTGGGCTTTGATGTTTGACCAAACTAAGTGCATTTTCGTGTCCAAATAAACCCTTTTGACACCCTCTATTCATCCACCACTCTCTCCTGTATCTCTCTCACCATTTCTCTGTCTCTTTCCAACTCTTTCTCTGTCCCAATGCCAGCCTCTCCTCCATCTCTCTCTCCAGCTGCCCCCAAAGTCCCCCCCTGTGCTGATTGCATCTCTGGCTGGTGGGAGACTTCCTCTGGCAAAACACTGCAGGCAAGAGATGACGAGACAAAGGCCAATGCAGCACTGGCCAGCTAGTAACTAGCCAAGAGAAAGTAGGCTTTGCCAACTACAAACTAGCCAAGAGACAGAGACCTAAATAGTACTGGCCAACTATAAACTAACCCACAGAGAGACACTAACAGAGGTCAGCTGGCGGTGTTGGACTCCCTTTGCTCACATTCTAGCGGAGCTATCAGAGATCAACACCAGACCAGAAAGTCACGACTGTTGTCCAATTCCCCCCCCAGAAGAACAAAACTGCTACTGTCTCCATATGCAAGGGCATGTTTGCTCAATTGGTACTGAGGAAAATAGAGAGTCCATCAACCATCACAGCTCCAACACACACACTCTATAAATAAGTGATTCATTCTCAATTATTCTTCATGCGGAGCACATCGGAGACGACGTGTCTGGCCAGAGCTCAGTCTTTCGCTGCGACCCAACAGGAATTAACTGTCACCGACCAGTGGGTCTCTTTCTGGCGTTGTGGTAAACACAAGCTTTTCTGTAGGCTGTGTTTCACGTCCTTTCAAAAACTCTGAGTCTGTGCCCTCTGAAACACCACAGCTATATATAACCCATATAAAAGAGACATGTCAGGAGTAAGGAGCAGGGGAGAAAGCCTGTTTCCGCTACCTTAAGACCAGCATGACAGAGTGCATCATACTGCAGACCAGAGAAAATCTCCCTTTCAACACCTCTCTTTTATAAGGCTTAAACACTCCAATCTGAGTCACTGCAATCTCTCTATCAAACCCGTAGTGCCAACCGCCGACACAGTCCCTCGATCCCTCTCACAGCCCAGGAGTTCCTTAACAAATCAACAAATGAGGGATTGAAGTGAGATTGACAGTACAATATGTGTAATTCTCTGGGATAAACTAACCTAATCAAGCAGTTCCAGCTCCGCACTGTGTCTCTGTAGCTAGCTGCATGCACCATTTTAAGGAATACTAGATATCATTTCTTTCGGGTTTTCAGTCATCTCCATACATAAAAGCTTGATACTATTTCTACATAAAGCCTTCAGCAGAGGCCGACACCATCAGCTTGATATGATTTATGACTTGAGGGACTTGAGGGACCAGGGATAGAAAAAATCTATAATCTTGTTTCACTTTTCTTATTTAAATTATTATACGGAAAATCCATATTTAGCGTTTTGAGCAGTGTGAACACAGTGGGACACCCTCCACTAAAGCATCCCAAATGACTGTGGAGAGAACCATGAGATGAGAGCTGGACATTAAAGTCGATTGCTTTCTGGAAGGCTTCAAATGAAAAACGGCGGCTTTATGCTCATTCTGTGGAGTAGAGTGGGGAAATATAATCAAACACAGAGTCGGGAGAAACCGTGACCAGTGGGAAGGAAAGGGCAGGGTGCCTTCTCACAAGGCATCCTTAGTAGAACATAGAGTCAGGAGATCTCACTAATAAACCTCTTCTTCGGTTTCTCTCCCTTCTCTCCCTTCTCGCTTTCTGCCTCTCACTCTCTCTTCATCACTCCACCCTCGTTCCTTAACACTGGCTGCCTCTCCTGTAAATACCCCCCCCCCCCCCCCCCATCTCTCTCTCTTTAATGTACACTTACTGTAGTATAATTGCATTGAGCGGTGCAGTAAAAACAGCTGAAACAGAACAAATTAACATGTACTCGGTGTAAGGCACAATGATATGACCCTCTGTGTTATAGCCTATCATTCAAAGTAAGAGATCCACACGCTGCTGTCGTATTCTCCTTAATTGGCTCAGTCTGCGTCTGTTACTGTGTGTGTGAGAGAGTGTGTGTGTGTGTGTGTGTCGACAATGGAAACGGCATTTGCTGCTGCAGAGAGAGAGAGAGAGAGAGAGTGTGTATGTGTGTACTACTGCATATGTATATATCTGAGCCAAGACACTTAGTGATATAGTAAAAGTGACATCAGAATTGAGGGTTGTAGCTGGAAGCTAGTGGACATGAGTGGTCCTCTGACCTCCACCCTGTAGTTCCAGCTATTCCCAGGTGAAGTCCCGGGCTACAACACAGACATAGCGAACCCTGCAACCTTGCCACCAAAAAAAATATTTATTTCTCTCACTTCCTCTCCTCCTTTATGCCGGGGCTTTGAGCAAGGATCATTTCACGACTCACTGACCTCTTTGTGCCTCTTCCACAAAAACAATAATAAACCATAGTACTGAAATGTCTTGTGTGAATGTGTTACCTCAGGGCAGGGGTAGAGGTTATTTGTAGTACATGTGTCCAATGATGAGATTTGGAGGGTACACACTCAAAGAACATCCTCGATCAGAGATAATGAAATCAAGACCTTCTTGTCTGAAACTTTGTGTCTGATGAGGGTCTTTGTTGACCGAGACTGTCACTATCTTGTAAATAAAGTCTAGTGTTTATCTATGAAGAGAGCATCACTCATCTAATTCTATCAACATTCAAAATTAAAACTACACTAAGTGAATGCATCTCCTTCTGGAATGTCCCCCTTCTGGAATGTTTCTCTGTGCATGAAAAAAAAAAAACACTAAGAACAAAGGTCAAATAAAGGTTTGAGAACCTTTTATTCCCTAAATTGAAACCAAACTTTGAATGAAACAAAACTTAGAAAAAAGATCAAATAAAGGTTACACATAACTGGTGGAAGGAAGCCCCCCCCGTTCTCTCCCTTCATCCTCTCCCTCTCACGCTGAGTCTGGTCAGACCCCTGCTGTGTTTGGTCAGACCCCTGCTGTGTTTGGCCATATGGTACACAGCAGGCCTCTCAAGAGATCAATAATACAACGCAACTTACCACTGTATGACTTCACACCACACACACACACACCCCTTTACATAACCCCTCGCTCACACACCTCACCCTCATATCACCCCACACTCTGTGTGTGTGTGTGTGTGTGGGGGGGGGGGGGCGCGTGTATCCTCTCTCTTACCCTCTGTGCTGAGTCCAGGGCTGGATGTAAACTGGGCCACATCTACGATTTTCACAGCGAACTGCTGTCCCGTCTCTCTGTTAATGCATCTCCTCACCACACTGAATGGACCCCTGCAGGAGAGAGAGGACAGGGAGTACACACACATTAGTGATCCATCCATAAAAGATCAAATCTAAAGTGCATTTCACAGGGGTCACAGACCTGCAACACATGTTTACAGAAGAATGAATTCATTTTAAAAGGGAACAATAATAACAACAACAAGGTGTTTAAAACATTGACAACGACGCCGCGAAACCTGAGGCGGGGGAGATTACTATAATAACGAAAGTGAAGGGTCGCCTTATAAAACACACCACTACCTCAGCGCTCTAGTCTAGCCACGACAGCTGAGGTCAGTCCCATGAACCTCCAGTCACTTCAGCTATTGAATCACACCCCTATGGAGAAAATGCATTATCCATTGCACCTGACCGTAGCCGAGATGGAATTGACCCGCGATGCTGTGAACTCAGTGTTTAGTAAACAGATGACATCGTCCCCCTGGCCTCTCTCACAGCAGCCCGGGGGCAGAGGTAAGGCACTTTACAGAGACGGAGCTAAATAAAGCCCTCGCTCATACAATGGTGGAGGGAGCGTAATGGAGTTGACCCCAACTCAGGGAGGTGTTTAGTAAATAGAAAGCTTCCTCTTAGGAAGGCTTAACAGGAGGCCAGAGGGCAGCCAGGGGAGAGAGGGCAGGGATAAGACAGAGGTACTGGACGGTAGGGAAGTGTAGAACAAGCCCAAGGTCGGGTACAATCACTCACAAGCACACAGACACGCACACACAGTAAGGCCTTCCTACTGTATAGAAAGCCCTCTAGGTCATAGGAAACACCTATATTTAAACCAAGAGGAAGTCCACAAGAGATATAAAAGGACTCAGTCACCTGGATCATGAGGACACTAAGCCGCGCGCACGCACACACACACACACACACACACACACACACACACTTGCACGCACATACCAGGAGAGAACCCTTCTACTTCTATTTAATCATAGTGCACGTGTGTGTACTGTATGTCGAATCGTCGGTGCGAACACATTACCCAAGCCTGAATACACAGCTGCCTTTGACCTCTCTCTCCTTGGAAAGCGGAACGTTACATCAGCCCCAAGCCCTCAGGTGTGTGTGCACAACGTTTGAGTAAAGATGACCCAATTCACACCTGCACATCCTTCGAGACAGAGGTAGAGAGGGAGGAGGAGAGAGTGTCCACATGCGTATTGGGGACCAGTGAGTGGTGAGTGTATTGCTCCCTCTCTTCCTCCATCCCTCTGTACATGTCCCTCGCTCACTCCTTCACTCTCTCCCTCTCTTTCTGAACTGTTAGTGAACTGAGATGGAGCAGTTTTTAAACCAGGAGATAAACAGTCTCGCTCCCTGCTGGGTGAAGTACACACATCCATCCACTATCAACCTCTTGCATCATCACAAGGCACCAGACACCAGTAACATGATTGTCTCCAGTTCACTTCATAACAAAATACCATCATCGCCAAGCGCCAAACACTGTCAGCGCTTAGCTTACCTACATCATCAGAAAGCGCCAGACAGAGCCACTCTAATACACAGTGAATGAGTGAGTGAGGTAAACAGTAAAGAGTGTGTGTGTGCATGTGTGTGTGTGTGTGTGTGCGTGCGTGTGTGTGTGCGAGGTGTTCTCTGTTCACAAACACAGACTGGTTGAGCAGATGGTGATCAGGCTAAAGCTGCTTAGTGTCAGAGCGGTGAGGAACAGCGGCACTCTGCCCACAGATACACAACATACACACACCCCCACCCACCCACACACACACAGACCTAGACCAAACTATACAGAACACACACACACACAGACGGGATAGAAAAAATGCTGAGTAAGGCATTATCACTCTGACCAGCCTGTAACTTCTTCTAGATCACAGGTCAAATAACTCAGAAAGGGGGAAGGAGTGTGTGTGTGCACATGTATGTGTGGGAGACAGACACACACACATGCATACACACACACACACACACACAACAGTGAACTGACTTTTAACTACTGACAGTGCTCCTGGGTCGTCAGCTTGGCAAACAGGAACATTCCGCGGTTTCCACGGTTTGCGAGCACATGATAGATATTTAGTTTAAAGGCTTGTTTGAGCAGTAATTAGCCTACTGAAAACACTCTAAATTCCATGTCAGCTCAGGTCAGGCCACCTCATCCATCTACTCTAGACAGAGGAAGCAGAGGACCAGTGATATCATGGGGCAGACGAGACATACTTATCGTGCAACACTTAAGTCTTCTTTCATGAGTAAACGATCAACCTGGATCAACTAGTTTCAACCTCCTCACATCTACAGCCTACACAGAGCACACTACAGCAGGAAGAGGAATCAAATGTTCACACACACACACACACACAACTGATAAACACCACTAGTTAGTGGGATTGAGAATGACAGTACTGACATTGGACAGTAGGGTCTAATGAGCAGGTACACAGGTGTAGCCAGGTTCTCTCCTCTGTGCTTGCTAACCCCCTCTGATCCACAGTGGACTTTTACTCATGTCCTCTGGAAACTTCCCTCTTCAATCACGGGTATCAGCTGATCACCAATTCTCATTACAATGCAGCCCCTGCTGTTCTCCCTTATCTGATCCTGCACAATTCTCCAGGCACATACTCTACTCTACTCTCTCTGTCTGTCTCTCTCCATCTCCTTGTCTTTCTCTCTCTTAATCTCTCTCTTTCTCTCTCTCTCTCTCTCTGTAGAATTACATTACCAAAACGGTAAATGTCAGGGCTTTCTTCCGGACTCGCACACAATAGACAACAAGCCCCTAAGGTGTTTTGGAGGAGAGGGAGCGAGAGAGAGAGAGAGCGAGAGAATGAAAGGGAAAGTGAGAGTGAAAGAGTATCGCCCTTCAAGCTAAGTTTACAGTAGCTGCATTACAATCGTGACAGACTGACTTCTGTTGAACACAAACAACAGCGCTGTGTGTCTTCAATGGGAAATACAGGATAACAAATAGGCTGGTATCTAAAAAGAGAGACAACGCAGAGACAGACAGACAGAGTAGCCTATAAATTCAAGCAGAGAGGCTTCGGCAGTCATTTGGGCTGAGTGTATCTAGCCGGGGGGGATAAGTGAGGAGCTGAATGTTGAACAGATGAGGGGCTCATTCACAGAAGCCCCAGTGTAAATCTAAAAAGATGAAGACGCACAATCTCCCCTCTCACATCAGACTGCATTGCCATAAACTGGGCAGATTAACTTCGGAAAATGTCTCTGTGGAGAGGAAGGCTGGGACAATAAAAAAGGAGAGGGGGACAGGAAAAGAGTTGAGTTATAGACAACTCAAGAGGCGGAACCCAGTGCCTGTACATAGAACTGTACAAGGAAGCCGCCATTATGTGTCTGAATGGGTTTCGCAGCTGCACATGGAGTCAGCCATTATGGGTCTGAAAGGGGTTCAGCTGCACCAGTCAGTTCAGTTGATCTTGTCTAACTCTTATCAGAGGGAATTATGCAATTTCCTCTCCTACAAGGATGGCAGGAAGAGAAGAGGGGAGAGAGAGTGGTGACCTGCAGCTGCAGAGAGGGTGGTGAACTGAGGGCTGAGACATGCTGTGCGTGCGTGTGTGCGTGTGTGCGCGTGTGTACACCATATGTGGAGGTTGAGGACGAAAGATTCTCACAGTGTAGAGGGGAAACATCTACTGGAACTAAACCCATTATAAACCTCTCAATGACCCCTGACCTCTGACGTGAGGATAATGACAAGAGAGAATGATATACAGAAGGGCAACGACCTCAACCTCCAACCTGATGATGTTACCATTGACCCTGAGAGAGACGGGGAGGGAAGCATTGCTCACATTCCATGTCTGAGCTTTAGAGTAACCAATGGGGATTTATTGTAACATTAAAAAAGGGACACCCAGTGTGTACAGTATGTGTGTGATTACACACGTGTGTGTGTGTGTGTGTGTGTGTGTGTGTGTGTATTAAAGGTGATTTGCAGTACTCCTCACATGAACTACAGAGTGCATCCATCACACTGCGTCTCATTCCGTAAATGTCACCGGTTTTACGACATTCACAATCGTCCACAACATACATCACTCACACACACATTCTCATTACCACACCTAATGGGCTAACCCCTCAAGAGAGAGAGGATGGCCCTTTATCTGTGTCTGTGAGTGTCTGTGTCTGTGTGTGTGAGTGTGTGTACATGTGTGTGTGAGTGTGTGTGTGTGTGTGTGTGGGACTATGATCCATGATACTGCTGTAATTCTGTCACAGTTGTTAACTGGCCCAACAGAATCCCAACACCATAACCATTAAACAGACTATTATGGGATCAATAGAGGGAGCAGCCTTAAGCTGGGTCACACTAGGGAGGCTACACACACATTCAGTCTTGGTTGACTGTTGTTCGACTGCAGGTGGGATGGTACATTTCCTCCCCCATCATTGCTGGGTGACATTACTAAAGCTCCAACCTATACCCTAACAGACACAAAACATGGACTGCATCATTTTACAGCCTCATAACAGTATCAGAAATGTTCTATGGATTAATGACTCTACAACAGAGGAGGAACATTCAGACAATCGTCCCTAATTGGGAAGCAGAGAAATGGCTTCCATCTCACATGTCTGACACTCCCCAGAGAGACAAAGAGAGAGATGAGAGAGGAGGGGGAGGGGGAGAGCGCTATCACACTAGAATAGCTGCAGTTGTGTTGATTTCACTATGCAGGGGATGCTGTTTGCATCTGGTGCATTTGATCTGGACAACAGATGAACTGAGCAGCCACCTGCGGTCTCCCTGTCTGTCTATCAGGCACCAAGTCAAAGCCTGCTAGTGTTGGCAGTAAAGACCCAGAGACAGACAGACAAACAAACAAACAAACAGACACAGAGACAAAGAGACAGACGGTCAGACAAACGAAGACAGATGGACTGACGGACGGAGGGACGGAGGGAAAAGGAGAAAAAGGGAGCGGGAGAAGGGAAAATAACGGTAGAGTTTCTCAACAGAAGGTTCCCTGAAAGAAAGGTAAGTGTACATAAGAGAAGAATAAAGCCCCCCTGCCTGCCTTCAGTCTGTATCTGCCCTGACAGGAGAGAGAGAGAGTTGGGAAAGGAAATCAAAATGACAGAAAGACAGAAAATACAGACTCCTTTCAACAACAAAGGCAAAGCAGCCGGATGAAAGCAGCACTGCATTTGATGAACCGAGGAAAGGGGAGCTCCAGTGAACATAAAAACAATACAAGCCTTTATCATTCCCTCTCAAGTACTTTTCTTTTGAGAGAGATAAAGAGAGAGGGTGGTCCCTGAGCACACAGGAAGGGAGGGGAGGGGAGGGGAGGGGAGAGAAGAGAAGAAAAGAGAGGCAGGTTCCGTGGTTATGCAACAGATGGACAGACACAGACACGATTCACAACCAGCAATTAGGGCCCTGGCTGTCCTGAGTAATCTCATTTTCATTACCTAACTATATTTCACACTACTGTAGAATGTCAATGGCACGACTTGCCAGCTCCCGTCAATGAGCTTCACGTGATCTTGGTGTGTGTCTAAGTGTGTGTAGCCTATTTGTGTGTGTAAACAGTGTTGCATACCCATGTAGGAGAATGTGGCCGCGTCTGAATGCTCATACTGCCAACTAATTACTAAAAGCATATACTGCAATCGTCATGCTATTTAGGCCATACTGTTTAGTAAAAATGTACAACCGTGAACACAGTGAAAACCATTGTTATTGGTTTTGGTAATTGGTTAAATTTCCCCACTTCCCTAAAATCGGAAAGGACTACCTGAATAGTGTGCCGTGAATTCCTACTACATGAAAAGGCAAAACGTAGTATGACATCCTGGCATTTTATAGAACAGTACATAGTCCATTTTGGCAAATTTTGCATACACTGCAAAAACGTCCTAATCCTGCATACTGAAAACGGCTACTAAATAGGTGGCGGTAGAGCATTCCGACACGGCCTGGGTGTTGCCCTCTGCCCACTCCCTGGCCTTTGACCTGGTCATGCCCCTTAACCTCAGGGCAAAGGAGGCTGAGGCTGGTACGATTTAGTCCCCTGTGCCAGCTGGGAGAGGGAGGGTGGTGGGAGGGAGAAAAAGAGAGATGGATGGATGGATGGAGAGAGAGAGAGAGAAGAGAGAGTGTGTGTGTCAAATACATAGTGTCAGCATTACCACAACATTGTGAGTTGTGGGCTAGCAGGACAGTCAGGTGACACATCTCTAAGGTCACTATCAGCAGGCAAATGATGGAGCTTAAGTTATTGTATCTAACTCCAGCACTGCTAAGCCTCAGAGACTGTACAAGTGAAAAACCATTTCACTGTAAAATTCTGCCTGTGGTTTAAGCCCTTTTATGAGCTAGCCTTAGAGCCCCCCCCCCTTTACAGTGAGGACTCTCAGGGGATATTTCTGTACTTCTTAGTGGATATTATCTTAACCGTCTTATTATCATAGCCATTCAACTCGGAAATCCACAGATAAAACAGGCTGTGAGCCCTGCGCTCTGGAAACACACCGGAGCATCACCTCACAGCACATCTCCAACATCCACTGCTCATACCTGACAAATGTGTGTAAGGGAGGGAGTTTGTGTGTGTGTGTGTGTGTGTGTGCGTGTGTGTGCATAAGAGACGTGTGTCAAATTGTGTACACAGCAGACAGAGGTGTGTGTTAAGACTTCCCTCTCTAACATCATGAGTGACTCGGTTCCTCTAAGGCCATTAGAGCTCTCTAAGCACCGGCACCACATGACCCTGTCCCTGGTAACAGCCCTGCATTAACTAGAGGAGGTCAGGGGTGACAGAGAGAATGACCTATGAGGGTAAATAAAAAACCCATTTACATGATTTCATTAGGGGGGGGGAGGGGTGAAGGAAGCTTGCCAGAGAAGTCTCTTTCTCTCTCTACCACTCTTTAACGGTCAGGCAGTATCTCTGTCTCTTTACCTCTCTCTCTCTCTCTCTCTCTCTCTCCCCCTCCCCCCCCCCTCTCGGCTGCTTGACTCAGCACAACGAGGACACGGCTCTCTCCTGCTGTGAGTGGGAATTAAACTGGAGGCAGGTCCTAAATGACTAATGAGTAATGAATAATGTGTGAATGAAAAAAAAAAAAGAAAGAGAGAGAGAGAGAGAGCAATTCCTATGAACAGTAAGTGATGTGGTGTAGGGTCTGCTTACTGAATTTGGGTGGGCGGAGAGAGTCGCCCATATGAGGTCACCTTATTGAGAAAGTATGTGCGTGTGTGTGTGTGTGTGTGTGTGTGTGTGTGGGGGGGGGGGGGGTAAACAACAGTGTCTGAGGCTGCATGGAGTGACGTGATACCCTGAACACGTTGTGTCCCCACACAAAGGGAGAGGCACACACATTTTTCCTAGGCAACAGCAGCAGAGTGAAGCCTCATGAATAGTCACAAGAAAACACGTCACACCCTACCCACCCACCCGCCCGCGCACACGCACACACACCCACACCCACCCACACCCACACACACACACGCTCTAAGATGCCTCATGTCTGACTAACACATGTCTGTTATGTGGATGTGTGTGCGTGACAGTACCAGGACCTCATCAGAACTGTCTGGTGTGTGCATGTGTGCGCGTGTGTGCGTGCGTGTGCGTGCGTGTGTGTCATGGAGCAGTATGCTGCTGCTGATCACTCTAAGTGGACCCAGCAGTGCTACAAATTCAATTAAACGCCTGACATTTCCCAGCGTCTGCCTACAGGCTTCACAGAGACATGAGAGAGAGAGAGAGAGTGAGAGAGACAGAAAACTAAAAACTAGGAAGAGAGCACATCACCCAGGAAAGAGAGAGAGGGAGGGAGGGAGGAAGAGCTACCACAGCAGGGCAGGCAGAGTACATTATATAGAGTACATCACACTAGTGTAGAGGATGGAGAGAGCTGCCAGAGTAGCAGAGTCTCCCCTAAGGGAGAAAACTTACACATGGGCTCAAAGGTGGGTGGGTGTGTGTGTGTGTGTGTGTGTGTGTGAATGAACAGTGAATTAGTGTGTTTTAGTGTGTGTCTTACCTAGTTCTTAAACACATAGCCTGGGGGGAGAGAGAGAGAGATCCCCAAATCCCTACCTCTCATCGCTCCTCTATGTTTGTTCTTTTCCTCCCTCTCGATCCATGGCCTTCCCTCCCTCCCCCTGTATCCATCCATCCATCCATCCATCCATCCCTCTGGGACCATGATTATCTAAGGCAGCAGCATTGGGCGGCTTACTTATGCTCTCTTGGGGTTTAAAGAGAAACCAAGGCAGGGTGTGCTGTGCTGCAGCGCTCTCTCTCTTGATCTCTTGCTTTTTCGTTCGCACATACGCACACACACACACACACACGCACGCACACACACACACACACAAATCACCAGGTTTGCCCAGACAAAATCACTCATCTGCTCTGCTTTGGCCTGGTAAAGGAAGTGGCCAATGGCCGCTAGCATTCTAGCAGGGGCATGGCGAGGTTTTACAGCCCACATAATTGTTGAAGCTGATGCTGCTGAAGCTGATGTTTGCTTTACAGCCACTTCTTCTTCAGCATTAGCTCATGAGGCTGCTACTGCTGCTGCACTGCCTGCTGGGACATTAGCATTCTCATGAGTGGCTATAAATCAGCAGAATGATGTCATCACCACCAGCAATCACGGCACAGTTATGTCATCTTCAAAGCCTTACATCATTTCTACTTCTCGTTTCTCTGTGGGCTTTTTTTTTTTTTTTTTTTTACTCAGAGTGGCAAATATGACAAATTTCACATAAAACACAGTTCAATCAGCAAATTGGGTAGTGAGAGTGATTGTGAACCCCTTGGCTGTGATGTGTTCATTTGTGATGACAGAAGCAGTGGAAGACAAAGACAAGAAGTGTGCCTGGGGTAAAAAATGACAATGAAATCATACATTAACATTCTGTGTGAGTCACTGCTTCCACACGCAGGCCAATAATCTGGAGTACCTCTCCCTGCTGCTGCTCCACACACACACACACACACACACACACACACACACACACACACACACACACACACACAGAAAAGTCCTCTCTGCTTCTGCACTCCTTCGTCTGATCCCTTGCTTGGTTTGTTCAAAGACTCACTCCCTCTCCTCCAGGGTAGTCAGAGGGATAGAAGTTCGGTTCTCCAGAGCTAAAGCTGCTTTACAAAGAGGAGGGCCTCAGCGACACACACACATATACACACACACACACATACACTCCCTGGTGTCCAAAACCTCTTGTAAGAGAGAGAGAGAGAGAGAGAGAGAGAGAGAGAGAGAGAGAGAGAGAGACACAGAGAGACAGAGAGAGACAGAGAGAGAGAGAGAGAGAGAGACACAGAGAGACAGAGAGAGACAGAGAGAGAGAGAGACACAGAGAGAGACAGAGAGAGAGAGAGACGGCCATGCCTGACACTTGTCCATGCTGCAACGCCACGCAGCATCTGTTCATGAACATTAAGATGCTGTAGAACTCTGTAGAGAGCAGCATGGCTAATGTGAGAGACCAGCTGAGTCAGTAGAACACAAACACGCAGTGTGGGACTGGGGGAGGACTCGTCTTTACTCTCCAGGGAGAGGAGAGAGGAGGGGAGGAGAGGAGAGGTTAGGGTTGGGTAGAAGGGCAGAGGAGAGCGAGGGGAGGGGAGAGGAGGGGAGGGGACCCGTGGTGCAGCCTACTACTGATGTACACTCCTCTGCTGCTGGGTAATGCATCATGAGACTGGAAACCCACAGACCACCTACTGTAGGACACAGGTTGATAAATCACGCACATACACTATTCATGTTGTTCAGGGGATGTAAGGGCCTGTGGCAGGTTGGGTTCAGAACCACCACAGCCTGGATTCAGTGGGTTCAGCGTGCTTCGATAAAAACCGAGCCTGCAGCCCAGAACCCACTCAACAACCCCGAACTGAGGTAACCGCTGTTGGAGAAATGTGTTGTAAAAAATAATTGCAAATCAGGCACTAATGACTGCTGCCCTCTTCCAATGCCACCCCCCCCCCCACCACACACACACACACACCCCACCCCCCACCCCCCAAAGTGAAGCTTCAACGGGCAGGGCCGCTCTGGACCCCGCCAAGCACCCGCTGAGCATTTCCTGTGGAATGAGGCCAGGGCAACAACAAAACACAATTAGTTACATAAGGGCTACAGGGGCCCTCAGCTGGCCCCGAGGACCTCTATCTCTTGCGTACGGACACACACACACACACGCGCAGACACACACACACACACATACACACCTCAGCCGCTCCCCTGACCCAGAGTGAGGACTGGGGGGGGGGGGGGGGTGAGAGGGGAACAGGGGACACAGAGGGGAGTATGTTGAAGTTTATGGAATGTGACAGGGAGGCCCACTGTGTCCTCACCCCTCTGATCTCCCCTGCGTCTCCCTCCACGCGCACGCGCACAGGCTGACAGGACTACAGAGGGTAGTGATTCTGTTATAGGATGAACCTTAAATGAATTAATGTACTTTGAAGAAATACAGAGTACCAGATGGCTCCCATTCAGTCTGTTGAGGACACAACAACAACAGCAGCAGGGTGTAAAGCAATAAGAATACATCCCTTCATATCCACAGATTGAGATAAAGAAGCCAGTCTCTGTGTGTGTGTGTGTGTGTGTGTGTGTGTGTGTGTGTGTGTGTGCCGCTGGCCCAGCTCAGATGGCAGTGAGGGGATATGAGGGGTGACGGCTTACAGTAGAAGAGTGGAGGCCCTCTCCTCTCCACTCCCACACAGCTGAGATGAATAAGTAACTATAGCTGTCCTATGGGGCCCAGTGACACCTCTACCCCTGTGAGTAGTCAAGTCACACCGTTGGCTAAGTGGCCAGCCTGGTAACAGGGTACTGGAGATAACAAACTCATATGAGGCAGCTCTCTGGTGGGGCCTGAGAACGAGACATGTGATTAAATGGTAGAGTGACTGTGCCCAAAGCGATGTATGACTCCTCACTTAAACACAAATGTCAGGAGAGAGGGAGGGAGGGAGGGAGGGAGGGGGAAACTAAAAAGAAAGAAATGCAGCTCGGAAGAAGAGGAGATGAGACAGAGAGTGAGAGAGTTCTACAGCCAAGCCACTGAGTGTGTGTGTGTGTGTGCGTGTGCGTGTGTGTGCACGCGCAGAAGATTTAGAGCGAAGTTGAGGATTTGCTGTGTGTTGCTGTTCTCTGTCTGCCCCTCAGCAGTGTGCTCTGACAGACAGACAGGAGGCACTCCTGTGGATTAGCTTGCTGATTTGTTACCTAACATTTGCTAAATAGCTAATCAATTCTGAGAGAACGGTCTGTTAGTTTGAATCGTACCATACGGTTGATGGGAACATTTCACTAATAAATCCCTCAAATGAAATGGCCCCTAGCTGCTAGCTGACGCAGGGAGGGAGAGAGAGAGAGGGGGGGGGGGGGGGGGGGGGGGAGAAAGAGGCAGAGAGAGACAAGTTAGAGAAGAGTGGGGGTAAGACAGGCATGGATAAGATCCTAGGGTAGCCTTTGGCCCAATCATTTGAGGAACATTCACAGAGGGAGACAAAGGAGCAGGCAAGACTGAATTATCGATCCAGTTGTCTAGAGCTAGTACACATCTTTTCAAGGATACTATGATTCAGGGATTGGTTTCCAACCCTTGTGAACACAGTAATGTAATCACGGTTCATACAATTCTGGCAGATGTTGACCTACTGTATGTGTTGTAAGGCCAAACATTGAGCAAGAACCTGTGAGGTCATAAAAGAGAGAGAATTGTAAATTCCTTCTCAAACACAAGACAGGTGATGAGGGTCAAAGGTCAGAAGATCTACCCTTCCCCACCCAATAGTATTAGCATGACGTCTGTGACTGTGAGAATGACCTCTCAGAGCACGCAAAGAAGTTGAGAGGTGTTTGTTTATGTAGCAATGGAAGGGGGCCGTTTCAGTGCGGATGCACTACCTTTTGTGCTGTATCAACTTCCAAGTTTATTTTTGTTTTAAAGTGCATTATCACCAGGGTCTCAACACACTGTACATCCTATCAAAATAAAACACTTAACATGAAATAAAAGCATACCGTATACACCGGGTACAATATCGACATGGGTAATGTACAGTATATGTCCTGACCTCCTGGCAGACGCCGTACGACTGTCCATCCAGGGAGACTACAGGACATAAGATAGCTTCATAACGACACAATAACGGGCCAGTCTGAGCCTCCTAAAGCTCATCTCCTGGGAGAGGCTCTGTGTTATGTGCTGTAGAGCCTCTGTGTGATCTGCTGCTGCTATCTAAAGAAACATTACTGGCCTAGATGCTCCATTAGCTTCACTCTCATTCCCCCCCCCCCCCCCCCCCCATGCTAAATCATTGATAAGCTGCAGGCCCAGAACAATCTCAGAGGGGGGCCATTAGAAAGCATTTAAGCACAAACTCACCAAAGGGAGACAACATGTTTATACTCGAGGGCTGCTATGATCTACCATCCACCCCCTATGGCAAATAACACACACTTCAACCAAGGAACACAAAAACACCCAACCACAGCACTGTCGAGTGTGTACGGGTGAGAGGGAGGGAGCACATAAGTGTGTGTGTGTGTGTGTGTGTGTGTGTGTGGATGACAGCGCCAGGATCCCTAGCCTAATTGCCTCCCTCCCACAACTCTACAGAGATGTCTCATGGCAACAAACCAAAGTGTTATTTAACACACACATATACGCACACACGCACACACACACACACACACACACACACTAACACACAGCAACACACAGCCCCTCAGGTGTTTTGGCTTGTCGTTCCGACAGAGCGGTGATGGATTACAGCCTACAGAGAGGAAACTGGAACAGTTATTTACAGGATACCAAAGGTGTCATAACCCTGTACAGCACTATCACAGTACAGAACACATGACTCAGTCATTTACAAGTCATATTTTCCAAGCAGAGACACAACTTGATGAATATGAATATGGATAAGAAAACCGGTAGACTTGGTTTTTCTTCTGAGCCCAAACTGAACTCTGGCAGGTGAGAGGTGAGAGGAAGAACACACACCTGAGGTTGGTGACCCCAGAGAGAACGCAGAGCCAAGAACTACAGAAGAGGTGAGTTTCACCAGAAACTTGACATGCTGGGGAAAAAGCATCTGCAAAAGCTCTTCATGGTAGGAGTAGAAGTTAAACGAATGAGAGGATTTATCTAACTCTATGTTTTTCTGTGCTTTCCTTACTAATACAGTGGCAGACAGCCAACAGACTTTCCTCTGAGGGCTAGAACTATGAGGTCATTGGTTTACAGTAGGAGGTCAGGGCATAATGTTGACATTTAAAGCCCTAGTTGCTACGGTCGGTCAGCCTCTGCAGCCTCTTGTACAGTGAGACATAGTGCTTTATATGGAGGTTTATTTTCACTAAACTGGACCTCCCTAAGAGGTTAAAGTCCAGAGCTACTTTGAGAGTCCAACCACACCCATCACTCACAACTGGTTAGATATTCAGTTCCAATGTTCCACACTCGCCTCAGAAATGGAGACTCCTACAGTAAAAGCCTTAACCCCAGGCATCCTCCAATCCCTCTCTCAAAAATACCAGATCTGAATTTCATGTTTCTATCTTATGTCTTCTCCAGAGTTAATCTGTAGAGTGATCAGCACATTGGCTTGGTTGGCTATTTCCCCTCGCCTACTGCTGCAGTCTATAAAACTTAATGAGCCCTCAGAGCTCTGGCTCAGAACACACACACGCACGCACGCACACACACACACACACACACAGAGAGAGAGCACCCCCCTGTCTCCTTAAATTTCACATACACTTCAGTAATAAGTAGGATTGCATAACACCATTTCCTTTTTTCTTCTTCTCAACTGAGTAAGTTGCGCTGTGTGTGTGTGTGTGTGTGTGTGTGTGTGTGTGTGTGTGTCCATATATGTGGTGACAAGGGTCTTTGTTCTTATTGAGCCAGGCTCCTCAGTGGGGGGCTGAAAGGATCCCTCCACTCGTAAATGCTCTCCCCAGCTCAGCAAGCAAGATGTCCTCTGTAATAACCTCTGCTGTTCTGAAGTCTACACCCCTGCTACAGTATAGCTAAAACCCAAGTTGCACTGTAGGGAGGGAATGAGGGAAGGGGGGGGGGGGGTGAGAGAAATTCACTTTGATGGACGACCACAATGCCTGGCTTAAACACACAAAGCCATGTGCCTCACTCAGTCACATTTCTATTGATTTCTCCTGCTTAAAACCACATGCTTCCCTCACCCCCCCCCCCCCCCCCCGCCCCCCCCCCCCCCCGCCCCTCCCCCTCAGAGCTTAGAAGGGTGGTCTCATCCTTCTCAACCTCTCTCCACACTACCCCCTTATTTATTTATACAGCTAATTCGTTATTCCTCGCTTTTCTCAATCCCCCTTTCATGTATCACTTCCTCTCAGAACTAGCGCTCCGGAGGGCAGAGGCATAGCGTGAGACTAGTGTGTTCCGGGGGGCTATTCAGTTGGTACAGAGTGAAGAGATGAAGAGTAGAGAGAGAGGACAGCAAGAACGGTGGAAGAAATGATCATAAAGGAGTTAACCCCTACAGATTGAGGGGAACCAAGCAGACGGTGGGAGAGGAGAGGGAGAGGGAGAGAAAGGGATTGGAGAGGATCAAGTTAAGGAAAATGAGATGTAGAAGAAGTGGAGACAAAAATAGGAGGTTGAGTGTGTAAGTGTTCCTTTCCTCATATCCGTTGGTTCCTACTAATGTGAAAAGTCATTGATTGTGACAGCTACACAAGGGCCAAAATCCACGACCAGAGACTTTGACTGCTGGAGGACTATTTAGTTACTACACACACACACACACACACAACCAGACTGACCGCTGGAGGACTATTTAGTTATTACACACAGACAGACTTTGCTTGCTGGAGGACTATTTAGTTACTACATACAGAGACAGACTTTGAATACTGGAGGACTATTTAGTTATTACACACAGACAGACTTTGCTTGCTGGAGGACTATTTAGTTACTACATACAGAGACAGACTTTGAATACTGGAGGGCTGTTTAGTTATTACACACACAACCACAGCTGATAGAGCATGTCTTCAGCATCCTACTGTGCAGCAGTGAAAAGAGGGACGGTGGTTTAAATAGTATTCAGAGCTGGGGGATGAAACGCTTTGTAGACAGGATGTCTTCCAACTCACTTTGGGATAAGAAGAGCATTATTTATTTTTTTGCGACAGAGTAAGTGTGTGTGTGCGCGTACATGTGTGTGTGCATAATTGTGTGTGTGAGACAGAGAGAGAGAGAGATATAGGTATGTCAGTGGGGAGCGTTTCTGTGTGCATGCATGCATACACCGTAACAGTGCTTGAGTGCTTCTCTCCATCTCTCCTAATTTTGTCACTTCCCCATGTCTGTTATTCACCCCCTCTCCCCAGCGTCATGTAGTAATTGCACTGACATCTAGATTCTAGATGCCTGCAGCTCCAGGGGGCTTAGGGGGGGGGGGGGGCTGGTGGAAAGCTCTAAATAACCTCCTCTAGCCGCCGGTCCACAGGTTCAGCCTGGGCCTTCTCATCATCTCATCTGCATCCTGGAGCAACTGGACACCTCCTCCACACTATTACACACACACACACATACACTTTTACACACACACACACACACACACACGCACGCACGCACACGCGTTTGATACCATACCTCCACCAGCTTCCTCTGACACACATTACTAACCAAAATTGACTCCCTCATACACTTCAAACAGATGGCTGTATTTGTGTGCATCTGTGCTGTGATTTACATAGCTCACGGTTCTGTCTTTACATCTGGAGTCGTGTAATGTTCCTGCTTCTATTCTATTCTATTCCACTGGTCACCAACATGGTACAGACCAGAGCCACCCTCTCCTCTACCTGTTCCCCTGTCAGTTCTCCTGGAGTCTGAAGACATGGCAGAGGAGAGCTGCCAAGGACTTCAAAGAGCAAAAGCAGTCTACTGTTTTACAACCGTAGAGAAGTTTACTGGCCTCAAGACACAGCAGCACTACAGGAGAGAGAGGGAGAGAGGAAAAGAGAGAATGAAAGGGAATACATAAAAAAAGGCATTTCCAGAAACGCCATGACCCAGAAGAAACACAGGTTAACCTTGAGCTGTGGTCAACATAGCATGAAGGAGGAGAGGAGAGGAGAGGAGGCATTCCTCTGGGTCCCGGTCCCTCACAGTGGCCGAGGGCAAGCAAACAGCAACTACTGACGTCTGATCTAAGAACAGTGGCTCCTCTGAAGCACTGAATCCTTTCTAGCAGGAGTCAAAAGGGGGAGAGAGAGAGAGAGAACGGGCCGACGATACCACCAGCTTCTTTGATTGGAGAGTAAACAAGTCAACACAATGTTCCAAGCACACATTCAGAAGAGAATTCTTCTTATTTGCCATCCACTGCTACACCTCTAGAAGCGATCCATTGTAGACCAGGTAACGGCTCACTCCCCCTCACGCTACAGCCAAAAGACAAAGACGCAGGCAGAGCAGTATCGGATTTTTTTGCGAGTAAACATTGATCTACGTGGTAGAGAAACTTCTCTGGCTGCATTGTGCCAAACCAGCAGCCTAAGAAAATACACTAAATCTATCCTACACAGCCACACAGTCAATAGTCTGGCTGGGTAGTCAGAGACCTATTGTACGTGTATGTGTGTGTGTGTGTGTGTGTGTGTGTGTGTGTGTGTGTGTGTGTGTGTGTGTGGAGCCAGAACGCTGGCCAGTGTACTTCTGAGAAGATAGAAACTCAATACTCAGCAGAAAGCTCTCAGCGAGGCCTTTCTCTCTCACACAATGAGCTCCTGTCTGGTTATATAGGCCATCTCCAACTCTAACTGTGTGTATGCGTGTGTGTGTGCATGTGTTAGTGGGAGTCCCTCTCTGCTGTAAACAGAAAAAGGGTGGCTTCGAGAGATCGTCTAAGCAGGACCACAGGGTGATGGGAAAACTATGACCTTTATCTCCTCAGCAGGAACCAATCACACGGTGTGTGTGTGTGTGTGTGTGTGTGTGTGTGTGTGTGTGTGTGTGTGTGTGTGTGTGTGAGTGAGAGAGAGAGAGAGAGAGGCCCCAAGCACATCTGACACAAAATACTAGTGTCAGAGGGTCAGAGGGTCAGCGGGCCAGGTAGTTCTGACAAGATCCTTAGTGCTTAGCGAGGAGGTCTACTACAGTTCAGCTCATCAGTGCAGGCTCTCTCAGTCTCCCACAAACCATTTCTCTTTTCCCTTCAACTCCATCTCTCCATCTCCCCCCTCCTACTCTACCACCCTCTCTCTTTCTCTTTTCTAAGGAGGTATCCTCTTCCCTCCTAAAATGTTTTATCCTCAGCAGAGAATGGTCTCTCTATAGGATCCCATTAAACCCATAGGAGAGCTTATCCAAGCTTAAACCTTGTAGGCCTAGCACAGCAGCTAGTGCCTGGCCTCTCTATCAGCTCCACTCAATACACCAGAGAACAGAGAAGACAGATGGAGAAAGAGTGAGAAAGAAAGAGGGGGGAAGATGCATCTTCTTTTGTGTTCATGACCTTCTGTTCCATCCATTCAGTCATTCAGAGAAAGAGAGAGAGAGAGAGAGAGAGAGAGGTGAACCAGAAAGACATCCTCACTGCATCGACTACTCTTATTGGTTTCCCAGTGAAACTACTGGTTTCTGCTGGGACTGATTTCCTGAGGAAACCTTCATGCATCCTTAAACCAGCGTTTTTTAATATGTGTTTTAGGGCATTTCTGCTTTTTATTGGGATAGAGATAGTAGAGATTGACAGGAAGGATGGGTGAGAGAGGAGGGATGACATGCAGGATATGTTGATGGCCGGAATCGAACCAGGGACCCTGTGATGACATGGCATGCGCCTTAGTGTGCCACGCCACTGAGTGCCCCCTTAAACCAGTGTTTTTGTAGGTCCATTAATCCACTAATGGGGCTGGTAGTGGTGGTAGTGGGGTGTGTGTGGGAGGAGTCAATATGCCACATATTGTGAACCATCTACGACAAACACTTTTTTGTCAGAGTGACCGAATGAACGGAACAGAAGATCATCACTTGAGAGCAAAAGAGAAGAGAGGGAGGGAGGGAGAGAAAAGACAAGTAGAGATAAAAGAACAGACAAGAGCGATAGTGACTTGCCTGTCTCCCCGGAGAGGGAGAGGGAGGCTGAGCTCCTTGACCCTTTATTAACACCATCAATTATGAGAGAGGAGTTGCAGAAACGGAGTAGTAGTTATGGAGGTCTTGTTTGGCTGGTTCTCTGTCTCTATAGGGTCAGAGGTGTGCTTATTTATCTCAATCCCTCATGGTTGACTGGAGCCAGTACTAAAGCTAAGATTAGCCCACATACCCACTGTAGAAGTCACACACTGACAGATGCCTGGATCAAGTCTGTAGAAGGGTACACAAAGACACGCGCCCACACACACCCCCACACACACCAAGCAACACTAACACGCGGCTGACACTGATCAAGAGAGGTGCTGCCGCTATTTGTCAGCATGTCAGTCAACTTTAATGTTGAGGATGACTCAAATAGAGTCAAGGGCCCGCATTGTGCATTTGGTCTATACGTGTACTGAACAACAATGTGAGTGTATGGATGTGTACACATCCGTGTGTGTGTGTGTGTGTGTGTGTGTGTGTGTGTGTAAGGAGAATGTACAGTGTGATCATCAGTCTAGATCAGGTGGATAACTGACAGGTAGCTGAGCTAGTGAGAGCAGAGGGGCGGGGCTGAGTCTCTCTCTCTCTGTCTCTCCCTCTCTCACTCACACACACTTCTATTTTTTGCCTTTTCTAATACACTTCTACTCATGGTGCCAGACATGGGGATTTCAATTAATGCACTTAAATCACTGCATATTACACAATCTCAATTTCACATTACCGATCCAGCTTTTACAAATGAGAGCCAACCAATTACCTGCTATTAGAAGATTTAGTACATTCATTTCTTCCATCTTGTTCAGTTGAATGGCCCTCCAGTTTGGCAGCACACTACTCATCCAAAAGAGGCAATAAAACTGAATGTGCTGGGTTTGTGTCCTGAGAAGATTGGAGGCTAGTCCACCACATTAGCCTCCTCCTCCCTGCCTTCTACCCTATGACGAGCTAACCTGCATACACCAGTGGAGGCTGGAGGAGGTCGAAATTGGAGGACGGGCCATTCCTCATGTATTACAATGAGACCGTCCTCCGATATCTACCTCCACTGGCCTCCCCTAGCGTACAGTCACACAGGTTCTGCGACATCAGACGCAAAATACCTGACAGGCCTGAGATGGAACCGAGACGCTACTGTATTCAACACAACCTGCTCCATCCACATCGTGAGCAGCAGAACTAATCTACCCGTGTTAACAACCAGATAAAATGGCTTATGCTTCTCAAGCTCTATGTCTCTAGTGTAGCAGTAAAAAAAAATAATTCACAAAATAATTAATAATAATCCTGATGGAACGCAATCGTGCTGATGTAGGAGGAGGAAGAGCATTAGCGCAAACCTCATTAGCATAGGAGGGGCGGACTCTGATAGACAGGTGTCACGTCTCCTGTGGTTGCTGGCTGCTCACACACTCTTAACACTTCCTGACAGCAATTTTGATGGGGTTTGACAGCCAGTCAGGTGCTGGCAGCGTGTGAATGTGTGATGCACGTGCCCCCCTCCCCCCGCCGCCCCCGCCCAGACATCAATGTGACAACAACTGCAAAGAGAAGGACTGAGGCTCGCCGGACCAATCAATCAATCAATCAATCAATCAATCAAAAGGCCACTTCTGTCCTCTCCACATCCTCACCTCATCACTGGGCAATTGATACAGGAGATGAGTCTCGGAGGTGGAAATATCCTACATACTCAGAAACACTTCTAAAGGCTCTCTCTCTCTCAATAAATGAGAAAAACAACAATATCGTGGAGCAACTAGGTTGAGAGAAACTCCAAGTAATGGTGATTAGGAGGCACTAGGACCCAGCTGCCTCTGGCCCTCACAGGTGCAGCTGCCTCCCTAATTGGCTCTAATTACGTTTTAATTGCACACAGACTCTAGAGAGAGAGAGAGAGAAAAAACAGAGAAGCTGATGCCAGCAGTCCTTCTCTTCTGATTACTGGATGACCCAGCTGGCCTCACACTGAATGACCCTGGCCTGGAGAGAGAGAGAGAGTGTGTGTGCGCGCGTGTGTGTGTGTGTGTGTGTGTGTGTAAGACGAGGTCAGTCAGCGCAGCCTCACAGTGCTGTGAGGTCAGAGAGGAGAGGGCATTACTAAAGAGAGCCTAGGTCAAATGATAGTCTTTCAGTAGACCCTAACCAGATCCTGACCATCAACATCAGCTTCTAGGGGCAACTTCATTCAACTAGAATGTGGGGTTAAGGTTACACTGGTTTACATTGACAGCTCTTGTATTGTGTTCAGTTAAATGTGTGTCTGCGTGTGTGTGAGACATGGGCCAAGTTTAGCATTGCTAATGAAATGGTAGAGCAGCGGCACGCCCCTCTCTCTCTCTCTGACACACACAAATACACACACACAAGTTTCATCAACTGAGACACAATAGTCATTAGCTGATTCCCACAACCAGAACCAGGACAAAATGTTACTTTTAATCCATTATTGAGGGT
The DNA here is from genome assembly GCF_951799395.1 of Argentina silus. NCBI lineage: Eukaryota > Metazoa > Chordata > Actinopteri > Argentiniformes > Argentinidae > Argentina > Argentina silus. The sequence goes on along the minus strand of NC_139666.1, from coordinate 16,076,757 downwards.
CTCCTCTCCTCTCTCTCGACAAAAGTGCTGCCACAGCGACACAAACACAGACACACACAGACACGCTCTTCACACCTTCTCCGCCTCCCATTCCCCTACGTCAGCAAATGCACACATATGACAGTGATATTAATGAAACGCTGCAACTTTGCCCCGTCAACCATTTGGAATCCTATGTGTGTGTGTGTAGAGTCGAGTTCTGAAGTGTGTGTGCTGTTTGTTTTCTAAATAGAGCAACGGGGGTGTTGTAAATGAGAATGTGTTAACCCACACTCGACCCCTCTGTCAACTCCACATCCACTCCAGCCCAATGTTTAACTGTGTTTCAGAGCCAGACGCTGAGAATAGGCTTCCTGCAGCTACTGTAGCACTGAGCCTACAGTAGGCATGTGTGACTGAGAATGACATTGACTGAACCGTGGAAAGGACAGAGGAGCCAGAAAGTGACACTTTGGGTTCAAAGTCTGTGTGTGTGTGTGTGTGTGTGTGTGTGTGTGTGTGTGTCCATTCAGAGACGGAGCACAGAGCTTGGGGTGGTCTGACACTTTGGCAGAGCTGGGCAGAGAGCACACAGTGCTTTCATAAAGGGCATGCGAAAACTGCTGAGTGGAGCTGTTATCAGAGAGAGAGGCGAGTGTGTGTGCGCTATTATCGGTGTGTTAACGTTGCTGCATGCATAAAACACTTATCCAAGCACATTTCAACACTCATCTCTGCCAAAAGCCCAGATTTTATCACCACCCACCCACCAAAAAAGCTGTTCCCAGTAGAGGACTACTGCATTACACTGGAAACTGGGAGGCAGCGTAACATCATCATACTCATTACATCAACCAGTAGCCAGGCTACACACACACACACACACACACACACACACACACACACACACACACACACACACACACACACACACGACTGAACTCACTTAGTGTGTACTGCCAGAACACTGTCAGGTAAAGGCCTAAGCTGTTCTTCTACATGCTTGTCTGGCTGCTGTGGTGGATATGTTTCACAATCTCCTCTCTTAAGCAACCAGCTAAAACAGGGAGGCAGGAGGTCTGGCAATTTGACCAATCGAAAGAGAAGGATTTTAAAGTACACTACAGTACGTCAAAGAATGACTAGAGAGCAGAGCAGAGAAATGTCACTCAACAGCTGAGCTCCCTATAGATCAGGCTTAGGAGAAGAAAAAAGAAAAAAAATCGTTTCCACTTGCGCAAACTGTGACGACTACACAATATGCAGCCAGGGACACAGACAGCTGACTCGTAACAACACTACCCCCCCCCCTATATATAACTATCCAGGAACACTGGGTAACTGATGTGATAACAGCCCAGTCATCTATGACACATCACTGACTCCCCCCCTATCACTGCTGCTGCTGCTGCTCCTCCTCCTCCTCTCCTCCTCCTCACCTCCTCCTCTCCTCCTCACCTCCTCCTACTCCTCCTCCTCCTCCTCCTCCTTTGACTCATCTTCCCAGAGTGCACCTCCACCTGCGTCTCCTCTCCGGAGAGAACCTTCAGCTGTATCTCTCATCCACCAGGAACGAGGGAGGAAGGAAAGAAAGAAAGAAAGAAAGAGAGAGAGAGAGAGAGAGAGAGAGAGAGAGACGCTTCACTCATTGAGATCCTTTCTGGAAGTGTTGGTAAACTCTCCTCCCAGTCTCTCTCCGTCTCTCCTTCCTTCCTTCCACCCCTCCCTCCCTCCCTCCCTCCCCACCAGCCACAGCAGTAAACAGATAGGTCTATCCACCGATTGGCAGAGTGGAGGGTAAATATTTGATGGGGCCTGTGTGTGTGTGTGTGTGTGTGTGTGTGTGTGTCAATACAATAACACTAAGACCATAGCGCCTGCAGCGCATACACTCCTGCATGCCGTTGGCTGACTGTGCGTGCCACCCACCCACACAACCACACACACACACACACACACATCTGTGTCTGCGTAGGGAGAACATTAGGAACAGTAAGACTGGCTTCAATGACAAGGGGTCACCATGACATGGCTCGCTCTCACTCTCTCTCTCTCTCTCTCACACACGACCATATGCCCTCCGTCACCGGCAGCAGCCCCCCCCACTCACCTCTCCCCATCGTGTCACAGATGGAGGGAAGGGCAGAAATAGCAGAAGTGAGATTCCCCCCCCCCCCCCGCCCCCGCCCCGCCCCGCCCCAGCCCATAATGTTTAAGGCAGAACCAAGAGTCAATGACTGTATTGTACTGATTGTACTGACTGTAGCAGGTGGGTGGCAGAGAGTCACTGCTGTGACGTGGCACACAAGCCTGGCCATGTGTAGGAGTCACAGAGTCGGAGGGAAGAGAGCACAGTATTGTGTTCAGATATGGCAGGGCGTGTGTGCGTGTGTGTGTGTGTGCGTGTGTGTGTGTGTGTGTGCGGGAGAGACAGAGAGAGAGATTGTTTGTACTTCTATTCAAAATGTGACATTTCCCGTATTCATGTTGAGTGTTGGCGTTGACAGATTGACCAGTGAGAAGGAGACGGACACTCTGTGTGAAGTTGAAGCAGAGAGCGTGCTCCTCTTGAGGAAAGGTAACACTCTCTGCGTTCACTATCTGTGTCAGCAGAGCTGTCGGTGAGAGAGCCAGTGAGAGAGCGCCAAGGGCCCGTGCTGCGTCTTATAAGAGGCCGCTGCACACTGTGAGTGTTGACACGCGGGAAGGAGTGTGTGATAAGGTTTTCAGGAGAGTGAATGAAAGTGACTCCAGGGTTTCGGAGTGAGTAAAGCTAGCAGCCTGGTGGTAATGTCAGTCCTCCTGCAACACTGGGAAATGTAGTATATTCTATACATCTCTTGAATACCTCCTATATTGGATGCCATTGTTTATTCATCCAACATCCCCAAAACAGCCTTTATCTCTGGCTCAATCACCACTACGGTCTATCTAGTCAGTCTGTGGTTGTCCATTTTGCGTTTCAGTCATTGTGTTGCTGACTGATGAGGCATGGCCAGGCCTGAGGCTGCAGTGTGTGTGTGGCCAAAGCAAGCCAAGTTCACAGGCATAGATCTGCCTGCATGGTCATGACAGGGACAACGGACTGTAGCCAGCCACGCGTAATATGGGCTGCACACGCACACGCACACACACACACACACACACACACACACACACACGATATGGGTGTATGATTCAAGAGGCAGTCATGAGTGAATCAGCCAACAAAACCAAAATAAAACAGCTGTGAAACACACTGATTAGGGATACAGTGTGTATTCCTGTGTGTGTGTGTACCCACATGCACACACACATACACACACACACACACACGCATACAGTAAGACCGGCATTGCCTACATGGATGAACAGCCGACACACTTGGGGTTTTAGAACAACAGAGGTGAGGAAAGTAAGAGGAGAGGAGAGACCAGTGTAATTATGTTGACATGGAAACGCAAGAGTCTTGTTTGCGACCGCTCACCGATCAGACAATTTTGAACAAATAAAGGCCATATTGGAATAATGTTTACATTAAACATAATGCACTCATAAATAAGCGTGACATGCTTTCTGAGGCGCAGAAAGGCTGCACATGTCTGCAAAAGAACAAGAGAATGAGAGAGAGGAAAAGGAGAGGGGGGGAGGGGGAGAGAGAGAGAGAGAGGGAGTGAGAGAGAAAGAGAGAGTTGTTTCATAGTTGCAATTTTGCTGTCTCCGTGAGACCATGGTGGTTTGTGTTGTGACATTGTGGCTTTTCACCCAGCTCACCACGGAGAGACACACGCACCACATCAAACCATGGTCGCTCCATGTGTCTCTCTCTGCCATAAGTCTCGGCTGTCACTGTGTGTCAAACAATGCCAACAGAGGCAAACACACAGTTACACACACAACCTAAGTATGGCTTAGGCCTTTCGCCCATTGCTTTGAGCTTTCTGCCCACCGAAACATCCATGCAAGTCTGCTCAACGCTGATCATGCTTTTCCTATTCCAATCCCATTCCCAGTGTTGGGAGTCTCCCAGGAAGACGCTCTACTTCCTGAGGCTCTATGATGGCATGGATAAAGAGAGAGAGAGAGAGAGAGACACAATGGAGATATAATTCCCAGTTTTCCTAGAGAATCCCATTTCTGATAAAAGGAGGAGAATGCCCAGAGGATCACACACAGACACACACCCCACACACCCCTAAACCAGTTTGTTCTGCCTTAATGTGAGAGCATACTTCAGTAACCGTTGTCTCTCAGGCCTTTTTCTCAATGAAGATGAAAAGAAACATGAGGGGGGGAACCGACAGAGAGAAATGCCCCTGACAAAAATAGCCTCCTAATACTATATGCTACGCTAGTGCTTGAGCCCCAGAGGACTTCTACAATAACGCTTCTAGAAACTTCAGAAAAGACGGTAAGTGGTAATATTGAGTGGCAAGACAGGGGCAACCACGAGTGTGGAAGCTGTCTGCCAAAAACAACTCAATCTGTCTAGGAGTCAGTCCAGCTCACAGATCACACACATGCACACACACACACCGACCAAACACACTAGGATCTATTCATTCACTGGAACCTAGAACTTATGGCAGATAGAAATATGACGGATGAAGCTGGAGGTAGGCTTTATTCGACTTGACAGATGCATGTCTGTTCTACACAGTACATTTCTATCTGAAAGCTCTGCATGATTGTAAATCCAAGTTCGGTCACACAGTCTCAAGTCTCCCACCGCATAGAGCCAAGCCCGGTCTCAGCTCTCTCTGTACAGATTCTCCTAGCAGTGTGAAATCCGACAGCAAACTGCAACACTTTCCCCCCCAAGACAGAGTGAAGCGCCACATTCCGGGTTGTTAAAAGTGTGTGTGTGTGTGTGTGTGTGTGTGTGTGTTTGTGTGTTTGTGTGTCTCTCTCTCTCTTTTAGTGGTCTGATTTACAAGGTAGTGCAGGGACAAGAAGATTACCGTGTGCAATATCCTCACACACATCCCTGTGCCACATTGTTCAGCTCTGCACACTGCTGCAGCCATGGAAACTGATTTATGGCCATCTGAAAGTTCTAGACATGTTAAGGGAGTTCCTCTGTGAATGTGTTGGGCTTGATTTAAATAGAAGGGGAGGTTTATATTCAGGAGGCAGGTAAAGGGTATCATGCCTGCATGCAGACGTGTGTGTGTGTGTGTGTGTGTATCCCTCTCCATCTTTGTCAATGTGTCAACTGGGAGTTAACATGCAACTAAGAGAACCCTAAATTAACTTTAGTAAGCTGAAACTCAACACCCATGCTCACACAGAGCTCAAGGGCAACACTAGGTAGGTCTAGGTCACAAGGTTTTTGGGTGAATACCATCCCCCACCTCCGCCTTGACACACAATACTCCCAGACAGCTGTGTTATCTGTCACGCTTTTGACACACACACACACACACATACACACACACACACACACACACACACACACCCACAGACCACACACACCCACGCCATTTCCCTAGCCTCTCTCACTCTAATCAATAATTCACATTGTCCAGGAAGCCAGCCTCGGTAGAATCCGATCAGTCCCATCAGCTCATGAGACACAGCCAGGCTAGACACTTCCTGCTACTGAATAGGCCATTACCACTATTCAGATAAACAATCATGTTTACACAAATACAGTAATGAGAAATTGACTGAACTAACCTAAATTTATTTCTCCAGTTTCACAGTCTACTACAGCTTTTCCAATCTGAATGTCACACACACACAGAGACACGGACACAGCCTGCAGTAATATGTGTCTATGGTTCAATAGGCAGTCATGAGTGAATCAGCCACAACAAACCAAGAAAAAAACCAGTTGTGTAACACACTGATTAGGGATACCGTGTGTGTGTGTGTGTGTGTGTGTGTGTGTGTGTTTCAGTCAGCGGATGAAACTGTGGCCGATGAAACCAGAGCATGATGTAAAGAGTAAACAGTGAAGAGGACCAGGAAAACAAAGCTATGTTAAACATAAACCTGACTCAGCTTCAGTCCCTGCTCTCATGTTTTATCCTCCCTTGGAAATAAAAGCAGGAGAAAGTCAATGGTCCTTCTCAAAACATGCATGCACACGCACACGCACGCACACACACATTCTCTCAAACACACACACACACACACACAGAGTGGCTGGAACAAGACACCCTCCAATTAACAGGCAATATGAAGTTTAATGGGGTAATTGCTTCTGACAGCCAGGAGCTTTTATGAGGCCAGTAAAGAGGTTATTGGCAGAGGTACAGGAGGACAGCCGGACAGGGAGCCCAAATGAAGACCCATGGAGCTCACAGCACAGTACAGGCTGACCTCACCCAGAGAACAGCCTCTGATTCTGGCAGCCAGCTTCAGTAGCGCCGGCCTCTGCTCTCTGATCTCACAGTCAGCACACACACACACACACCATCTCAACCAGTCGTCGAGAGAGTGTTTTCAATACGATTAAAGTCATAGCCAAACCGTACGGTTTTACCCACAACCGTTAATCAACCCACCAGACATACGTTGAGTCGCCCGTACCTCCTACCCACACACACAGCTGGGACCAGAGGAGCACTCAGTGAGTCTCCTATCCACATTAGGATGATGATGTACAGGAGCCAGCGGGAGAAGGATCCTTCTCTCTCCCTCTCTCTCTCTCTCTCTCTCTCTCTCTCACACACACACACACACAGAGTACCATTACGGGGGGGGAGAGAGAGAGAGGAAGGGGAGGTGTGGTGGGCTGAGATGAAGGATGAGTAGCTGCCTAGCTGCAGGAGCCCTATAGAGAAGCAGAGGAATGTAAAGTGATTTGAGACCCAGTGAAAAGACCTATATAAATACCATCCATTATTTCAATCCATTTTCTGTGGCTGCTGGTAATCCCATGGGGTTTATGATTGGGAGAATGAGATCTATGAGGCACGAGCTATTGTGTCTCACACACACCCTGGAGGCAGCTGCAAACCGGCAGCCCCTGCATAGGGAAACAGTGGCCACATACTGTAGAGCTAGCCTCAGGGCCAGATCCAATCAAATGTGCTGAAGTAATGTTGACGATGTAGTTTTGTTTAGCTACACAAACACAGACAGTGGATACACTGTCTGTAGTCGTCTAATTTTCCTAACTGGAGACTAGTGAAAGCAATCTCCTTGGCATTGTTACATCATCCAAAGATATCCTGCTATTTCATTTGACGACAGGAAAAAAAAAAAAGACATGTTTGCAATGCTACTGTCTAAATACAGTAAATGAAGGTTTGATTGAACGAAGCCCTTTATCTTAGCGCCGCCTTGAACGGTTAGGAAGTCTGGCTAATAAACAGCATTCTGCAATCCAACCACGTTATCTGGAGAGTGCAAACCCATTTATCACTACAGTGAACCAGGCTAATTCAACAGAGAGAGAGAGAGAGCTGTGGAGAGGCAGGGAGACAAATGAACTTAATGCATGGCCTCCCAGCATCTGCAGGCCATTATTAGTGTGGGAGAGGAGGAGGCCTCTCAGATGAGGCAGCACATACTGTGGTTTCATTCCTCCGTCACCACTAAACACATGCCTCTGTCTCTCATTGGGACCACATGTCACATATTAGTCCCCATTCCACTGGGTTGGCTTTTAGACACTGTTCTAACAGTTCACATTCACACTCGGAGCTTTCAGTGCGGTAAACAGGTTCAAATGGTCGCCATGCACACATGATTGATTGTACGCAGGAATCAACACAGCTCCACACCACACCAGCACTTGTGGATTCTCTGTGGGTGTTTTACACTCTGGAATCACAGCTCCAAGGGAATCCTGAAAAGCAACTGGTTTCATAGGACATAGTCCCCCACAAGGTCGTCTCTGGTGTGTGTGTGTGTGTGTGTGTCTGCGCGCGTTCAGCTCTGCACACGGCCGTAACCCAGGTTACTGTGTGTTTTGGCAGGGAGAGCGGAAATGACTTTAGATTCAAAAGGCCCACCAAAAGGAACGAAAGAAAGAGAAAATAAACAGAGAGTGGGAAGGAAGGAAGGAGGGAGGGAAAACTATTCCTAAAATACCATTGGCTGCATCAGCAGCTTGAGGGTTGGGATCCATGTTCCAGTCAGTCAGAAACACAAAAACCACTAAAGAGTCACTAAAAAGAAATGACAGTCATTTTGGTCTGCAAATGATGCCATTTTGTCTCGCAGACCCAGTGAACCAAGCTGTTTAGACGTGTACAGCATGGACAGGTCTGGAGGGCTGATGAGGCATCCCAGCATCACAACCAGGACATCAGAGAATTGTCAGCTGATGGAGCCCAGTGTGACAGCAATTGGTAGGATAGAGGCAAGAGATCCAACACAGGGGAGGACTGGTCCTCTGTGACACTGTGTGTGTCTGTGTGTGTGTGTGTGTGTGTCTTCCACCTTCACTGATCTTCTCTTTGACGAATGATGCACGTTAGACATTTCACTGAAAGAGCAGCTGTGTGTGTATTCAGACACACACTGGCAGCTGGGAGATAATGAATGAATAATGCATTAATGAAGGGATCACTTCGTTAGCCAACAGGACCTGCTGTGGCTGCCCTCTCTGGACCTGACTGGTAGGAACAGGAACTGACCCATAGGCTCAGTGTGTCTCTCTCTCTCCACACACACACACACACACACACACACGTCTTGCATTAGAGAGAGAGTGTGTTTGTGTGTGTGTGTGTGTGTGTGTGTGTTCCACCTGCGTCTCACACACAGAGAGGAGCACTGAGCTGGACTGTCTGCATGACCAGGCCTGCTAATGTATGCTATGCCTCGCTGCTCTAATCAGTGGGCATCTCCAGCTAGGGGCAGAGGATACGAGACACTCTCTTAACCATACATACCAGGGGAGCCTGGTGGAGGTAGAAACCAGAGGACGGGCTCATTGTAATGCATAGAATGGAATGAGAAATGGTATCAAACACGTGTTTGAGATCATTCCTCATTCCATTCCATGCATTACAATGAGCCCGTCCTCTGATTTCTACCTCCACTGATACATACATATGTATTCCTATTGTATCCTTGTCTCATTTCCTTCATGACTAATGAACTAGTAAGAATTAAATAAATGGAACATATAACAATTTGTTTTCACCTATTAGAGGTCAGGAGAGGATCCAGCCAGACACTTCAATCCCCTGCACCTCTGAGTTAGAGGATCCAGCCCTGTGATGTTATTGTAAGAGACTGCTGTCAGTCCCAATGGCCCACGATGACTGTGTTCCGGAGAGACTTCCTGAAATTCCAATTCCAAATTCCGATCATGCCGAGAGAAGCAATCAAACAGTGTGTGCCGTTATCTGTAATGAGGCACTTGGGTTAGTGACCTGGAAAGAGCTGCTGTCGCTGCGCTAACATTAGCCTAGCCTAGCGTCCGGTTCAGCCTGGCTGGATAGAAATGCACCCTGACAGCACTGGCTTCCTCTCATCCTCTCCTTCAACTGCACTGACCTGAAAACCCAGGACAGGTTACAGTACATGGAGGGTGCCTACCAGGTATGCTTTCGCCTGTCCAGCTGTTTCTGCATTAGTGCAGTAGACAGGTGGCTACACACCCTCAGAGCACTCAAAGACAGCTCAACATAACATTTTAGGATCATTGAATTGGGTTAGCAGCCTAGCTAATACCTGGCTAAAATCAACTAGCTAATAGCTACATTACAAATGTTTGCAATTATATGCACGCTACTGTAAGTAAAATTACCATAGTCAACTAGCAGAGTGTCTTAAAATGCTATTTTGTATTTCCAAGGGAAAGTGCATGATGGTGGTATGTTCTTGAGAGGCATCATTACTTCATGTTACTAACTGGTAAATGTTTTTTTTCTTCTTGTCACTGCACACATAGAGAGCAGTTGGGGTCCACTGCAGGGTATTTTCATGGACTTGACGAGATGGATAAATATTTCAGCAGCTCAGTGTGAGAACACTGTGCCATCGTCTATGTGTAATTGTGCGTGTCAAAACTACCCTTTCAGCAGATTCTCTTCATATCCCCTTGAAAGCAAGCCCAACAGTGAGGCTGAGCTAGCTACCTCACACACACACACACACACACACACACACACATGCACGCACACGCACACACGCATACAAACAAACGTGCACGCGTGCGCACACACACACACCTCATAAAACCTAAGGCCCTATTCAATCAAAACAAGTACATGGATGTCCCAACCTGTTCATATAGTAAGCTAAACATAGTCCAAATATGAATTCCCAAAGGAAAACAACTATTGTCCCTCTTGTTCTCTGTTCCAGCAAACATGTCAGCCCAGCCCAGTCAACGTCAGGCATTGAAAGGGTACTATAGTGAAGTCAAACACTTCCCAGTGTTGCCATTTCACCGATTCAATAACACTCATTGTTTTTGGCAGCAGGAGGGGAGCAGTCTTTTACCAGCTGACGTTACCAGCTGATGTTAAAGTGGCTTGGGCAGACAGTTATAGGCAAGGGCTTACAATATCAGTTGTGTGAGTCTAGCCCACTCATCAACAGCAATACCAGCCTCTTTGCTAACCACTAACATTAGCCATTCTCTACCTTTGCCTGGGGCTAGCTCTTCCCAAACACAAGGCTCCAGCACTGGCTGTCCATGTTAATGTAGGTCAGTATCTCACATAGCGCGCACACACACACGCACAATTAGCCAAACTCGCCAGTGGCACAGACGTAGTAGGAAATACTACATTTCTCCTGGGAAGGCGGAAAGGACAAGGAGAACACACGCTTGTGCACACACTGACACACAGTGATCTTCCCTCATTACCATCATTTCTCACCGAGACAGAGAACAATTATGTTTTCACTGAGGACCAGTCATTGCATTGCTCGTCCTCCCAGAGGGCCACAGGAAAAGGCTAGATTGTACCATTGGAAGCCCATGTTCAGCCCAGCATAGGCTAGGCCTTGGGGCCAGGCCTGACAGGCTTATGTATATGTATGGCAACTCTACTAACACACACACACGCTCCATTGTTAAATACACATTGAGTCTACAGCCAGGCCCGTAAGGGCATTGATCCATTCAGCAGTAGATATTAATGCATGTTAGATCTCCATTAAAAGTGCCTGTGCAGAGATAGAACAGGGATGGGTTGCACTGAAGCAGACAGGACTGGAGACTGCTGCGTGGGCTACTGATGACAATCAGTGTGTGTGTGTGTGTGTGTGTGTGTGTGTGTGTGTGTGTGTGTGTGTGTGTGTGTGTGTGCATGCGTGCCTGAGACTCATCATGACCTACTATTGACCTGGTCGAAATCAAATATGATTTGGGATACTCCAATACAGACAACTCCAATACAGAGAATTAATATTGGAGATGTATGTTCAGGATAAGCCACTGTCACACTGACCCAGACTGACATTCCCATGTAAACAGAGTCCATTATAATGAAATAACACTGAATCTCAGATGTGTAATTGGATCTGTAGATTGCTGTGATGAGACTCCATAGAGTAAATCTTCACCTTGGCACCATCTGCCTCTTTGTCGCTAAGTCGGAAGCTCCACATGCAACACACACAGACACAGACACAGACACAGACACACACCACTGCAAGGCAATGATTGTGGTCCCCACTGATGAAAACATATGGGAATAGACAGAAAGGTCCAACTCCCTCCTGCTCTCCATTCCGCCTTCCTCTCTCCTCTTCTCCATTCAAGCTCCTCTCACTCCTTCTACTGTATATCCCCCTCTTCCTCCTCCTCGCTCATCCCGCTATTAATTTTCCTCCTCTTTCTCCCCCTCCTTCATTTCCCAATCCCCTAGTCTTCCACTCCTGCAGTATTGGAATAGCCTCAGGCTGAATACAGCAGGGCAGCAGAGTGGATCAATTCGACAGCAACATGCCAGACAGACGGACACACACACACGCACACACACACACACACGCACGCACGCACACACGCACACGCACACACACACGCACACACACACACAAGCACACACACAAGCACACACACACACACACTGGCTGACAGACAGACAGGATTTGTGTCCGAGGTCAGTGTTCTAAAAACGAGAGCTTAGGCTTAAATCCTGTTCACACACAGTCACACAACGTCACACACACACGCCTAAATCCTCTTCTCACGCACGCACGCACGCACACACACATACATACACACACACACACGACACATGTAGGACAGTGCACTGCTTGCTCACAACGCTGCTTTTCCCCAACAGTTCACTACTAAGCTGACCTAGGCTATATATAGCACTGTATCGTCTACATCTAACCTTGCAGAAAAACCACAGGATTCAGGGCATTAGGCTTTTAAAGCGATGCCTTTCTACGACTGTGTTTTTGTTTTGCTGGGTTTCCCCCTTTTAATCCCCTCTCTCCCAGGATCAAATCAGAATCACTACTTCAATGCAGCCTTAAATAGAGAACAGAGCAGGTTGAGAGAAGGTACAGTAAAAGTGTCTCTCTTGTGTATGATTTCACTAGTTTCAGGCCTGCCCAAACACATACAGTACATGCCCAGTCAAGACTCAACACTCTCTGTCACCCAACCAGCACTGTGTCCCATGCCTGTCAAGCGTGCTTGTTTGTCCCTGCCGATCCTATGATTAATGTGTTTGTTTCAGGGAGAGGCTCATACAGTACACCAGAGGTTCCCATGCTGTTGCATTGTGGCCTTTAGAATGGTCTTGCTTATCCATAAACAACAGCAATAATGTACGAAGCAAAAAGTTCAAAGTGATCTTCTGTTCCGTTTTCACTGAATTCTCTATTGTGCATTCTGGTTCCATTCTCTGGTGTCTGGTGTAGACCGACAAAACACTTGTTTTGCTCGAGTGGAATGAATGAACAATATAGTGAGGCCAGGATTGAATGGACTGACTGGGGTCTAAATGGACAGTCTTGGACCCTGCTGAATCACTACTCATTCTCTATCATTCTGATGTCATCATCACTGCCATTCTACACAGGAGGGTACAGAATACACACCTGCAGCACAGCAATGCAAACACCTTTAACCTGTCAGAAGGAAACAGTTCACTCAGAGAAAACTGTATGATCATTTGTCTCTGATACATTTCACTGAGAGTGAGAAGACGCAGGTGTTATTGCAAGCAGGGAACGTCCACCACGAACAATGACCAGATGTTGAACATACATGACTCATGGACTGATTGTTCTTCAGTCTCTCTGCATCAAATCACCGAGAATAAGTTAGGGCAATGGGCACAAAGGCATGCGTAAGAAGAATATACACTGTTGTGTGTGTGTGTGTGTGTGTGTGTGTGTGTGTATATATATATATATATACACAGTGTATATTCTTCTTTACAATTACGCATGCCTTTGTGCCCATTGCCCTAATTTATATATATTCCATACGAGACACTGGATTAAATTGTGTGTAACTCATTTGGCCATATATTACAGCTGTCATGTCCAATGCGTTGTGCGTGTGTATATGTGCGTGTGTATATGTGTGTGTGTGTGTGTAAAGTAACACACTATAAACTCACTCCTACCTTGCATTTTATGATGCAGATAGATTACATGTAACCGCAACGTAATGAAAGGCAATGTGATACTTACTTTCCAATAACCTCGCAGAGCTCGTACACATCTTCAAAGAGAATGTCGTCGTCCGCCATAGTCCAACCCGGCTGGGGAAATTATCCCCAAATATACGTCCCAAATGGCCAAAGACCACAATCTGCTGACGACCAATATATATATATAGCTGGTTCTGCCAGTTGTAAGCTACGACTAATGCGAAATCACCATGAGTTGCAAAGAACCCTTTCCAAATTCCAATGGGCAGAAAATTGTTGTTTCACGTCGATTTCCCCCCAAACGCTGCGTCGCCCGGGGTGGTTCGGCTAGGGGGAGGCTTCAAGGCAACGTGAGTGTCTGAATAATCCTTTAGACTGTCTCCGGTTCGGCCCCACCTTGTCCGAGCTCCCCGGTTTCCTACTCCTCAAAGCGAACTGTGTGATTGTCAAACGTTATAAACAACTCAGCTCGCGTGCTGCCCCTGCTGCTTCTCTTAACCCCCGCTCCAACAACTAGGCTACAGCGGACTGTGTGCAGCGCGCTTATGTTGATAAGCAAAACGATATGTTTACTCTATGTATCAAGCCAGTTTATTGCAAAGAACACACATCACAGAACTGTTTATTTACATCCCCAGAAGCGAAAAAAGCTTAGTTTTGTCCTTCTTGAGAAACGCGCATGGGTGCCCGCATACTAAAGATTCACTGGTTAGTAAAACTATACTGAAAATGAATTCAGACTCGCTTGCTGTCCTGCCTTCCTCTTCCACTTTTCAGTCGTTGCTCCAATTTTCCACTCTTCTGCTGTTCAAGAGCTTCCAGAAAAACCAAGCTCCTCCTACCCAAGGTTATGAAACTGCGTCGTTTTCCTCCATTTTGGCTCCATAGGCGCGCCTGTTTTCCGGAATCCCTCCGTTGAAGCATATGGTGCTTGAGCCAAGATGACGAAAGGGAGCGCTATTGAGGTTTATCTCAAACCGCAGTTTCCTGATCCACTTTTAATGAACCGTAACTCACAAGGTGAACCAATCCGGAGTGTCAGCGACAGCCAAATACGCACATGTGGCGCTTTGAGGTACCGCTTATTAAAACCGTCAGAAGTCATGCCCGGCCATTGTTGCCTCTTGTATCAAATGGAGACAATAATGACCAAACGATTGAGGGAGAACACATTTTGAGGGTTTGAACCAGCAAACCTCGGGAAGTACGTCAAGCGCACTACCTCTCACCTGTACCTGCCATTTTAGAAGAGGTCTTACCTGAGTGTAAGACAATATGCCAGCTCAACCTATTTTGGAGCCCTAAGCAAAAAACGTCGGGCCCCACAATAGAGTTGTTGTTTTTTCCCACTTTTGTTTTCACTAGAGGTCGTGCATATAGTCTGCATATAGGGAGAGACGGTACTGGTAAGACATCAACTTAGTGCCCACAGCCTACCACTTGTAGGACTAAGGAGGCTATATCTTAAGGATCTTATATCTTAAGGAGACCTAGGGGGACCAGGCTTTCTCCACTGCAGCCCCCACTCTTTGGAACACTCTCCCAAACCACATCAAATAATCCAGCACATTCTCCTCCTTCAAACAAT
>NC_139666.1:16009173-16044173 GCF_951799395.1 Argentina silus | reverse complement strand
CACACACACACACACACACACACACACACACACACACACACACACACACACACACACACACACCCTCATCTCTCGCCTGCTAAGAGCATAAGCAAGTAGGGAGTAAGAGGCTTTGAGTGCAATTGGGCATAAGGCTGCGTCTGACGAAGGAAGATTCCACTTGATATCCTGAGTATGGAACCCAGAGGATGGGCTTCCCAGTACTCAAGCTTCCCATCGTCAGACCTCAGAAATGGATACTTCAGTGCCTCACAGCCCTCCTGCTGTTTTGGGGAATATTACAGTCTTGTTTCACAGTAGCATTATAGTCTCTATTGCCTTGATTATGAGAACGGCAAACCGCTCACCTGGGGAACAGTTGGCGTAGCAACAGACATTTCTGTTGTTCACTGGGCTGTGATCGTATGGTGTGTGGCTAGATGCCTTGAGAGAGTCTTTGAGCTATCCGTTCTCTCTCTCTCTCTCTCTCTCTCTCTCTCTCTCTCTCTCTCTCTCTCTCTCTCTCTCTCTCTCTCTCTGTCTCTCTCTCTGTCTGTCTGTCTCTCTCTATCTCTCTCTCTCTCTCTCTCTCTCTCTCTCTCTCTCTCTCTGTCTCTCTCTATCTCTCTCTCTCTCTCTCTCTCTCTCTCTCTCTCTCTCTCTATCTCTTTAATTTTCCTCTGCATCTCGTACACTTTGTTTCTCTCTTCCTCAGTCAGATGGAACATATGCAATAGTTCCAACAGACTCCCCTTCCATACGTATCCATGTATACACAGATCAGAGAAGATGGGCACTAGCAGAGGGGTACTGCACAACATGATCAGTCCTTTTTCACACATACACAAACACACACACACACACACACACACACACACACACACACACACACACACCTTCATACACACCTTCATACAACCGGATTTGACTAGCTCTCTCTCCCACTCTTTCAGGGAGTGAACACACATGTGAGGACTTTGGCGAGGCGGAATAATCAAATAACATTCTACACGGTTACCTTTCAGATGTAATTAAAGCAGGTTGCCAATCTACAGACTTATTTCGAATTAGTTGTGATTAGCTCTATCCTCCCCGTAAGGCATTTCACGTTTAGCAAACTACCCAGCTACATACATGCCAGCTGCAACTAATTAAATGAAGTGCCATACCGTAATGTTGATTACTACATTCACGACTATGGAGCCTATTTACCTTACTCAGCCATCCCGTGTGTAATTAATTGCTTTAAAAGAAAAATGGAGAAACAGAGGAATAAAAGGAAGAGCATTGTCTGCAACACACACATGTTAGTGCCTCCTCTCTCTCCTCCCTCCTCCTCCCCCCCCCCCCCCCACCCCCCTAACTCTCTCTCTCTCTCTCTCTGGACCGGAGTGAGCCTCAGTGGGTAGATATCCCTGTGTGGGAACTCACCCTATGCTATAAAGCTGACTGTTTGACTTTACCGCAGTCATTTCACTCCAGGGATTAAACTCCTGGACTCTCACTCACTGAGCTCACGACAGATTTATTTACCCCATTTATTTATTTACTGCTCTGAAAGAGGGTTAGAGAGAGAGAGAGAGAGAGAGAGAGAGAGAGAGAGAGAGAGAGAGAGAGAGAGAGAGAGAGAGGGAGAGAGAGAGAGAGAGAAATAACGTGACAAACTGCCAGGCTGAAATTAAAACCCTGAGCATTACGTTATTCACTTTAATTACCTTCTCATCTGAGGTGGGTTGAAAAGGCTTTTTCTACTCTCTGCTCTGTGAGATACAGTAGATGGATGTGAGGTGAATGTTGTACACCAGCGGAGACACTCCTGGAGGAGCTCGAAGGGGAGGGCATGTGTCTCCTTCTCAACACAGTATCTCACAAGCTGCATTTAATGTCTAGTCGTCGTTGTTGTTGTTGTTGTTGTTGTTGTTGTTATTGAGCTCTGTTTGTTTTTCTTGCATTGCATCATCTCATTGAGACTGACTGTATAGTCACATTGAGCCCCTAGTCCTTATGGTCAGAGCCCAACTGGGGTCTCCTCAGGTAAAACTCAGGGGTCCTCTCTTCCTTTTACTCTTTCTCTCCTTGCACTTTCCATGGATCTCTCCTTTTTCCAGTATTCATCCACCTTCCTTTCACGGATCCTCTCTCTATCTATCTCTTTTGATCTTTCCCGCTCCCTCCTTCTGTCTACCTTCTCCTCTTCCTCTGTCTTTAGCCTGACACCTGGGTCAGAGTGAGTAATGCTGATCATTAAATAACTGCCACTGATGTCTTCTGATCAGAGCACATCCTGTCTGTGCTTCATCACTGTCACAGAGGAGACATCTGAAGCTAATGGAGTAAAGCCACCAGGCATCGCAATGTAAAAACAGCTAAGAATAGCTCATACTGTACAGTACGGTGCTATAAAAAGAAACATTTGTTTATTTATATTTTAATATGACTGTATAGCCTACTGTATTAGTATAGGTAACGATGTAAGCCTAGAGGTGATATGGTGTTAGCTATAGCTGTCCAATAGCAGTAGGATTCACTCACTTGGGATTTGAACTCACAATGATAAAAAAGGCAATTTGTCTAAGCCCTAGAGAACAGAGCAATAGATAGCTTGGTCATTAACCCTATCAGTCATTACACACACAACCCTCACCTGACCCAAGCCTTGCACGTACAGTAGAAACCTCCTCATAGGGTATTGTGCAGGGGAGGCTGGTGGAGATAGACATCGGAGGATGGGCTCATTGTAATGCATGGAATGGAATGAGAAATCCATTTCTCACCCATTACCATTCCTCATTCCATTCCATGCATTACAATGAGCCTGTGCTCCGATTTCTACCTCCACCAGCCTCCCCTGTACCTACTATTATATAACCTGTTTATCAAAGAAAATGAGAAATTGGATACATACAGTAAGGTAACACTTAATTCAAACCACATTTGTGGGATACATCTACAAATGCTGTCTAACATACATTACAGCTCATGATATTTTGTCATGGGCTGCATAAGTAGCTCATAAAAAGTGTTAAGAAAAAATCTGTTTTTAAAATGGATGAAAACGGTTGAGCTGGTTGCCAGTCGGATTACGCTGAGATGGTGTCAAACGAGTCAAGACATTCTAATTAATTTGAACACTAACAGAAAATCCTTCGGAGGTCCCAGAAGCACTGTGCAATAACGCACAACGCAGCACTGTGATTTGTCGAGCACCTCGGGCAATCCACTGCTGTTTCATAGTAGCAGAAGTACCAGAAGGTCAGGTGGAATTATATACACAACAGACCTGCCCAGCAGTAATAAAGATGTCTCTCTCTGTAACCCATTCCTGAGAGTGTTTCAAATGACAACTTTCTCTTTTAGTGTTGCCAGACAGAAAGGTTGTCTGGGTGGTGGTACAGTAGAGAGAAAATAACTTGGCAATTGCTGCTGAACCTAACCTGTGTGACTCTATACAGCCACTGTATGCCCACTGGCTGAAAAGCTTAGACAGCGTCCACTTGTTATTGTAACTCACCAGACAAACCAAACAACATTTCTGGCCTCAACTTTCCTCTATTCCTGCAGTTGACAAAGACAGACACCCCAGGGCTACCCTGAATGGGGCCTGGACCAACAGATGAGAAACCAATCGAATGTTCTTCTTATGAGTGGAAACATTTAGCAGGAGATTGCAGAAGATCTCAGCAAGCAGGGCAGACAAGGGGGAGTGCTGGGGGTTTAGACTGGAGGTAGATAATGTGTGGTGGTTGGCTGGCTGGACCACTGCTCAGGGCCCTGAGGCCTCTCTACACTGCTTTATGAATCCCAGCCACTGTCTGACAGATTGGGAGGCAAATTGGCCGTGTCAGATTTCATATTGCAGCTAGAGGAGACTGAGGCCAGGAGCTGGGCTGTAGTCTAACAAGGAAGGGATGGTGTGGGATGGTGGGTTTAATATGTGTGTACGAGCTGGGGCAAGGGGCTGGTGTGTGTATGTGTGTGTGTGTGTGTGTGTGTGTGTGTGTGTGTGTGTGTGTGTGTGTGTGTGTGTGTGTGTGTGTGTTGAGTGTGTGTGTACGTCTCCTGAAAATGAAAACATTTCCTTGTCCAAATCTATCATCCATGAAAAAGAATGAACATGTTTGTGAACAGGATTGTGAATAACGCCACTGCCTCTCCAACAGGGCCACATTGCTGTCAGTGTCTTCCATGTTCCATTATATAACTATGCTGCAGACTGAGGAGCTGGAACATATGCCCAGAGAGTGCTAAAGCTCTTTGCTGGAATACCAAGTCTCAGTGACTAAGCCTGATCTACCAATCTGTGGTTGCACAACCCTCTGGCTGTCACAGATCAAGCAGAGAGTGATACCAATGCCATATGTCAACCTACAATGACACCCCAGAAACAACAGGACTATCTAGACTATCTAGGCTTTCTGGTTTAGAGAGAGTTGGAACTCAGTCAGATAACATAGGCCTCATGTCAGTGTTTCTTCTTCTTTAGACAGGGATTCATTGTTTTTTCTTAATAATAAAGAATAAAGTGTCATGAAACAACAGTGATTATTGGGTTGTTTGCCACTGTCTGAGAGAAGTGCATGAAGTATAAATGGTTTATCTTTTAAATGAGTTATTAGAAGATTGTTTATCAGTTTGAGTGTCTATAATCCTTTGATTCAGTTCATAATCCATCTATTCTGATACACGACCCTGCAAATACAAGTGAACAATTAAAGCATAATTACCAAGTAATGGGGATCATAGTCTTAGTGGATTTGAAATCATACAAAACAAGAAGCGTAAGTGTGTGTGTATGTGTATGTGTGTCTTTATATGTACGTACTATATACTGTTTGAGTGTTTGTCCGTGTGTGTGTGTGTGTGTCTGTGTGTGTGTGTGTGTGTTTGTGTATGTGTGAAAAAGGACTGATCATGTTGTGCAGTACCCCTCTGCTAGTGCCAATCTTCTCTGATCTGTGTATACATGGATACGTATGGAAGGGGAGTCTGTGTTATTTGGGTCAATTACAGCCATAGACTAGGAGTAGAGTTTTTGTTTGTGTTCTAGAACAGCTAAAACCTAAAAATGGCCAGTGTTTGTTTGGGTTTGTGAAGATTGTTGGCAGCATGACAATCGTCACTGTTAGGACAAAGCCAGCCAGGGTCCTGAAACATGCTGACTTTGTGATGAAAGGAAAGAACCACAAATGGGAGAAAGAGATGAGAGAGAGAGAAAAATGTGCACCACAGTCACACACACACAGTCACACACACACACACACACACACACACACACACACACACACACACACACACATACACACACACCTTCAGATCTGCTTATCTTCAAAAGGTGACGTTCCCAACTCTGCGAAAGCAAAATATTGCATTTACAGAGATTAAAGTGGATGAGACTTATTTGTGACCAGAGCAGAAGCCCCCTGTGGTAGTCTCTCGTCCAGGAAGAGAGAGAGCAGGGGGAAGCCGCAGTGCTGTTTAGCAGGCATGCTTGACTGGTTCCTGACGTTGTTTTGCACAAATAGGATCAGATAGTGGACTTCTGTCCTGTGGAGGAATACAGGGTTGGATACCACTTTCATAGCGCCTCCAGAGAAAAGTGGATATTTCTCTTCTTATCAGGGGAAAGTAGAGATGAAAGGTATTGCTGCAGTTCAGTAGGCAAAGAAATAGAGTGCTATTCAATAAGGAGTGTTTGTTGTTTTACAGATGTTGATGTATACTCACAAGTTCAATGAGGTCAGAATACAGATCAGTAGCGCTCTTATCTATCCTTGTCTGATATCAATGTTCCCTTTAAACCTGAGATACAGAGCGGATCAGGTGACCTGTTGACTGACATGTTGTTTGGTTATTAAGGTGACTCTCTACTTAGTACCTTGCTTCATGTCATCTCAAAGTACTGTTTCATTCAGAGGTTTATCTTCCTGTTGTCCTTATCACTGCATACCACTGATGTCTCCTTTGAACTGGGCGTGGGGTTTGGGTGGCAGGTATATAGCCGTCAAACACACACATACACACACACACACACACACACACAGAGACTGGAGCAGCACAGATAAGCAGAACTTTCTAGTGTGTTTCACGGCGGAGGAATAAGTCAAACAAATCAAAACAGCACAGGATGAAAGGACGCCAGGTTTCAGAGAGTGGCAGCTGGATTTTAAACTGGACACTGGGAGATAAACATCAATGATATGATAAGCTGGAAACATTGTGTGTCGTGATGCCACATACCCACAGTCTTCTGTGAGTGTACTTACATAGATCATAGTCTATTTCCATCCAGAGATTGACCTTCTATTGTGACTCGCCACTGCCACTGTGTGGGAGACAGTGGTACTGCAGATTATTTTGTTGCCTTAACTTTGACCACCCACTTAGCACAATCTAGACATCGACAGGGGCATGAGGTCAGTGCCTGGAGTCCTGAGACTGCACTAAGATCTTCTGCTGGATAAAGGGAAATGGACGTCATTTTCAGAAAATAAATAGTTGCAAAAAAAGATTTTTTGGTTGCTTGTAACAGCAGATGCTGAATTTGAAAATCAAAAGTATTGAACTGTAATGAAAGTTAACCAAGGCTTATAACTAGTAAACTTCACTAGTTAGTAAACTTTTTGTGTAGTGACTAGTAATTAATGATGACCTAGTGCTTTGAAATGCTGCCCCTGTGAGAGACTGCAAGTTACAAATGCCAAGGTTAATGAGCTACATCTTTCATGTAAGTGTCTGACTGTTTACACAGTGTATCTGTGTACACAGATACAGACACAGAAACTCTCTCTCTCTCAGTAAATGTCAATGCTTCTAACCAGGCATTTATTACAACCGGACGGCTGGTTAAATTCCACACAAATCAATATCAATGTGAACATAATGAGAATCACTCCTCTATCTGTCTCAATTACCATGGCCTAACTAGATAGAGGTAGAGAGACACCGCTATCTATACAGTGCATTCGGAAAGTATTCAGACCCCTTCACTTTTTCCACATTTTGTTGTTACAGCCTTATTCTAAAATGGATTAAATTATTTTTTTTCCCTCATCAATCTACACACAAATGTTTGCTAATTTATTTAAAAAAATAAATCACTTTTACATAAGTATTCAGACCCTTTACTCAGTACTTTGTTGAAGCACCTTTGGCAGCAATTACAGCCTCAAGTCTTCATGGGTATGACGCTACAAGCTTGGCACACCTGTATTTGGGGAGTTTCTCCCATTCCTCTCTGCAGATCCTCTCAAGCTCTGTTAGGTTAGATGGGGAGCGTCGGTGCACAGCTATTTTCAGGTCTCTCCAGAGATGTTCGATCGGGTTCAAGTCCGGGCTCTGGCTGGGCCACTCAAGGACATTCAGAGACTTGTCCCGAAGCCACTCCTGCATTGTCTTGGCTGTGTGCTTTGGGTCGTTGTCATGTTGGAAGGTGAACCTTCGCCACAGTCTGAGGTCCTGAGTGCTCTAGAGCACGTTTTCATCAAGAGTCTCTCTGTACTTTGCTCTGTTCATCTTTCCCTTGATCCTGACTAGTCTCCCAGTCCCTGCCGCCTGGGAGTCCCTGCTTCTAAGCGGGCTGTCATGTGCTTTATACTGAGGACTGGCTTCCGTCTGGCCACTCTACCATAAAGGCCTGACTGGTGGAGTGCTGCAGAGATGGTTGTCCTTCTGGAAGGTTCTCCCATCTCCACAGAGGAACTTTGGAGCTCTGTCAGAGTGACCATTGGGTTCTTGGTCACCTCCCTGACGATGGCCCTTCTCCCCCTATTGCTCAGTTTGGCAGACGGCCAGCTCTAGGAAGAGAGACACAATCCTGTCTCGGAGGACTACGGACAATTCCTTCGACCTCATGGCCTGGTTTTGGCTCTGACATGCACTTTCAACTGTGGGACCTTATATAGACGGGTGTGTGCCATTCCAAATCATGTACAATCAATTGAATTTACCACAGGTGGACTCCAATCAAGTCATAGAAACGTCTCAAAGTTGATCAATGGAAACAGGATGCACCTGAGCTCAATTTCGAGTGTCATAGCAAAGGGTCTGAGTACTTATGTAAATGTGATATTTCAGTTTTTTATTTTCAATAAATTAGCAAACATTTCTAAAAACCTGTTTTTGCTTTGTCATTATGGGGTATTGTGCGTAGATTGATGAGGAAAAAAATTAATCGAATCCATTTTAGAATAAGGCATAGCAAAATGTGGAAAACGTGAAGGGGTCTGAATACTTTCCGAATGCACTATAATTATGAGCAGACCTCTTTAGTGTTTTTACTACACAGGTACAATAGGCGTTTTTGTAAAATATTTTATGTGATGTATAGGATGTGTGTACATGTGTTGTACTCTACATTGACAACTAGGAGATGAACAATTTGGATTTGTTGATCTTGAGAGAGGACAAAGAGCAAGGCTGGTTATAGCTCCTCTACCCCCCCCCCCCCCAGGGAAGGACCCTCTTGTGAGAGAACACACACACACACACACACACACACACACACACACACACACACACACACACACACACACACACACACACACACACAGATAGACAGATAGATAGAGAGGCAGATAGATTGATAGGTAGGTAGATAGATAGATAGACAGACAGACAGACAGACAGACAAACAGACAAACAGACAGACAGACAGACAGACAGACAGACAGACAGACAGACAGACAGACAGACAGACAGACAGACAGTGTAGATAGACAGAGACTGAGACTGGAACAGAGACAGAGAAGATACAAAAACACTCTGAGACCAGTAGGAGGTAAATTTCACATTTTTATATCACCGGCTTTGTAGAGGAATTATACAAAGACATCAAAGAATGCAACCACATGGAGCAGAAGGATGGACGACTCATACACCCAAGCCAGAGAAAGAGGGAACGGAACAGTCCCAGGACCAGCTAAACAAGGATCGGAAACTGATGATGTCATAAAGGAAACCCAGAACTAACAGAGAGGAAACTGAGATGCTGATGATGACTCTGTTCAGTTCCATTCACTCTCATCATTTGGCATGAATACTGGAGAATTTTTAGATTTATCATCAGATCCATCATTGTCCGATCCTTGTTTATCAGCCAAGCCTAGTGTCTGGGTCAAGGTGAATCAAGTGCAAAGACACAGCTTGGGTTGGGGTTACAGATTCAGTAGCATGAGGTTGAAGCAAAGCAGCAGGACAGGGAGAACATCTGGGCACCACAGGCACAGGCAGAAGAGCACAGCAATCACTTTACATAACATCTAGCTCCACTGGAGATGGGGGGCTTTACAAAGCTGTCCACCGCCTTAACACCGCTGGTGTTATTACTATTACAATATGTTTTGTATTGTAGGATGTTTTTTTAGTTTTTTTTAGAGACAAACTCAAGCCTAGAAAACAGTCAGTAAATGGGCCAAGACTTAAGAGTCACAAACAAACAATGAAATAATTAAAATGAATAAAACTGAAGAAAATTACCTTCAGGTTTGCCCTGTGGCCAATGTATTCAAAAGGTTCTACATTAAAATGACACTAATCAATATAGTTAATATTTGTGGATATGGCTTTGTACTGGATACGGGTGGACATGTCTTGTACCCATTCAAATCAGCAGATCCAAAAGACTTGAAGAGCTGAGTTACTAAAAGCACTCTGGTATATTGTTTTGTGAGGACAAACCATGAACTACACAGGAGTCACTAGACATGGCCTTGCTAGGACGGATGACTGTGGCCAAATCATCAGAACCAATGAACCAATGAAGTACATACAGTGGTCTCACTGGCCAAGACTCATCAGGAGTAAGGTTTAATGAGGGTTAGTTATTAGGATCACATTTGTGATTAGAAAGCACAATATTTCCTTCTTTTCTAGCATGGCCAGAATGTAAGAATGACTCTTTCACCTCTCATCTCCAGTGCAGACAGGGGACATCGAGAGAGGGGTGAAGAGTGTCATCGTCACACAGGCACTTGAGAAATGACAAACAGCACGACTTCCATTAAGGCACAACAGACGACACTCACGACGCACGTGTCTTTGGAACGACAACACCATGATCCACCCAATGTACCTACAGTACAGTGCTACTTCAAATCAGACAGGCTTACATGTTCCCTCTCTTGTTTAGTGAATGAACTAGAAGATTATCTACTGTATCTATGTGTTTTATCTATGCATTCACTTACATGTTCTGAGGATAGCCTTTCCTTCCACCAAATACTGAGAAAAGGTTTCATTTTGCTTGATTAAAACTATGCTGAGAATTTAATGTTGAATACATATTTGCAGGGGTGAAGAAGTATATCTGAAGAAAAAACTGTAAACTGTAAACTACTGTTTAGCATTGAGAGCATGAAAATAGATGTGTACAATTAACATCTTTCCATAGTCTTAATGAGCTTCCCACACACTCTCTCGCACACGTGCATACACACGCGCACGCGCGTACACACACACACACACACACACACACACACACACACACACACACACACACACACACAGTTTGCTTGAGTGAAATGATGGACGGAGCTATCTGATCTTTAAAACAAGGTGTCCCATAGAAACACTAGGCCCTGACACTCAATGCGTTTGTTATAGAGTTCTATTCTTCAAATATAAGACCCTGAAAATAATCCCTGTAATATTGGGCTTTAGTTCTCATGTAGCCTATACGTTGAATACGTTTATGAGCCTTGTAAGTCAGCTATGAGACAATTAAAATGAAATGCATATTTAAAATGTATTGATTAGATTACAATTAAAAAAACAACAACAGCAACAACAAAATACATGATCAAATCTGGATAAAATATACATTCAAATGCTTCTGTTTGCTATACAAAGAATACCATAACCCACCATACACACAGCAGCTTAATAGACACAACACCTCTGGATGCAGGTTTCTGCTTATCATTTTTTCACGATTCATTTCGCTATTTGACAGGTATTCTGTTATGACAACTTTGTCTTAGAGCTGGTTACAGCAACTAAGCCGTATGAAATCAGCACCTAAAATCAGCAGAGGTAATAAACACGCACATGCCCACACCCACGCCCACACCCACACCCACACCCACATACATACAGTACACACACATGAAAAGTTATGACCGTTGTCAAAGTCAACACAGATTTGTGAATGTATTGGCAATTTATGGAATGAAAGTCATCATTGGGCAAGCAATATTTTTCTTTTTGAATAATAGATTTTTTTTCTTCCTTCATTTGTTTGAAAGTCTGAATCTCAGATTCATTTTGGTTTTGTTGACACAGCCCTCTTTGACTCCAGAGAGCATCTCTCTCTCTTTCTCTCTCTCTCTCTCTCTCCCTCTTTTCTCTCTCTCTTCTCTTTCTTCACTTTCACCACAGATCCACTCAAATCATCCACCCCTAACTCTGAGGTGCCTAGACATGTCTTAACTAATGTTAGCATTATCAACATACTAACAGTTATCAGTTGCATGTATGAAGTGGCCATGAGAGAAGGGAGGTTGATGGTGTCTCTAAGACAATGGTAGATAGGTGAGCTGAACAGTCTTTAACAAATGGCCTATAATTAACAAAACAGGCTGTGTCACATATGACACCTTATTCCCACTCTACAGTAGTGCACTACTTTAGGGCTCCTACGGCGAAGGGGATTAGGGTGTCATTTGAGATCTACCCTCTAGAGATGCAGGAGAGGAGGATGAGGGGTGTGTGAGAAGGGCTTATGTTTAACTCCGGGGGAGGAGCCCCTTCTTATAGGCCAGCACGCCGGCTGCCGTGGCAACAGACAGGAGGGAGGAAACACCCATGAACTTGAGGAACCCGCCCACTGACGGAAGGTTCCGCTCCCAGAAGGTGGTGATGAACGGTAGGGCTGGCACTTCCTGTTGGAGGGCGGCAGAAAGAGGGGGAAGGTGTGTCTTAGTCTGCTTTTAGATATTGTATATTTTCATTCATTCCATTTTATTCATTTCACAGTGAGATTTGCACTCGAAGAAGGGGGAAGTTCACGTGTTACTTCATGGTAGCCTTACATTGGTAACATACTGTAAATCTAGATGTTTTTCCTTACCACAGACTCAGGCTCAGATTTCCAGATTTGATCTTTGCGGATTTTGCCCATTGCACACAGGATCTGAAACAGAGGACATCATTTCATACAAAGCACACATGGAGGGGCTGGGGACACAGACATCTTGGGGTGTGGATACAGTTTCATAAGCATCGTGCTGGATGGAAAGTTCACAATTTTGGGAAGATTGAATTAGGACTGCATACATGTATAAGAGTAGGGTTAAGGGGCTGAGTTGGGATTAAATGCTGTGAAAGTTTACTGTGACCCCCTCACCTCTCTGGCAGCTCTCTCGCCAGCCTGGACGGCTCCCTCCATGTAGCCACTCCACTCTGTGGCGGTCTCTGTCCCAGCAAAGTACAGCCTGCCAACCGGCTCTCTCAGAACCCTACAGTACAGAGAGGGGGGGGAGAAGGGGGAGGGAGAGAAGGGAGGAGGGAGTGGTCAGTGGCACAGGAAATGAACACACATTTGTGTGTGTGTGTGTGTGTGTGTGTGTGTGTGTGTGTGTGTGTGTGTGTGTGTGCACTTGTGTGTGTGTGTATGTACACTCACTAAACACTTTATTAGGAACACCTGTACACCTTCTCATGGTGGAGGTGGTGTAATGGTGTGGGGAATGTTTTCTTGGCACACTTTGGGCCCGTTAATACCAATCAATCATCGCTTGAATGTCACAGCCTATTTGAGTATTGTTGCTGACCATGTGCATCCCTTCATGGCCACAATTTACCCATCTTCTAATGGCTACTTCCAGCATGGTAATGCACCATGTCACAAAGCAAAAGTAATCTCACACTGGTGTCATGAACATGACAATGAGTTCAGTGTTCTTCAGTGGCCTTCCCAGTCACCGGATCTGAATCCAATAGAACACCTTTGGGATGTGGTAGAACGGGAGATTCACAGCTTGAAAGTGCACCTGAAAAATCTGCAGGTATTGCGAGATGCAATCATGGACCAGAATCTCAAAGGAATGTTTCCAACATCTTGTGGAATCAATGCCACGAAGAATTGAGGCGGTTTGAGAGCAAAGGGAGGCCCTACCCAGTATTAGTATAGTGTTCCTAATAATGTGTTCGGTGAGTGTATATCTGTGTGTGTGTGTGCGTGTGTGTGTGACACTTACTTGCCGTACTGGGTGAGAATACCTGGGGGGAAGTAGGCAGTGTAGCAGCCCCCAGAATACTCCTCCTCACACCAGTTCTTCTCCTCATAGTGAACAGGCTAAGAGAGAGAGAGAGAGAGAGAGAGAGAGAGAGAGAGAGAGAAAGAAAAATCAATACATTTGATCCATCAATGTGACATCACAATGGCTACATCAAACCTATGGCAGGCATAGAAATAATGAAATAGAGCAGATATTCCAAATCCCATTGTATTTATATGGGTCTAACTAACTAGAGTAGTAACAGGGCTATGGCTTGGTGCAGTGGTGGTAGTGGTTCTATGTGGTTAAACAACACTCACATGCAGAGCTTCTTCTGAGCCCAGCACTCTGGAGTAGATCTCACAGATCTTCTTCTTCCTGAGGAGGCCAGAACCAGTTGGGGTTTAGAGGTTAAGGGTTATGGAGGATACACTCTTACTGTGATGTTTTGACGATAGTGTCCAACTATTCTAAAACCCTGCAGAGCAGTAATAACATTGTTTTTTAGCTTGTTATACTGATGGGTTGGGTTGTGGGGTGAGGGGAGAGGACTAGAGCTCAGGGTCAGGATCACACCGTCTCTCTGGATCAAAGGAACAACCATGGAAGCAAAATGAGAATTTACCTCTCTTCTTTGGTCAGTCCTGCTAGTTTCCTGCACTTGCGGGCGAGGATGAATCTGAAATAGATAAACAAGCAGAGCACAGTTAAAACCACGAAGCAAACTCCAGTTGCTCATTCTCTATGTGTAACTCTATGGAGCTTTAGGAAACACAGAGCCCTATATTTACCCCATAATGGCGGGTATAGTTCCATCAGGCTTTGTGTCATCCAGAGTCAGGCCAATGGGGGCCTCTTCCTCCTCGATCACCATAGTACCACACAACCCTGAGACACACAGACAATTACACTTATCAGTGACAGCTCACTGTTAAATTAACTTAAAAATATAACTTCTTCTCATCCCCTCCCTCCCTCTCTCCCCCCCTCCCCTCATCCTTACCCTTCTTCCTCCAGAAGTTCTCTCTGTAGTAGACCATGCACTTGATGACAGAGCCCATTGGGACGCGGTGGATGAGCTGGTTTCTGAGGGGGGGCAGCTCAGGTTTAAAGTGCATCTTCAGGTTCAGAGCAGGCGGGGTAGCCACGATCACATATTTGGCCTGGGAGAAAGAAAAACACAAAGGTAAAGTTGATCATATGCCCAATTTTGCTGACACCCATCCTGTTCATTCAGATCTACAAGTGTCCATTAAGAAGTGTCCCTGAGGCTGTGCTGACTATTCCAGTGTTTGGTGTCTACCTGGAGACAGGCTTCATGGCGTCTCCTCTGGGCTAAGCAGCTCTGGGACAGGGTTAATGAGCTTTAGCATAGAAAGAGGATGTAGCCAGGGTAGAGAGATGAGGACCAGCTTACTGACAACAATCCCCCTTGGCTTACAGAACACACACACACACACAAACACACACACGAACACACACACACACACACTAGCTCAGTGATAACTCTATGGGCTCTATGGTTGAATTCTTTAAGTGTTCTAGGACTTCTAGAAAGCAGCCCCTAGCTATAACATGGAGCTTCCCCCAGTGTTCTGAATGACTATAGACCGGTAGCCTTGACATCCCACATCATGAAGACCATGGAAAGACTGGTGCTAGCATACATGAGGCCCCTGGTAAGACATTCTTGGACCCCCTGCAGTTTGCATACCAGGCAGACATTGGTGTGGATGATGCCATCATCTACCTGCTACACAGAGCTCACTCCCATTTAGATAAGGCTGGCAGCACGGTGAGGGTCATGTTCTTTGACTTCTCCAGTGCATTTAACACCATACAGCCCTTACTACTTGCGGATAAGCTGCTGAGGATGCAGGTGGACTCCCCCATTGTTTCCTGGATTACAAACTACCTGACCAACAGGCCACAGTTTGTTTGGCTGCAGGGATGTGTGTCAGACTGGGTGGTGAGCAGCACTGGAGCCTCCCAGCGGACAGTTCTGGCTCCCTTCCTCTTCACCCTCTATACCTCGGACTTCAGGCACAACACAGATACTTGCCATCTGCAGAAGTTCTCGGATGATTCTGCTATTGTGGGATGTGTCAGTGGAGGCCAGGAGACCAAGTACAGAGCACTGGACAGTTTTGATGAGTGGTGTGAGCAGAACCACCTGCTACTCAACATCAGCAAGACAAAGTAGATGGTGATGGACTTTAGGAGGACTAGAACGTGGAGGTGGTCCAGAGCTACAAGTACCTGGGGGTGCACCTGGACAATAAACTGGACTGGACTGGTAACACAGATGTCCTGTACAAGAGGGGCCAGAGCCGGCTTTATGTCCTGAGGAGGCTCAGGTCCTAGTGTGTGCAGGACTCTGCTGAACATGTTCTAACAGTCAGTGGTGGCTAGCGCAGTGCTGTACGCGGTGGTATGCTGGGGGGGCAGCATCAAGGAAGGTGACACCAAGAGGCTGAACAAGCTTATTAGAAAAGCTGGTTCTGTCCCCGGTGTCACCCTGGACTAATTTTTTTTTTCTATTGGCACTTTAATTTTGTTGTTGTTGTTTGTGATGTGAGCTGCTGTAACGCCTTACTTTCCCCTTGGGGATAAATAAAGTACCTATCTATCTATCTATCTATCTATCTTACAAGGTGTCATGCAAAATCAACAGATAACCTCTAGATGGCAGCATGGGAACAACCTAAAATCAGACATACAGAAGTGTGTGTTGAATCCATGAGGGTCACCAACAGTTAATATTAGCTGTTGCTACACAATTGTTTCTGACCCATTCTGCTCTCATTCTGGAGGAACTGGATTTCTCCAGGGTAGTAGACGGTCAATATTAGCTGGTGTTTCACAGTGATGTTGTTGACATCAGGTAACAGAATGTCTCTAGTAGACATAACAGAGATCACTCACCGTGTATGTTTCCTTGTTGATTGTTTCGACCACAACCATGTCCCCGGACTGGTCGATCCTATAAACCGGTGACTCCAGCTTGACACGCTCGCCCAGCTCCTTGGCCATACACTCACTGATCTGGCTGGAGCCACCCACAAACTTCCTCTCCTGTAGGGGGCATGAGATAGCAGGGGGTCAGGGCGAAGAAGTCATGGGGTAAGAGACAGCAACCTCCACACTCAACCCAAACACATCATGTTGTTAACAAAATATGACCTGATGTTGGTTCTGTGCAAACCCAAACCTCCCTCCATATAAGATGAAGTCCTAACAAGAAAGTCTGCCCAACAAACATTGTGCAATGTTAGCACAAATCTTCCACTAACATGATAACAATATTTATGAGACTGAGTTACACCCTATGAGAGATGGTAGCTTAGCTGCTCCCTTCTGACTTCCAAAAAACACATTCTAGCCTCATTCTAGGAGAGACTCAATCCCCCAGAGTTAGGTGATTGATGATTCCTGAGGTCAACTATGTATAAGTGGACTGTGACCTGTGGCCCTTTCTGAATGACTTCAACGTAGAAAACTTTGTTTGTATAACACATTTCATACAATAGTAGCAGCCAAAATGGAGTAAGATTATGGAGTAAAAATTACAGTAGAATAGAATGGATAAATAAATCCAGAGCAAGACTGCTGCGTAGTGAGAAACCCTAGAGCTCTGGTAGCCAGGGACGTAGGAAGTATATTTCTTAAGGGGGTGCTGCCTAAAATGTTGTCACCTGTTAAACAAGCAATTCTGGTGACTTTTGATGGGAGAATAACGTAGTGGTCAGTGTGAGTGAACAGCATAAAACGATCGGGTCTCAGGTACATGACAATAAAAAGGCCTATAAACAGCTGTGATCACGAGAATGTTGCATATATTTGTCGGTATATCAATCCCAACTCATCCAAATCTGCTCTAAAGTCTAGCAGGCGCCTATGTCAAGGTGATCGCATATAGTGAGGGAGAGCAGCGTACTGCGAGATGGAGTAAGGTGAACACCTCGGACTCGCACCCCCCCTCCCTACATGCCTGCTGGTAGCAGGAGAGGGAGATGGATGGATGGAGAGTGAGAGGAGGTATTGGAAAGGTCATTTTGTCATTGAGTGCATTAGACTGTGACATTGGGCCAAATATAACTGCCAGTCTGCATGGTACAAAATTCACAATGGCAAGAAAAAACTAAATTGGTTCATGTTCAACTCAGAGAGCAGAGAACAATCCTTGTTCTCGAGGACATAGCAAGTTGGAGTTGAACAGATAGCGAAGGTTTTTGGAGTGACAGAATTCATTTTGACACTGTTTTAAAAACCCAGTAATTTGGGAACAAATGTTTTTTTTAAACTCTCGATTTAGCAAAGACCATCAAAAACATCAGTATTGTTCACACACAGTGGTTTGTGTATGAGGAGGTGGAGTTCAATCAGAAAATGCTTTAGAACTCTCGACAACATCCCCTAATCCCCTACCCCTTCCTCTGTAACCTAGGAAACTGGAGCACTCAGTGTTCCAAAGTAAACTAGAAGAACGGGCTGCCCCTCACTTCCCAGAACCAGCCTTTGTGGGGGAAATAATTATGCAGGGGGGATTTGGGGAAATCTACGGCAAGACAGAGAAAGAGAGACAGACCGACAAACAGACAGGCAGGCAGACAAAGAGAGACAGTGCACCTGTCCTCCGTTGGTGGTAGAGAAGATCCTCATGGTTCCCCCACACTGCTTGATGTACCAGAGAAACCAGAGAGCCGACACCTCATGGGGTTCAGAGGTCACATTCACGTTCAGGAACAGCGTGGCAAACCGCCGAGTGGAACTGGAGAAGATAAAGAGGCGGGGGCAGGGGGCATATTAAGTCTTGTAGACGTCTATAGTACCCAGCCTAGTCATAGAGAAAATGTGAGTGTTTTACGCTTTACCTGGTCCAGCAGAGTGTGTCAAAGAGCTGCTTCATGGTCATCTTATCCCACTCCTCAGCATGGGGAGCTCTCCACGGAGCCTCTCTAGGGATCTGGAACATAGAAACAGAATGGCTTGAGCGAGAGGTTGGTTCCCTATTCATGACTCTCTGTTTCACCCTCTGTCCCCCCCCACCCCCCCACTCAGTGAGGCATCACTACTCTAACCCAGAGCTGCCCTCCTGCTCCTGCAGTACACAGAGAGAGAGACACTGGCCTTACCTCTGAGCCCATCTCATCCATCTTCCTAAACAGGTTGTTGAAGTCCATCAGGGCAAAGGGGTTCCACATGGTCGGGAATGAGCCCTTGAATGGGTAGGACTTCCCCTGTAAAACACACAGCAAGGCAGGGTTAGACATCATCATCTTCATCATCAACATCATCATCATCATCATCATCACCGTGTGTGTTGACATTGCGTTTGCATGACTTGTTCAGGTGACTTGTTCAGGTGAGTCTAGTGTGATTGACACAGCAAATGTTCTTCTAATTTCCTGCACCACAAAGAATGGTGAAGTGTATACTGTAGTTCAACTGAGTTCACATTGTACGACTTCCATATTCCCACAGCACAGACAGCTGATAGCTGAAACCTGAAAGTGCTTCGTCATGATGAGGTGAGAATCTGGACAGATTTAAACCTCTCCACAAGGGAATTCTTAGGCAATTCCTGGCTGATCTAGAGACTGGATTTCGAAATGCGGCTCGCTTAATGTTTTACTACAGATCAAAGATAGCAGTTGATTGCAGATTCAGCAGAGTTGATAATATTGTCAAGTATACAGTACCTCGTTCACTTAATCTCACGCACACACGATTTCTCAACTACAGTAACTACAGGTTTATAAATATGGTGGTTGGATAGGGTCAATCAAGGTTACAATATGTCGCCTCCCGGACATCATAATGACAGAGAATGTCATGAAAATGTAATATCTGTGTCTGAGCCACTGAGCAAGAGAACCATAGTCTGTCTTATAATCATGGCTGTATTCACTGGCCAACTGTAATTTGAGATACAAGCCTGTGTGAGCTGTGACTGTGCTTTTTTAGTCATTTCCGATGGGGGGGGAAAGTGTTTGTGTACTGTATGTGTGCGCATGCATGAGTGTGCGTACGGGCACAGGTTGCGGTAGCGTAACTGCTTGCCAGGTAAATGGGTTTGTGTGAAGGTCCATTAAACATCAAACTCCTATAAACCACCAGCCTCTAACGACATAATGACAAGGTGAGGGTTATTAAATGTCCTTGACGACAGGTGTGTGTGCTCACTCTGTCCCCAGAAAAGGTGAGAAGCACAGCGTGCACTACTCTACTTGAGCCCCAGCCTTACACAGAGGCCTTCAGGGGTCATGCACAAACACAGAAACCTCTGAACTGACTGAGAGAGAGGGCAGGGGGCTACAATGTACATTTAGTGACTCTGCAGAAGATGATACACACACAGTCTTGGAGTACATCTGTAATTGCCTACAACAAGGCAGCGTGATACTGCAAAAACAGACACAAAGGGACAGGGAGAGAAGAAGGACAAACTGAGTGTCTGAGGATGCATTAGCCACAGAGCTCAGGATTGCCCAACGCTCTGGAGCAACAGGTCTGTCTCCATGGTGATGGAAGTGAAGTGAATGCACAGTGAGGAAAGGAGATGGTGGAGAGGAGAGGAGAGGCAAGGCAAGGCGAGGAGAGGAGTGGACGCATGGCAGAATCTGTTGTGACATCGCCACTGAGCAGCAAATTAACCTCAGAAAGGGGAGACTAGATTTAAAATAAGCAGAAAGATACATTAGAATCTATGGGATTTTCCAGAATCCAACCAATATGGTGTACTGTATGTATATTTTGCCATTGTTTAATGTGCAGAAAATTCTGAGAGTTGATGTAGTAGACATCAATTAACAAACATTCCATGGTACATCCAACATGGCTGCTGGTCAACCCACCATGGGATGTTTCTTTGGGAATGTTTGGCCTACTAATTTAACTCTATTGGGGAAACCAAGCTTCTGTGCTTGGTTTCAACCCACTGAGCAAATAACCAATATTAACAGTGTTGAACAGTTTTGGAGTTTAATTGTCAAACAGATCTGTCTGATTAATGATGGAACAACATCCAAGCCTTGTGCTATTTCTCAATGTTTGATAGCAAATTTCTCAGATTAGCTTTTTTCAAAAGTTTTGAAAGCAATTTGTCATTATTAAATCTAGTGCTGAGGTAGCAGGGGCCGGCAGTTGAGGGGAGCAGTTTGCTGATAGGGGAAACAAGGCCTAGCCTTTTGGATTAGTGCCTGCTGTAGGAAAGCTGATTAGCCACGCGGCTTGCTTGGATGCTAACCCTAATTATACAATGGCTTGGCAAACGTGTGGACCCTTATTGGCTAACTCTGGCTGCTGTCCAGTGTAGCAGCAATGAGGCAGAGTTACCTGTCAGGACAGTCCAATACTCTAGGTACACATTAAGTGCAATCTCAGTGCAGGGCAGTTCAAAAGTCCTAATTCAATGAAAGACTTTCTTTGACTGGTATAAGCATGTTTATGAACAGCACTTTTCTTTTTACAGTTAGTTATCACTTGCTCTTCGTACTTAAGGGCCATTTTGAGCCCCCTATTTCATTTGAATTACCTTTGGCTCAAAACCTTATAATCCAAAGCTACTTATACTCAGGGTACACAACAGTAAGTGACAATGAACAACAACATAGCTAGTAACACAATAATCACATTATTCTACGTGCAGAAGGCTGTTAGTACTCTGCTGGAGGAACCAAAGGCAGCAAAATCAAAAGCTATCATTCATACCCCTGTTAGCGAGGCTGGTTTAGAGCCTTCTTCACAGTGGCTGCTGTTGTTGCTGACAGAGTGATGTTGGCCTGTCTCTGTGTCCACTGTGCCAGTCTTTCTTTCTTTCTCTCTCTCTCTCTCTCTCTCTCTCACTGGGCATGGGAAGGAGGGTGGCAGAGGGCTCCCATACATACACTCACAGAGAACTTTATTAGGAACACTATACTAATCCTGGGTAGGGCCTCTCCTTGCTCTCTAAACAGCCTCAATTCTTTGTGGCATTGATTCCACAAGATGTTGGAAAGATTCCTTTGAGATTCTGGTCCATGATGACATGATTGCATCATGCATTTCCTGCAGATTTTTCAGGTGCACTTTCAAGCTGTGAATCTCCCATTCTACCACATCCCAAAGGTGTTCTATTGGATTCTGATCCGGTGACTGAGAAGGCCACTGAAGAACACTGAACTCATTGTCATGTTCATGAAACAAGTTTGACACGACTTTTGCTTTGTGACATGGTGCATTATCGTGCTGGAAGTAGCCATTAGAAGATGGGTAAATTGTGGCCATGAAGGGATGCACATGGTCAGCAACAATACTCAAATAGGGTGCGGCATTCAAGTGACGATTGATTGGTATTAATGGCCCCAAAGTGTGCCAAGAAAACATTCCCCACTCCATTACACCACCTCCACCATGAGAAGGTGTACAGGTGTTCCTAATAAAGTGTTCAGTGAGTGTATATCAACAGGTATCATCTTGATGTAGTCAGCAGTTGTGTTTATACTCATCTTTCTCTCTCTCTAATTTGTTTCTAATACTCTGCTGGCAGACAACCCTTTTCCTCATAAAGATCATGTCACTTAATTACTCCCATCAAAAAAATAACTAAAATAAAAACCCCATCATAAAGAAACACTAAATATGTGCTTGTGACATCTGTTGTTATGTTATGTCCCATAGGTTAATGGAGAGGGCATATGTTAGAAAAGCGATATGATTATGTACATGCAGTGTCCCAAGGCTAATTGGTACCTATTCATGACAACACTGCCACAGGACTGAACTGAGGTACTGGAGAATCTGGGGGGTTGCATTGGTGTAGTGGCAGCAGCACACACAGACAACAGACAACAGACAACAGACAACACACACACACACACACACACACACACACACACACACACACACACACACACACATACACACACAGAGACACTGATACTGGGCGAGCGTGTTTGATGAGGCATGCTGCCATGGAAACCTGCCAGGAAGCTATGAGGGAGGAAAGTGTGTGTGTGTGTGTGTGTGTGTGTGTGTGTGTGTGTATGTATGTGTGTGTGTGTGTGGCACATGGAGAGGATCTTGGAGAGATAGTAGCTAAGGAGACACACTCAGTCAAGGGCTCCCATGGCATTTACGAAAGGATCCAGGGCCTGACCAAGGCTGCATACGACATCTGAGATAACCACCTACAATAAACAACTCTGTTGAACTCATACTGTATATGGCAGGCATGAATTGGACACTCTCAGTGCATTTTTACGAGGGTTCACTGCACTTGCACACAAACACAAATAGTTAGAGCAAAGTGTATGTGCACAGACACAAAGACAGACACACACTGTCCCACAGACACATGCAGACACATTTTGCAACTGCTATCTACGTAAATCCGCACCCTGGTGGCGCCTCTTCCAAGCACTGGTCTGCTGAAATAACCTATGTCAATAACAATACAGTGTTAGAACAGAGGGTGTCATGACGAGAGCACTGAACCCTCTCAATAGGCTGAATACTGAATGTGTTTGAGTTAGAGGCCCAAGCCAGCGCTCTGATGTCCACTACCCTGCAAAGCAGTCAATCAGAAGCAACCATGTTTATCAGACCCGAGACCTAGCCATGACCTGTAGTCGATCTGGGCATGCCCAGTAGAGCAGGGTAGGCTGGTGTGCCAGAGGGTTGTTCTACTGTAGGTCAAAGAGTCACAGAACCCTCTGACATCATCCACATGAACACTCCGCTGCATTCTAAACATGTCTCATCCACTTATGATTGTTGTGTGTGTGTGTGTGTGTGTGTGTGTGTGTGTGTGTGTGTGTGCGCCCGCGCGCGGGGGTACATGATAACTAAAGCCCAATATTACAGTAAGGTATTATTAAAGCAAGACATTTTAGAGCCAATCCTCATGTTTTCAAGTTCTTATATTTGAAGAATAGAACTCAATAATGAACGCATTGAAAAGATGCTCTATTCACCTCTAGTCCGATCAGATAGCTTGGTCCAATATTTCACACAAACAACCCCGGGTGTGTGTGTGTGTGTGTGTGTGTGTGTGTGTGTGTGTGTGTGTGTGTGTGTGTGTGTGTGTGTGTGTGTGTTGGTACGGCCTGATTGTCTGAAAGCGGCTTAAGAATGGGGTATGGCATCTGTGTACTCTGATTCCAACAGGGAAAGTGTTGCCAAACACTGTCAGTATTCTCATCATGTACCCACTAGATTGGACATGCTGCTGTGCTGCTAACTGCTTTCACTATATGACATTTGGTCTCTTTTAACCTGCCTGGATTACAAAAGACAGCCACGCTAATTAAGTGTGTGTGTATGTGTGTTTGTGTGTGTGTGGGTAGTGCATGTACAAAGTCAATATATACAGTATATAAGTATATAAGGGTTTCAGCATACTGTATGACTGCCACTGGATACACATCAAGATAAGACACAGGGAACCAGGAAAAGGACTGCCACAGTAACTAGTTCAGGGAGGCCAGTGATTTACAGTATGGAAAGCAGGTTGGCGAGGGTACATGGCCGAGGGCTAATCTAATAAGTAGGAGAAGCATGCGTGTGGTAAGGACAGTGGTGCAGCTGCCCTAATACGATAGGGAGGGAAGTGAAGAGAGGAAGAGAGAAAGGGGGGATGGCTTCAACCTCTCCTTCTCCCTCTCGTCTTAGCCACTCAGAGGAGGGGAAACCACATTAGAGAACTCCTCCAGGCGGAGATCAGCATCTCCAGGAGCTAGTGCCCATCTCTAATGCTGGGGAGGGGCTAGGTTAGGGACATCATGTCACTAAGAGTACTCACTAGATGGCCATGCTAGAAAGAACAGAACTGCTAGTATAGTCTGATAAGTACATGAGATGTTGGTTCTCAATATAGGGTCAGAGAGGTAAGGGTAAGGGTAAGATTAGGGGTGAGGGTTAAGGTCATGTTTAGCCATATTTGACCTTTCGAGCATGACCAAATAGTGACGTTGGGAAACAGACATGCAGTTCCTGTGCATTAGATCATGAGAAAGCCAGAGCAGGAAGCAGCGTTATCTGGTGGAAGCGGTCAATACTGACCAGAACAAACACCCAAGGTCAGAGTGTTTCAGGGAAACACATTTTGCCATGTGCTGTAGTAAGTGGGTCTATGACAGACACGTCCGGTATTGGTCTGGCAGAGCCACAGTGTGAGCAGGCCTTCAGGCCCAGTACAGAACACACATGTAAAGACTGGCTTGCTCTGGTTTGCTGCGTACACGTGGCTTGGAAACAAGTCTGCACCATGCCTCCGCTCCCCTCTCTACCCGGATGCAACAACTGCCTCCACCTGAGTCAGAGGATCGCTGAGCTGGAGGGGCGAATTTCAACCCTGCACCAGATCAAGGAAGATGAGCAGCACATTGATTTGATGGTTGCCTTAGCAACATCAAGGCTGGCTGAAAATGACATCACTCTCCCCTGGCTTGGCAGTACCACCATCTGAGAGCCAGAAATAGTGAAAGCTCTACCAGTCCCCCTGGAAGAACCCTGGCCCAGCCTGGGGGCTAAACCAAAGAACCTGCACTGCTCTACTCCCTCTGCCCCAGAGCCCTGGATTGTTGCTTGGGGAAATAAACATCACAGAAGGCGTTCCTCTGGGGCCTGGAACACCACCTCACGAGGACAGTGTAAAGGCAGACAGTCACTGCCTCCCGCTCCTGTAGAAGTCCTTCACCTCAGCAATAAGTTCCATGGTCTGGAGCAGTTACATACTTCTCAGGCCACCCAGCCTGCACCTCCTGCTGGTTTTCCTGATGCCTCAGCTGCCCCTCCAGTGTCCAGCTCCACGACTGTGGCCCCTGTTGTTCCTGCTCCTGCCCCGGTGTCTACTGTCCCTATGTCTGTTGCTCCAGCTGCGTCTACATCCAGCCCATACACAACCAGATCCCGACATCCTCAGTCCAGCAGATCCTACAGATCTCGCAATCCACCTGGTTCATCTCAGCCAGACCACCCTCCCCCATCGACCATTGTCCTCAGGAGCTCCATCGTGAGGGATATTAGAATGAGGGGGGGGCCACACCTACTGTTTTTCTGGAGCCTGTGTGTCAGACATCCTGGAACAGCTACCCACAGCACTACAACACCACCCGGAGTACACCAGGCTCATTGTGCATGTTGGGTCGAATGACACCAGGAAGCAGCAGTCTGAGATGTTAAAGGGGGATTTCAGACATCTCCTGGCTACTCTCCTGTCCACAGGTAAAAGGAGCCTGATTTCTGGTCCAATTCCAACTCTTGGATGTGGCTACGGCCGCTTCACCAGGCTTCTCTCTCTCCACAACTGGCTCAAGGCAGAGTGCGCAACCCTTGGAATTCACTTCATTGACAATTTCAACCTCTTCTGGAACCGTAGTGAATACTATAAGAGAGATGGACTCCATCCCAACTGCACTGGTGCACATTTTCTCTCTGCAAACATGGACTTTGGCATCCTACACACTGTCATAGTTGACTGAGAAAGTCCATGCCCCCACAAGGTAATCACATCACCCATGCCAATAGAACAAAGTAAATTAAATCAGTTACCTTGTATGGTTACTACAGTCTGTCATGGTCACTACAAGGGGCCTATACTACTTGTGGTATAACTGCAAGTAATCTGATCTCCATCCCATTAAATGTTCCACGTCCTGCACTAAGAAAGACTGGATGGGGGAAAAATGGATATGGCACTTCTCAATGTTCGATCACTAACCAATAAGACTTTTGTTATTAACAAACTCATATCTGAACATAAAATTGGCAGCATGTTTTTAACAGAAACCTCGTTAAATAGCGACGGACCTGCTGCTCTTATTGGGACGTCCCCTCCATGCTATAGTTTTGGGCATTCTACAAGGCATGGTAAAAAAGGCGGTGGGAGTGCCTCTATATTTGCTGACGCCCTAAACTGTAGAAATATCCCTATTGGTGATTTTTGCTCATTTCAACATCATGCTATACTGTTAAAATCCCAACCCCCTGTGCTTGTTAAAACAATATATAGACGACCCTAAACAGTGTCCTATCTTTTTAGATGACTTTGTCTATTGTCAGTACCAATTATGACAATATTATGGTCATAGGTGATTTTAATCTACATGTGGATAATGCGGCCGACTCTAAAGCCTCTGGGTTCCTAAATGTGTTGAGCTCGATGGATTTTATTCAACATGTTAATGGCCCGACTCACAACCGCGGTCATACGTTGGATCTAATTATTACTCATGGTCTAAGGATTGATGTATCTTCTGTAATTGACTTGGCAATCTCAGACCACTACTGTATTTTTTTCTCTGCATTCATATCATCACCTAGCTTTGGTCCTGAGCAGGTTGTTAGGAAACATTATCTTACCTCTGAAGTTGCTGAAAATGTCATAAATCATATTAATAACATACCCCCACAGATCCTTCCTTCCTCTTATGATGATTTAGTCAACAATTTTAATAATAAGCTGAAGACTACCATTGACACTATAGCACCAGCCAAACTTAAGAAGATTAATTATTTGTAATTATGTGACTGAGGAAGAACCAAAACCGACTGCTCCTTCTCTTGTATCAAAGACGTTATGTGACCTTGGAACACTCCTAACTGCAGGCTGAGGTTTGAGATAGTAGCTCACAACGCCTACGCTTCTTTCCCAGCTTCTTTATCAGCAAACAGGTACAAGATATGTTTACCCCTAGACCTATGACGTACAAGCATTGGAGTTAAGGACGGTCCTCTCCTCAGCCACAGCATCAGTATCTGAATCCACACTGTTGGTGAAGGAATGCTGATCCAGCTGACCAACGTTGTATAATACTTTCTATATGCATTGAAACTCTCAACTGAGACCAAAAATCGTTTATTGTTGTTCACTGAAAGATTTCCATCACAGATCTAAACCATGTTGTACTGAATGTGCGTGTGCCCCTGTCTTTGGACATTATCCCTCTGCCTAAAACTGCTATGAATGATTTTGCTGCTGTTGATAAATAAATGCTCAGGAATTAAGTAATGCAATTAAAACCCTCCACCTGCTCACTTCACCCTATCCCCACACCCTTTTATAAGACTGTTTTTAATTGTCTAGTGGATGAAGTGCTAGTGATTGTAAATCACTCCTTGATGACTGGTATTTTCCCCCTGGCACTGAAAAGTGACCTAGATCCTTCAGTGCTAAACAAATTTAGGCCAATTTCAAACCTTTCTTTTTTAAGTAAAATTCTTGAGCAATTAGTATTTAAACAGCTAAACGATTACCTTACATTTCAGCTGTATATTTGAGAAGTTTCAATCTGGCTTTCGTCCTCAACACAGCACTGAGACAGCGCTAGTTAAAGTTGTAAATGACCTGAGAGTGAACATGGATGACAAGAAACTCTCAATATTAGTACTTTTAGACGTAAGCGCTGCTTTTGATACAGTCGATCATGACATCCTTGTTAACAGACTACAGAAGTGTGTTGGCCTCTCTGGCTCAGTTTTAAATTGGTTTAAAACGTATCTGTCCGCCAGAAACTATTTTGTCTCCATTGGTGACCACTCCTTGGCTAACACTAGCATAACATGTGGGTTTCCTCAAGGCTCCATTCTGGGACCTGTGTTGTTCAGTTTCTATATACTCCACTGGGAAGTATCAGAGAACACAGGATTAATTTTCATAGCTATGCCGATGATACACAACTGTACATCTCTTTATCACCCAATGACATCAGCCCTATTGATAAACTGGTTCAATGCATTGATCTTTTCAACTTGT
The DNA here is from genome assembly GCF_951799395.1 of Argentina silus. Taxonomy (NCBI): domain Eukaryota; kingdom Metazoa; phylum Chordata; class Actinopteri; order Argentiniformes; family Argentinidae; genus Argentina; species Argentina silus. The sequence continues at coordinate 16,016,243 of NC_139666.1, read as the reverse complement.
GGATGTCATATCATTTCTTATAATAATTTCTTAACATAAAGCAGAGATTTTAATTATCGGAGCAAAGGTCCAGAGAGAGATACTAAGTGCAACCGTTTCTCTCTATGCTTTTATCACTAGCAGGCTTGATTACGGCAATGCCCTTGGTCTACCTAAGGAAGCTATAAATAAGCTACAGATCATTCAGAATGCAGCAGCATGTGTACTGACCAAGACCAGAAGAAGAACACACATCCGTGTTGCCTGTCAGTTTTAGAATAGATTTTAAGATCCTTTTATTGGTGTTCAAATCACTCAATGGACTAGCAACTGAATATCACTCAGACATGCTTTTAATATATGCTCCCTCTAGATCACTCAGGTCCTCTGGCACTGGCCTTTTAGTTGTTCCCTGGATGAGGACAAAGAACTATGGGGAGGTGGCATTCAGTGTCTATGGTCCTCGCCTCTGGAACAGCCTGCCGGAGGAGCTGAGGGCGTCACAATCTGTAAACACCTTTAAAAGAAATCTTAAGACATACCATTTATCTTAATCCATTTTATTTTAATCTACCCTCTTCTACTGTGCTACACTGGTCTCTCTGTTCTACCATGTTTCTTATTTCCTATACTATCATTTCCTTATATTACTGTTTATTTTCACTGTATTGTTGTATTTTCATTGTATTGTTGTATTTTCATTATATTGTAAGCACCTTGTATTTTGCACGAAAGGCGCTATATAACTAAAGTTTGATTTGATTTGATTTGATAATCAACTATAGAGCTGTGACGGTTGCGCGGTTACTGGCAGTTACAGGGTTACACGAGGACGGCCGTGAAACAAAAAAAAAATGACCGTCATAACCGTTGAAATACATTAGATTACATTAGATTTTTAAAATCTTTTTTTTTTGTAGATATACTTTACCTAATAGCATGAGTGTAAAACTATTAATATTAACAATTGTTTCGCTACAATAATCCGTTTATATATCTGTTTCATATTTTGAGGGAGAGATAGTTGTGCACGCTCTGTCCCTCAAGAAATGCGCTATATCTTTGAAGCTCCCACTAGCTAGTGCTCTAGATGCAGGGGAGGGGAGGAGGTAGGCCTGAATAAAGCAAAACAACTGTCATCTTAGACAGACAAGAAGAGTCGCTGGACTCCACTGATGATCCCCTGGCGCGACAACCATGGTTGCTTTCTTTGATGGCTAAACTTGCAAGAAAATACATGTGTATTTGCACTACGAGCACAGCCTCAGAGAGTCTTTAGTACAGTGAGGAACATTGTTAGCCCTTTCCGGTCTTGCCTCAAGCCAGACAACGTAAATATGCTTGTGTTCCTGGCACTGAACTTAAAGGAATCACCCTTCATCCTTCATTACCCTTCTGTGATTTATACTCTGTTTTTTCATTCATTCCCCGCCAGTTCATCATAGTGCTTCCTACCTATATGTCCTAGCATTTCTAGTCTGTTGATTCCTGGTTTCGGATCTACGAGTGTTTTCTGGACAGTGCTTCTGCCTAACCCTTGTCGGATTATCTGCCTTCCCTAGAACTGTCTACCCGTGTATTGACCCCTGCCTGTCTGACTACCCGTCTGCCTGCCCGACCCCTGCCTGTCTGATTACACGTCTGCCTGCCTGACCCCTGCCTGTCTGATTACCCGTCTGCCTGCCCGACCCCTGCCTGTCTGACTACACGTCTGCCTGCCTGACCCCTGCCTGTCTGACTACACGTCTGCCTGCCCGACCTCTGCCTGTCTGATTACCTGCCTGCCCTGCCTACCTGCGTGCCCAGTCTACCCTGCCTTCCACTTCCCCCAATTCCTTCATTAAATAGTCTATTATTTTATACCTGTGTCCCGACTCTGTGTTCTGCATTTGGGTTCACTAGCTCTGATTCGTAACAGAGGCCGAATAATAGTTCTTATAGTTTGCCTATTTTGCTATTAAATTGCACATTATTCTGCTCTTTTAGCCTGTTATTTTAAAAGGACATGCACAACAGTCTATTTGTACTGACTACGGTAGGCTTAGCGTGTCTTTTGTATTTGTAATTTTATTTATTTTATCTATTTATCAAGCAGCAGTTGTCTGTTATTTTATTATGTGATGTATGCCTATTTATTAAAAAGCAATATTTCTGTTCCATGCATTCATATGGCAGGCACTTTTGTTAAATATGTATGCACTTTATTTTATGCCTGATGTTATTGCTTTCTGTTTAATTAATAATTAGATCTTCTTAAAAACTTTGGATGTATTCAAATGTAGTTAGGATGTAGTTAGTCAGTAATAGCAACAGCAGTCGACCACAAGGTAATTCTGTCTCTGTCATGCGTTAGAGTTGTGTCTCCGTTGTGAAACGGTTATGACGGTTATAATGATTATCTGCATGACAACCGAGCATTGCATGACAACCGACCGACCCAAAATTCCATGGCTGTCACAGCCCTAATCAACTAGGGTGTTCTTCCATCCTGGACATGTGTGTTTAGTGTTGATTCTCCACCCCTACCCATGTCACTCCCACCACAAACCATACAAAACACACTCTCTCACCTTGACATACTGCACCAGGTTCTCCTCCTCATTGACCTTGTAGGTTTTGATTCCATACTCTTTGGCCAATCGGAAGATGCGGTTCTGAGTGGGCCCGACATAGGCCCCGCCCAGGTCCACATACGTAGTCTCCTTGTTCTGGGCAAAAGAGAGGTAAAGAGAGAAGGGGTGGACATCAAAGACATATACATACAAGAACATAGTAAAACAGATACATTATAGATCATTCATTGAAGCATGTTTTCTTCAAAAGTGCTCTCAGAATATCCAATAAACCTCCTGGTTCAGTGGGGTGGACATTCTTGGTTCTGGAGAACCTCATTTCAACTGACATGTTGAAATGCTTGGAACCGGACTCCTGGTCAGTTGGAGGTCTTACCCGTACGGTAAAGGTCCGTCCGCCAACCCGATCTCTGGCTTCCAGAACCACAGGACTCAGCCCACTCTCCTTCAACAGCTTAGCTGCACTTAAGCCTATAAGAGAGAGAGAGAGAGAGAGAGAAAGAGAGAGAGAGAATGAGAGAGAGAATGAGAGAGAGAGAGAGAGGGAGAGAGAGAGAGAGAGAGAGAGAGAGAGAGAGAGGGAGACATGAGTATTAGCACAACTGCTGATTACATAAAAGTTATACATGTTGATATTTGTATGGGAACCCTCTGCCACCCTCCTTCCTATGCCCAGTGTTTTGACAACAGGAAAGCCCAGAGCACTGGGTCTGGGTCTGGGTCTGGGTCTGGGTGTGATATGGCAGGGGGCCAACTCCTGGCCGAGTGGAGGAACACTGATTGGAGAAAACACAAACAACATGCTGAGGGTCTTTTCTTTATCTGTGTTTCCAGGAAACTCCCCTCTTCCCTGTTTCTCTATTGACTGAGCCTGGTTTGAACTCCAGCTGAACATTACTCTGTGGCCTCAGCTTATCATGCACCACAACACCACAGGAGAGTCCTACTCAGTACATACATCATTACACTCACAAATAGAGTGCTGTCAAATAGAGCATGCTCAAATAAAGCATACTCATGTTACAACACAAGTCTCTGAGAGGAGAGTCTTTCTGTCGGAGTCGGACAGCGAGCAGTTTTGCATCTCAATCCAGATGGTTGCTCTCTCCCTTCCGACCTTATTCCCGACCTTATTCTCCGATCCCACAGAATAGACAGGATATTGATGAGTGTAGGCAATTTGGGAGAAACTAGATGGAGCTATTGCTTTAAACTACCAAGTCTGATCTGTGAGGGGGAGTGAATGACGCAAGACGGGGACAACTGAGGACAACTTAGCGGGATGTACACACACAGGCACACACACACACACACACACACACACACACACACACACACACGCACACACGCACACACGCACACACAGGCACCCCAGTTGACCTGCAAATCATGTGAGACGTGAGAAGTGCTTTCACATCCTTACACAAAGACAGGAAGTGACTGTCTAGAGTCATGAGACCAATCTCATCTGCAACTAAGACCTGGCCTCAAGTCATGAATGTAGATATGAAAGAACATACAGTCTACATGTACTCTAGACTAGAGATAAGACTTCCCACCCATGGTTGAATGGGGTTGGGGTTGGGTTGGAATGTCCTAGCTGCAGGATATACAGCCTGGGTGGACAGAGAGAATGTCCTAGTTGCCGGATATACAGCCTGGGTGCACAACTCAAATCATGAGGGCTGCAGTCTGCTGGTTTTAATTTCTCCCTGATACTTAATTGATCAATCGATTGATTAGTGAGTCCACAGATAGATTAGCGTCCCAATACCAACCTCCATTCAGAAAGCACACACGGACCGGCACAGGCACAGGCACAGGCACAGGCACAGGCACAGGCACAGGCACAGGCACACACACACACACACACAAACATGTGAGACAAGGAATTCCTGGAAAATTGTGTTTACTGGAACTCACAGTGGGTTGTGTAAATACTGCATGAGGCCTCCCCCTTGCAAAACTGTGTTCAAAGTGGAGTGTGTACTTCTACTGTATTTGTGCACTGAATGATAAACCAGAGTTTATTACATCCCCTCCTGCTGCGAGAGGTAGATTGATATTAACCCCAAGATACTTCACACCAAGAAGAGAAAGGGAGGAGAGGGAGAGATAGAGACAGCTGGCTAATTTGTGTGTGAAAGAGGCCGAGATAGGGAGAGTAAGAGAGAGAGAGAGAGAGGGTGAGGGAGAGGGAACTAAAGAGTTTAGAGTTTTTACACACCTTTATTGTTCACTGAGTGAATGATACATGTGTACATGATGGCCCACCTTGCCTTCTCAGAAAACAAAACACAGATACAGTATATCTGAGGAAGGGAGGGAGAGGGAGAGGGAGAGAAAGAGAGAGAGGGCCAGGGAGAGGGAGGGAGGGAGAGAAGGAGAGGGCCAGGGAGAGAAAGAGAAAGAGGGAGAAGAAGAGAGAGAGAGAAAGAGAGAGAAAGAAAGTCTGTGCTGCATTCTCTCAACAGGAGCTCACATCTGTACAAATGTTTTCATGGCCCCCATCCTTCCTCTCTATCCCCCCATCTAAAAGCCCTCTAAGCCTGGAAGCCTACCAGGGTTTATATTAGTTTAGACATACTTTGTCATGTATTACCCAACTTCCTCCTTACACAAACATCCCCACCCTGCTATTGCTAAGGTCAGAGCTAATGAACCCAGGCGCAGAACACAGTCAGGACACAAATATAAAATAATAGGGTATTTAATGAGGGAATAGCAGGGAATGAAAAAAGCAGGGTGGAGTGGCAAACGGGGTAGGGCAGGCAGGCAGGTAGGGCAGGCAGGCAGGCAGGCAGACAGACAGGGCAAGCGGGGCATGTAGGGCAGGTTGGGCAGGCAGGGCAGGTGGGTAGTGCGGGCAGGCAGGCAGGCAGGCAGGCTGACAGACAGACAGGTGGATAACCGGGTCGAGGTCCTGGAGCATAAAGAGATAATGATCAGACTGAGAACTAAAACACTAGGACTTAAGGATCAATATGAGACTAAGCAGCCGAGAATGAGACTAACTTGGAAACGACAAACATCGATCTGGCGAAGAGCGGATGGGAAGCCGGGGTTTAAATACAGCGAGGTGATGAGCAGTTGACCAACAGGTGAGCAGAACGAGCAGGTGGAGATGATGACGTGAACAGGGAACCGGAGCCTGGCCACGCCCACACACACAAACAGACAGACAAAGATAGACAGGAGAGAGGGGGGCACCGGCACAGACTAGGAGGAAGTGGAGGGCTCTGCACTGTTTGTGGAGTATACAGCCCAGAGACACAAGAGTCCAACTGATTTTTTCAACAAAATTGATGCTATTAGGTATGCCTTTTACAAAGATCATATGCTCAATTATCCAAAACAAAGACCATCTTTGACTGTTTCCCTTTGTTGTTGTACACCAACACCCCCAAAAGAAAACAGATGATGATTTGATGATATGATTCACATTGAAGTACTGCTTTCATCAGATACCCATTTGGTGCCATATTTCTTTCAAAAGAGAGTGCTGGTTTATATGAAATAAATCTTTCTGAACTTCAAAGGATTCACTCTGAGCATTCCTTTGTTGCTTGATTCCATGTGGAGAGTCATTTCTCCTTTTGTAAGGGAAGCGCCAACACTGAGTGTATGATGACAAAAGGAACATTAAATGCACAGCTAAACATCGACAATAAGCTCATAGCCCCAAGTTAATAGAGGAGGCTCAGAGGAAGACACTGCATATTCAAGAAAATGACTTGGGTATACAACTGTTTGAGAAACGTTACATATGCCTGAAAATCAGTATATGTTTTTAGCACTTCTATTTTATTTTATTTTATTCTATTTTAAAACGTATTGTATTGTTGCACTACTCTGTGGCACTGTCACTTATGCACGTGACAAATCTTGAATCTTGAAATCTGAGGTAAATTGGGGAGATAAATAATGATTCTTGGGCCTGGGGCTTAGGCTTTGGCAACAGGGATTGTGGGGGTGAGGTTGGGGTTGAACCCCCATGGAGTCAGCCATGGAGAATGTCCCTAAAGGGATTTCCATTGAGGAAAAGGTCAGGGAAGCTTTGAAGGGAAACGCTGGAAGATCAAAAGCCTACTCTGAGAGAATGAAGATATTGACTTCCCTCTCTCTCACACACACACATACACTCCTGTCTCTCTCTTTTCTTCCTTTCTTTCTTTTTTACTCTTTCTGCTCAATCTCTCTCTCTAAGTTTCTGTTTCTCTGTCTCTCTCTCCTGTTTATTGTAATGTGTGTGTCTCTCTCTGTCTTGATCTCTCTCCTTATCTGCCTCTCCTCTCTCTCCACGTCCACTCCCCAGCTCAGCACCTTGGGGCTGTAGTTGACCTAATTGTCTTGCTCTTTCTCTGTAATGTTTGTGGAGAGAGAAATCCAGACTCCCCTTTCATCTGCCACTGTCTGCATCTGCATAATATATAATGCTTGTCTGCCTAAAAAAAACTCTTCAGATCCAGCATCAGCAATTTTCTGGAAGCTACCAGTAACAAAGGAAGTGGTGAGTAC
>NC_139666.1:15990283-16008973 GCF_951799395.1 Argentina silus | reverse complement strand
TATTCAGAGAGGACAAGAATCAGCTTAGCAGCCTATCCTCAGTAGAGGGTGACATAACCAGTTTATCCTAGAACACAGAAACAAGCAGAGAACTAATAAACAGCGCAAAACCACACAGGGACTCAGGGGAGACAGGAGGCATTTGCTCAATATTCAATATCCAATATTCGAAGAACATTAAGAAAGGACACAAAACAAATCCAATATAGGAGTCAGGCATATTTGTTCAGCGATATGTTCTACTTACTGTAGGCAAAGTTCCCATGACAATGACCATGGGACATCAGCTAGGCAATGACCATGGGACATCAGCTAGGCAATGACCATGGGACATCAGTTAGGCAATCTTCTCAGTTTCAAATGACCCAGTCAGTCAGTGAGAGTCAGTGAGAGTCCAACTTGGTAACACCTGCCTGGTTTCTCTCTGAATAGCTTCAATGCCAAACTGTGCGATCTGACCTGACAGTGTATGAGTCCACTCAGACTCCAACACAAGCAAAGTAGAGTTGGTGCCTCTAAAGCTGCCCATGGCAATATGAATCCTCATACATTCAGCATGTATTTATCCTGGCCAGTCTTAGTGATAAAAACCTGTTTTCCAAGAGAGATCTCCAAAAACATATATGACAGTAGTACATAAAGTCTCCTCTGTCAGGTGTCAGACGAAGGCCAAGAGTCCAATCCCTCATAATAAACCATTCTTGGTGTTTCAACTCTAACCTATGTGACTAATGACTCTTACCAAAGTCTAATCAGACAAGGCACCTAATCACACTCACATTAATATCTCAGCACAATCGGTTTTAATAGCTCCCCCCTATCTCCCATCTCCCTCTCTCTCCCCCTGTCCCCTCCTCTCCCATCTCCCTCTCTCTCCTCCCTGTCGGCACGTCTCCCCTGTCTCCCTGTGCTAATGGCTAAATCGTTATCACGAACATTATCACTTCACATACTCACCAGCAGGCCTGCAGATAGGAGGTGACACACACCTTTAACTCTGAGACTTTCACTGCCTCAGGAATGATTCAGCTCAAATACTAATCTATCAGTCAGGACAGGCATAACCCTGCTAGCCAACCTCCTTCTATAAACACATGGATATAGGCAATCAATCAGTCCAAATGACACCCAATACAGAAACCTTTACTCCCTGGGTCGAGCTACTATCTCACTTACACACCTGTAATAAAGTACACATAATACACAACAGGTGGTAAGGAGGCAAAACAGTGTAAGCTAGATGAATAGATACCGACACACTGTATAAAATTGCAATAGACTTTTGAGGCTATCCCTCAATTCTTGGCTCACTAAAGCCCGTTACACACCATGGGGCCGACCCGAGCTGTGCTATCCCGTGCCAGACCTCATTCAGTAAAGCACGGTACAGAACAGCCTGCTATCGAGTCACATTGCTGAAGTAAAACATTATGCATTACCACCACTGTGTGGACAGGTGTGGTTGGACCCAAACAATCAAGAGGGAGACGCCATTATAACCTTGTCTCATATTTAATAACACAAGCGGGTTTAATCATTGGCATGGTTGCCCGCCTCTCAGCACGGGTACAAGCACGCTGGTACCAGATACGTTGTGGGGCCAGCTTAGCACCTTTTGTAACTCAAACTGTGCTGAAAAATGCAATGTGAAGTGAACTGTGGCAGCACAGTACAGCATTATAGTCTGAAAGGGGCTTAAGAATGGGGTATGGCATCTGTGTACTCTGATTCCAACAGGGAAAGTGTTGCCAAACACTGTCAGTATTCTCATCATGTACCCACTAGATTGGACATGCTGCTGTGCTGCTAACTGCTTTCACTATATGACATTTGGTCTCTTTTAACCTGCCTGGATTACAAAAGACGGTGAAAGGTGAAAAACGCTAATTTCAGAGCAAGCCTTGATGACAGTGTATGTCTGTATGTGTGTGTGTGTGTGTGTGTGTGTGTGTGTGTGTGTGTGTGTGTAAGACATGTCACAGGAGAGGAGAGATTATCTGAGCCTGCTCTGATACTTAATATGGAATGTTCTGTCTCAGCGAGGTAAACATATTAATAGGGACACACAAAAAAAAAATCCAATACCAGCAAAGTGAGAAGAGGCACTTGTGCCGTGACCCTAAAAGGCTGAACATCGACCTGTGAGGGGGAGACATTTACAAGAGCAATCACATTTCTCCTGTCTCAAGTTCTCAGGCTTGTGACAGTGATTACCTTTTCAGAAATCTAAAAGCATTTACAGAGGGGGTCTTTGAAATAGCATGTGGAACTATCATTTCTTCTCCAGGCAGAGAGAGAGAGAGAGAGAGATAGAGAGAGAGAGAGAGAGAGAGAGAGAGAGAGAGAGGGAAAAATTAGGCTATTCACATTGTATGAGATTGGTTGCGTAACACAGAGAAAGGGAGAGTTAAGCTGCCGGCTGATGATAAAGGAACTGTGCACTTAATGAATAACACTGGGGAGTAAGTATTTTACCATACTGTACTGTGCTTTGTCCTTGATATGATTCTAATGAATGCATTGTTGGTTCACCTGCAAGAGGGAGTTTAATCAAATCAATCAGTTAATCAATAACATCATCCCTATAAATCCTATAACTGGGCTGTGTTGTAACATTCATACAAACAATGTCTGTCTTCAATCCAAATCCTTCTTTCCTGTGTGTGTGTGTGTGTGTGTGTGTGTGTGTGTGTGTGTTTTGTGTGTGTGTGTGTGTGCCTATGTACAGTAGCCTACATTAATTACAGGTGTCATTACTCAGACAAACAGTTAAGTCCCTTAGTTACTATCAGGTCCTCCCTGGATGCATGAATCCTCTCAGTCAGTCAGTTAATTGTATAAACACCTTTATTGCCATTTTAGTGTTCCCATCCCTCCCTGCCTTTGTGTTGATCGTGAGAGAGCCCCAGCTGTGACTACTGATACATGTCTCACGGTCTTACTCTGTAGCTGGTCAATATGGAGCAGCGCACACACACACACACACACACACACACACACACACACACACACACACACACACACACACACACACACACACACACACACACACACACACACACACTAATTATATATCTAATGATACAGCTAAGCGTTTCTAGTTTGCTCAGCTGGGAAGACAGAGAACGTTCTATCAGGCTTCTGTGTGGTATATTGCGATTAGGGCACCAGAAAGGCAGCATAGATGAGGCGGAGTACACACACAGTAGGCCTAGGAGCTCTTACTCATCATAAATGAGGTGTGGTCCTCTGGGGTCCTCTGTGGCTCAGTTGGTAGAGCATGGCGCAAACAACGCTTAGGTTGTGGGTTTGATTCCCGCTGGGGCCATATATACTGAAAGATTTATGCACTCACTGCAATGTCGCTTTGGATATAAGTGTCAGCTAAATGGCATATATTATTATTATCATATTCAATTATTCATTAGAGAATATAGCAGCAGATGAGCTGTGGGTGAAAGGATTCTATAAACTCAATTATGTCCAAGGCCAAAAGCAAGAGGGACACAGCCTTCACATTAGAGCTGGCCCTACTGTAAGTAGGACAGCTCCGTTTTCAGACACTAAATGGTTCGTGTCAGACTATGTTTATATGTGTGTGTGTGTGTGTGTGTGTGTGTGTGTGTGTGTGTGTGTGTGTGTGCGTACGCGCGTGTCTGTGTGTGTGTGTGTGTATGTGTGTGTGTGTGCATGCTGGTGGGTTGTTTTCCCTGGCTCCCGTCCAGATCCCCAAATACCAACGCTCTGCAGCAGGAGCAAGACAGACCAGAAGGAAACACTGGGATCAAGACACAGACACACTCCGTTCATTAGCCGCCGTCATCTGTAAAAGCCTTTATCTAAACAGTCGCTAGATCGAATAATCCAGGCTCATGCCTACTTTATCCACTGTGTGAAAACAAAACTCTGGCCCTCACTCTCGCTCTGCTACAATAGCAGCAACACAAAGGTTATTTGGCAAACTAGATCTATTGGAAACTGCACAGTTGGAGTCTTAACCCAGAATTTCTATTGAGCGTGATGCAATTACATAGCCACTTAACTTTTACACACCTGGAAAGCAGGAATCCAGATGGATTTATATACCTCCGGTATTATGAGGCCCAATGAAACCTAGCCAGCTCCTGGGGGGATCACTGTGATTGGTGAACTAAGATTTGAGGAGAAAATTGCTCAAACATGTTCACATTTATGGTATACCACGGGGCCTATAGAACTGTGTCCCGAATCATAATTCATTAACTATGAGGATACAGGGACTTCATCATGCTCCAATATGATTGTGATAGCCACACACTCTCTCTCTCTCTCTCTCATATATAATATATGGCATTTAGCTGACGCTTATATCTAAAGCGACTTACATTGCAGTGAGTGCATACATTACAGTTTGCATAATTGCACTGCTACGTTTGCACTGTTTTATTATTATTATTGCTGCTATTTTATTTTATGCCTTAAATTTTGCTGTCTTGTACATTTGTTTAGTATATATTGTATATTCTTTTGTATTGTATATTTTACATTGGTTGGCATTCTGCGGACAGCAAAGCAAGAATTTCGTTGTACAGGGAAACATGTTTTCTACTGTGCATATGATAATAAACACTTTGAATCTTGAATCTTGAATCTTTTCAGTATATATGGTTCCAGCGGGAAATGAACCCAGAACCTAAGCGTTGTTAGCACCATGCTCTACCAACTAAGCCACAGAGGACTCTCTCTCTCTCTCTGTGTCTCTCTCTCTCTCTCTTCCCGTCTCTCTCTCCCTCCCTCTCTCTCAAGTCGTTGATTTGGTAACAGGCTGTCAGAAGAGTTTAGTGTTTTCTAGGAAAGTGCTGGCTCCCCTGAGGGTGAGAGGCCTAGTGGCTGGTTGCTGGCAGATGACAATTGCATTTGCAGGCAGGAGGATTCTTCTAAGTAACACTCGCAGCACAAGGATCTCCACAGAGAGAGAAACAGCATTTCTACCTCTCTCTCTCTCTCTCCCTCCCCCCCGCCCCCCCCCCCCTCCTTCTCTCTTTTGATTAGACAGTGATTGTAATATGTGGCCTTTATTGACACCTTTAAAGGGCAACAGGACAGACAAATAGAGTAATTAAAACCCTCTCCTAATGTGAGGAGGGAACAAGAGACAGAGAGAGACAGAGAGAAACAGAGAGAGACAGAGAGAAACAGAGAGAGACAGAGAGAAACAGAGAGAGACAGAGAGAGACAGAGAGAGACAGAGAGAGACAGAGAGAAACAAAAAGAGAGAAGCACAGAGAAAGAGGGTGTGAGACAGAGTGAGACTATTTTGAGGTAAACCTGCAGTGTTATAAAGTTGTTACTATATGTTAATCACAGAAGAGGGGTGTTCAAGATTTCTCAGGTGATGTCTGCTCTAATCTGCTCCATCTCTCTGCTCCATGCTCTAATCTGCTCCATCTCAATTCAAGCCCTGGACATAACCTATTACCAACACACCAATCCTGACTTCATTTGGTAACTTTCTCTAACATCACCTCATTCATAAATCACAGCAACTCATATTAAGCCTAAACAAAATACCTTTCTGAAACAACATGTACACACATGCCTTAATACTCATTATAGATTGGTGACCATAGAGCTCAAATGTGACAGATTGTTTTCCTCTGAACTGTGAACAGGAGCATGACCTATCCAATGATGAGTGGAGCCCTCCAGACTCTGTGGCCTACATTCTCCCCTGACAGAAAGGACGATTGTTAATCACACAAAGTCTGTCTACACTGGGCCAGTCTGGGGCTGTGGTTGGGGCTGGGGCTGGGGCTGGGGCTTGACCTTTGGCCATAGCTGTGGCTTGGGCTAGGGCTAGGGTTAGAGAGGGACAGGGGTGTGGAAGGCTTCAATCACTAACACACTAACAGGGGATAAACTAGCCCAGCCCTAAATCAACCCCTGGGTGAAGGTAATATGGCTCTACCTAGCTGTCTATCTGGTGGGCTAGGCCTCCCTAGCTGAGAGCTTTTAATTGCAAGAGGTGTGTGACCAAAGAAACAAACAATCTCAGTAGAATCATCATGGTAGAGCAGAGAGAAAATACCTTCCCACAGAGAGGGTAGATAATGTACATAGCTTCACTTGCACATGATTGTACATGCACTCTCTAGTTTGTTCTTGTCTGACAGCTTTCTCTGGGCTGCAGCTAATTGGCAGGTTGTGGTATTTAAGTCAATCAGGAGGCACAATTTCTATCATGATCATTTATTTACAGGCTTTTATCTAGAGTGTCCTGTAGTTACCTCCTACTTAGTCTCTCGTAGTCATGCCTCCAAATCACGTTGTTCTCGTACCTCTTACGGAGGTCTGGAGAATTTTAGATTAGCCGTGAACTAGACAGAGCGATGGGAGAATGTGCTCGTAATTTCATGGGATGTAATATTCCAAGAACCCTCCCCCTACATGTCCGTAGAATGGTTGCTTGTTGTAATGTGCATCGTCTTTTCCGACCGGTTAGACTATTTTGCAAAGAGTTGTTGCCTCTGCTAGCCTGCAACATTAAACAAATGGAAGAATACAACCTACTTGCTGGCAAAATAGTATTACAAACACCATGCTCCAACCTAATGATCCATCATAGACACAGTGCCTTGTTTCTTTACTGGATAAAGTGTCTATAAGTGCACTCCGCGGTTCAAAATGTAAGACCACGATTATTTAAATATTTCAATCAGGTGTGTTAGCATTGCGCAGGAAAAAAAGGCTGCACACACGGTGGCCTTCCAGTACTTGCATCCAGTACCTTCCATCTCTGCTGTATTAGTTAGTCTAAGCTGGACCGAAGGCTATAAAAACAGGACCGGGGGCCTTCAACAACCTTTAGGACCAACCCTTATCAAACAGGGTACACAGAGGAAGAGGGTGTGAGACAGTCTAATCACAGAGAGCTTCCTCTTATCAAAATCTGTAAATACTATATGTAACTTATCTGCAGCAGATGTGCTGCCAAGAATTGAACACCTCCCATTCCTCAGGAAAGAGAGCTATCTAACTAGTCATTACCTTATCATTACTGAGCTTCTAAAACTACCCCGAAACATCAGAGGGTAGAGCCCTAATGAGAACTAATGTCTTGAGTTTCGACAGAGAGGCAGATAATTATGATCATGAAATTAGAGACACATTAGAGGCATGAATTATTCAAACCATGAGTTATTCAAACCATAACTAGAGTCACCTGCTGTAGAGTGCTTTGGGCTACAAGCATGACAGAGTCAGATATGGGAACAGCTTGTGTGAGATATGACACTGTAGAAACTAACATGAAGTTCCAGAGACACAGTGACTTTTCACCGTTGTTTAACCATTCCAGGTTTACCATTTCTACTGCCTTGAGTATACTTTGGGAGAATTGTCCATCCATTAGGCAAGAGAGGTAAAAGGGTAAGAACAAAGCTTTGAGAAGTATGTGACTGTAATTAAGTCTGTAAGTAGGCTATAATAATAATAATAATAATAACAATAATAATAATAATAATAATAATAATAAGCAAGGCAAGAATAATATTGCAAAAACGTATTGATCGTAAAACGTGTATAAAACAACACAAAGCACACGTTATCATACGAACTGTAGAAAAACCAGCAAAATAAAAGGCTACTGTACCAGTGCAGTTGTTACTTAACAGACACTCCTACTATAAACCGACGAGGATGCAGAGGATGCAGCTTCACGGAAGGGACTGCGTGAAAAGCAAACACAGGAACAGAACTGCACAGTGCACAGCAAGTGAAAAACGAAACGTGAATTTATCCACTATATTCAGGTCCCTGAAAAGCCACCGTCGGCCACTACATGTTGTCTATTCGACAGCACCGCGCGTTCCTCCTTGTGTCGTGCGTGGGCAACAATGTTGCAAATGTGTCACTGCAACAGTTGGTACTAGTCGTTGGTACTTACATAAAGCACCAGCGAACCGACAACCCGGTGCCGAAGTGGTCGCGATTGGCGCAATATTACCATAGTGCATTGAAGGGTTTCTATCAATTTGCTACCTTGCATGTTAGGTCTAATCATTTATCATATTAAGTCCAGTAAGTTTTTTGGAAGGGGTTGTTAAAATGTGCACCAACCTGATATCCCTCCTCCGATCACTATAACGTCGTGTGTGTTGCTTGGTGCTGTCATGGTGTTGTTTTGCCGCTCTAGCTCTGCCCCAGCTGGCTGCCGTTCGCTCGCCTCGCTCGCTCGCTGCCAACGCAAAGCAGTCAGAGTATCGCATCTGTATTAAAAGCGTCAAGACAGGCCCACTTTCCCCGGCTCCGCCTACGGGTTGTACAGATTCTTCAATGATATGAGATTGAGACATGGACCATAAAAGTCCTTTGTCCTACAAAAACAGCCTAAATAAGCATATTAAGATAGGGAACTGAATAGAACGTGAGCCAGACAGAGCTAACCTTGTACTTATTGCACATTGTTGCAGTATAGATGTACAGGTTCCTTCTGCAGTTTAAAACAGTCACTACATCTGTACAATAAGATTACAATTGCAGTTCTTTTCAAAAGGTCTTGATTTGGTGTTGCAATATGCAATATGTGTGTGTTTTAAAGGGCAATCTGGGATTCAAACAAGAACAAAGCGGTCTTCCCACCACTTTTTTTAGTCAACAGCTGAGGGGTGGGGCTATGGATGCAAGGACTGACCATCCATGAGATCAACATTATATTTTTAACCATGTTTTGAAACTGTACAGTGTTTGTTTACAATTACATTTCTTACAAACATATATTTTGAGTTCTGATGTAACTATGACAATTGAATAATGCTCTTGATTTTTTTCTTTTTTTATGATGACTGATGTATAGATAATTCACTTACTTTAGACAAATGTACTGGTTGTAAGTCGCTTTGGATAAAAGTGTCTGCTAAATGTCAAAAATGTAAATGTAAATGTCATGAGGCATTTATAAGTTATATTCTTCAAGAATCAATAGCTACATACCATTAATTTAAAGGTACAAAAATGGATGTACCACTCCCAGATTGCCCCTTTAAGATAATTGTTCAGCCCCTCACTCATCAGATGCCACTGTCTTTGGGCCTACATGGATCATATCATATTAGAGCAATTTGTCTTAAAAGAAATCACAAGTGGTTGAATTGTTGGCTACATCTACACGTCACTGACTTCTGGTTATTGATTTGATTATTTGCACATAGCTGTGCACTGAACCACAGAAAGCTGCAGTTAGTTCAATCCTAAATCTTATTTCAAGTTGACCTGCAGGTTGAGTTAGAATATTTATTCAGTAGTTACTGTTGCCCCCTTGTGGATAGATTCAGTCTTGTCATTAAAGGGTCTTAAATATCCTCTTCATAACCATCAGATTGTCTATCCATTGTTAGGTATTAAAAAGGCCCCCTCCCCTAGCGATTGAAGATCACTGTTGTCCAGATGGTTTTCAGGGGTAACTTGTTTTAGACCATCTGGTATCGTGTGTACCCCAGACCCACCTCTTTATTAGCCCTGTTTCTGTTGGTCGTGTATCATTTGTATAGCCTTTGGTGTACAAACGTGTTGTAGTGAACATGTATCTAAGGTCTCAAGTGTTGTGTACAGTGTAGTATATCATCCATAATGGGCATATTGTGGTTAATCCTAATCCTGGTTTGAGCTCATTTAAAGGGGTAAGCTAGCAGAGCTCTGCGCTAGCACATCTAGGTCCTCTCTCTAGGGCAGGGGTGAAGAGGTGAGGGGCTGGGGGGGGGGGGGGGGGGGGTACTAGAAAGTATGCTAAAGCTCCACACTGGGACCTCCCTTTAAGGAAGTCGGGTGAGGAGGATATTGGGTGAGGGGGTGAGGCAGTTAGTGGGTTGATAAGGTAAGGGATGATGGGGTGAGAGCAGGGATGTGTGTGTGTGTGTGTTTGTATGTATGTATGTATGTATGTATGTATGTATGTATGTATGTATTTGTGTGTGTGTGTGTGTGTGTGTGTATGTGTGTGTTTGTGTGTGTGTGTGTGTGTGTGTGTATCTATGTATGTGTATGCATGTCTTTATGTGTGTATCTATGTATGTGTATGCATGTCTTTATGTGTCCGTGTTTCTGTATTCATATGTTTGTGAATGTGTGAGGTGTCTGTTTCAGCCAGAGGTGTCTGTTTCAGCCAAGGGGTCCAGACAAAGACAGCAGACAGATTGTTGGGCCCTGCTGTAATAATGTAATGTATTTGGAGTAGTTGGACTCACAATGGAACTAGTCTGGGTCTCCTACATGTGTATTATATTGGACATGTATCTTTACATATCTTTATAGTATATATATATGTATGTATATATATTGAATTTTACATTTTTTTCACCCAACATGTTTACCTAACATGCTGCTGGCAGCCTTGGAAGGATGTTAGCTCAACAAGTGTGTGTATTCCAGTCAACCAGCAGAGGGCGATAATGCTACACAATTAAACCTTGCGTTGCTGTTACTGTTGAAACATTTGAGTTGATACAGTATGAAGCCCTTTCCAAGGGGCTTCAAGGAACTTCCACCTCACTTCACACACATAGTGGTTATTTTGTGGAATTAGCAAATTCTCTGTCAATACAAATGTGGCTGATGGTGGAAGGATGGATGGATGGATGGATGGATGGACCCAGCCCTCAAACACACTTACATAAAGTGGGAAAGTACAGAATATTTTCTAACTTTGCCACTGACAGCAATACGTAATGAGAAATATAATAACTAATAATTGCTCCAGTTTAACCAATCTAATAACATGAAGACAGCAGGGCCATTTTCCTCTCCCGTTTAGCACTGCAGGGACGCATCTGTTCTCTTCCTAGTGATTCAAAGGATATTTCTGTGTAGCATGTGTAGTGCTGTGTGTGTGTGTGTGTGTGTGTGTGTGTGTGTGTGTGTGTGTGTGTGTGTGTGTGTGTGACTATCAGCACAGTATTTCATTATTTTGTTTATTTTCTTACCTGCCACATAGTAAGTAGGTCAGCAATCAAATAATAGAAATCATAAAATCTGCTAGTTATTATTGTGCATTGCTCACACAGTCCCTTTTCTCATTGTGTGCATTTGCCTGAAGACGTGCTATTCAAATACATTCAAATTAAAATGTATTATACATTTTCAACCCTCCCCTCCAGCAGTTGGCCAAATGGTTGATGTTGTATCCTGGCCATTGTAAGGAAGGGCCAATGCACACTGAGTATAAAGGAGACATGCGTCATCTTGAGCTTGGACACATATGGCACAGCGAGATATAACTATCTTTTCGTATGATCTTTATTGAATGTTGAATGGTTATGATTATCACCATTGTAAGGAAATGTGTGAAGCTGAGCTATGCGATAGCGATGATTTGATGGGTTATGAAAGACCATGTGTGCCTGTGTAGCACCTGGAAACATTTCTACAAGGGAATTGTTGGAACGTCTGGAATGAATTCTATATTTGATGATGACATTTGAGCATGTTGCTTCTGTAATTAGAACCACAGTATGTTTGTGTGTGTGTGTGTGTGCATGTGTGTGTGCGTGTGTCTGTGTGCGTGCGTCATTGTGTCTGTGCTTGAATTTCCATATAGCTCATTCATATTTCACTTTTAGAACAGCCATAAAAATACAGCGTCAGTTAGCATCAGTCTGACAGGCATTATGCTGCTCCTCTGTCACGCTTTCACATTAGTCCCTACATAATTATACCTTCTGTCTCACTTCACAGAACACCTCCTCTGTGTGTGTGTATGTGTGTGTGTGTGTGTGTGTGTGTGTGTGTGTGTGTGTGTGTGTGTGTGTGCGTGCGTGTGTGTGTGTGTGTCTGTGTGTGTGTGTGTGTGTGAATGTATGTGTGTGCGTGTGTGCGCGTGTGTGTGTGTGTGTGTATGCGCGCGCGCAGGTGTGCATGTGTGCATGTGTGCATGTGTGTGTGGCTGATGAAGGAGAGACACAGCCAGAGGAGACAGCCAAAGAAAGTCCGATTAAACTCCAGAGACAAAGGAAAACTGTTTATTAGGTTCACATGTGAAGCAGCCAGCCATGCTGTCATATTGTGTTCTGTATTCTCAGACCAGCAAACGGTGTGATTTCACAAGGGAGGGTACAGTTTCAGCCTCTCACAAGTCTTTCTGTGGTGTCATATGGAAATCTGATGTGATCTTGGGTGGTTCCCTCAACATATTGCAATGTAACCAATCTACCAAACTACAGCTACAGACTTTCTTTGCCTTTATTTTTCTTGTGACCCACCAAATAAACGAAAATAGATTTGTATGCACAACTCAGACTTTTGTCATGACCGAAGAGGAACTGGTCGCAACTTAACATTTAGGAAACACTTTGCTGACACTGTTACCTTCCATCATCTCTAGGTTTTTGAACCTTTGTGATTGGACAGGTTTCCTGTTTTCTCATACACACCTTACAACTTCCTGATTCAGTCTGCTTAGCTTCACGTTATCCATAAACTTGAGTCTTGATAAATGCAGTGGCTTGGAACTGTTCTAAATGTGAACACCAAAGCAGAACATGCACATATCCAGAGTTCCAAAGCAGGTATATGAATTTGGACTGGGGAACTGCAATGCCCCTTTCCAATATGCACTTATCAGGATTGGAGTCATATGCGTGAGGTCCATGGCTGTGGAAGCTAATTGTTCAGACATGCATTGGTCAACTATATCACTGTATTGACAATGGAGATCTTTTCAAAGTGTCGAACTCCCATAGTAATTTTGTCCTTAGTAAAATAACAATAACAAAATATGTATGTATTCATAAATCATGTCATGATAAGAACAATAATAGTTTCAGTAACAACAACAACAACAACAACAACAACAACAACAACAACAACAACAACAACATTACCAATAGTCAAACAGTTGTACAGAATAAATGACATTAAAAATCAACATATTGAATGACATTTCATTGTTCAAGTCCATACACATCTCCACAAAATGTCTACCAAACCTTGAACCTCTGAACCACAGCATTCATCTTGATGAATTTACTTGTGTCCCTACGGAGACTCCAAATTCATCATCTGCTACCCTCTGGGTTATAGTTCGCCTCGTGAGGCAAAGAAAATGAGGGTGCAAGAGGCTATGCTCTGAGAGTTCTTCAGCTGGCAATATCTCCTGCCAGTGTTGGTTATGTTTTTCACAGGAAGATGAAAGGCTGTGAGGAGCGTATTAAATGTTTATGGACTGGCAGGCAGACATGGCCCAGATGTAGAGGTGGAGATACTTACATCGACCCACACACTTGAATGCTGGTTTTAATAATGCATGTTGTATTGTTCTTGAGCCATGGTGGTTTTTTATGGTGTTGGCCTATATCCTTACAAATGCTTGTAAATAGTGTGTGTGTGTGTGTGTGTGTGTGTGTGTGTGTGTGTGTGTGTGTCTGTGTGTCTGTGTGTCTGTGTGCGTGTGCATGTGCATGTGCGTTTGGTTCTACAGGGGTTTTTCTTTGTTTTTCTTGGGTCTATAATAGTGGATTAGAAACAGAGGCCCTGTTGAAAACGTAGAGATTAGTGAATTGAGAGTTTTTCAAGGGTGTGACTGTGTGGTCCAACCATAGGTGCAGGAGTATCAGCTTCTCATAGAAGAACGGGGCAGCCCTGATGATTCGGTTGTAAGGTTCTAGGGTTCTAGGGTTCCAATTCTCACAGATTTAGGAACTATCCAATCTTCACAGACAAATGTTCTGGATTGCTCTGCTCGTCAGGCGTTTGTAGACTCATGGTTGCAAAGAGGCAGGTTCTAGAGTTCTAAAGGTTTAAAGGGTTCTGTTCCCTGCTCAGCTGCACTCTTCACAGTTGCAGGCCAGGATGTATCTGTAGGTAGCTGTGATGCGTGTTCCTCCAGCGCAGCGCAGTCGCACGGCCTTCAGTTTGGAGGTGTGGGGTCGGCAGCAGAAACAGGTGCTCTTGAAGGGCTGCTTCAGGACCGAGCTGAAGGAGATGAGAGGGTCCGACCGAGATGTGTGGCTGCAGTGGCCCTCACAACGAGCCAGCAACACCATCTGGAACAGAGGATTGGGGGGAGGAGAGGGGAGGGGAGGAGAGGAGAGGGGAGGAGAGGGGAGGAGAGGAGAGGGGAGGAGAGGGGAGGAGAGGAGAGGGGAGGGGAGGGGAGGAGAGGAAAGTGGAGGAGAGGAGAAGAGAGGCGTTTTAACAAGAGTAAAAGCAAGAAGTATATGAGTGTCGTCATTGTAACTTTCACATTATCTGTACGGTAAACATTTTGGCATTGGTCTTAGATAAGTCAGCACAGTGAGACAGTGTCTGCTGAACAGTAGTCGACAGTCTACTGCCAAAGAGTGTGTCTGTAGTGTCTATCTGACTCCCAAGCCTGTCCTTGCACCTGCAGAGTGATAGCAGAGTGGCTGGCCACTCCTACACCTGCTAGCTATCAAAGCTCAGGGTTACTCACTACTCACACTCCCTCAAACAGTCCATACTCCGTACTCCATACGCTGTACGTCAGATTGGATACCCAACATGGCTGGCCCCTCATGATCTTGACTATACTGCCTGCCACGTTCCACGGTGAGTGACTACATTCCTGTTGCGTCCCTAAGCGGACTCCTGTGTCATTTCCTCCAGTCAGCTGCCGCATGTCGCCATCCATGTCACCCTCTCTCTGACAATAGCCCGTCTGGGGCCAGGGTAGAGGGATACACACACACATACACACACATACACATGCACGCACGCACGCACGCACGCACGCACGCACACACACACACACACACACACATGCGCGCGCACACACACACACACACACACACACACACACACACACACACACACACACACACACACACACACACACACACACACTGGCGTTAGTCGTGACCACAGGAGTGTTGGCAGCCACTTTGTCTAAATGGCTGAGGATCAGGCTATGACTAAGGGGGATGCTGCCTCTTTTCCTCACCCCCTCTCCCTGGTCTCCTTTCCCTGGTCTCCTTTCCCTTGTCCCTCCACTGAGGGACACCCATCTAGTTCCATAGAGGATATAACAGTGTTCTATATCTACGGTATGTCTAGTTCTCGTGGTGGATGTTATTTGACCCTTCACTGGTGGAAAAGGCAAGGAGGTGGGAGTGGAGCATAAGTGCAGAGGATGGAGACCCAGAAGAACATGGCTAGATGACAACAGCTTGGCAGCAGATGAAGCCCCCTCTCCCCCGCCCCCCCCCCCCCCCCTCTCTCTCACACACACACACACACATACTCTATTGTCAATGTAGCGTGTAAGAGCAAGTGCGTTTCACACTGCGAGCGTGTGTTCAGTCGTGGCTGAGCTGAGCCGCGGTCTGAGCGTCAGGCTTTAGGACCCTGCGGTGTTTACAGTCAGGCCTTACAGAGCCCTAACCAGACTGATAGCTGATGATATTACCACACGTGTTTGATACCATTCCTCATTCCATTCCATGCATTACAAGGAGCCTCCACTGTGACAAACCATCTCCCCTGATAGTCCTCTTAGTGAGCAGCCTTGTCTCTCTGGCCAATGGCTGGATCAGTAACTGTGATCTTCTTCACAGCAGTGACTGACTTACTATCACTAACTATCACTCAATCACTCTACAGCAGCTCACCATTTAGATGCCTGAGAGAAGAGGGAGGGCGATCATCTGATCCTCAGCGTAACCCCTCTCCTTTTCTCTATTTCCATCTCTCTCTCTCTCTCTCTCTCTCTCTCTCTCTTTGTCATTTAGGTGAGTCACGCTGCTGGTGTGTGTGTGTGTGTGTGTGTGTGTGTGTGTGTGTGTGGCGCTGGACGGTGGCCACACTGCAGACATTTTTTGCGCTCTGTGGAGGCTTATTTTTGGCTGAGGTGAGGAACTCACAGTCTGCCTGCACTCCTCCCTCTGCCAGGGGTCACAGAGAGAGAGAGAGAGAGAGAGAGAGAGGGAGAGAGAGAAAGAGAAAGAGAGAGACAGCCTATCTACCAGTGTTGAGATTGAACAACAGCAGGATTTTGGCTGTAGTTCCTGGTCTCAGGAGATATTTTGAATAAAACCTCCAGCTCATTTGTCAGGTGGACTGACCCTGTTATCTTAAACAGCTTGGAAGCAGGAAGACTACGGGTGGAGTAGATTGGGTTACTGTGTGTGCGTGTGTGCATGTGTGTGTGTGTGTGTGTGTGTGTGTGTGTGTGTGTGTGTGTGTGTGTGTGTGTGTGTGTGCTTGAGCGTGCATGCATGCATGCATTTGTGAATGCATTTGTGTATCAGTATTTTGTAGTATTTTGTAGTCTTACCTTGGAGTTGCACTTGTAGATGGGGTGTGTGATGGTCTCTACAAAATGGTGCCTCATACAGCGATCTGGGTCTGTGTCTCCCAGATGTGCATGTCCACTCTCAGCCTTATTGCTGCTGGCCTGCACTACGGCCAACAGGGGGCAGAAGACCAGAAACAGCACCAGGCCAGAGGGGGGAGAGAGGGTGACTGGAGGCCTCATGGTAGGTCTCTGGATGCAGGTAGGGCAGAGATGAGATAGAGGGAGTACAATGGTGATGCAGAGAGGGTTGGTGAGGGACTCTCTCTCTCTCTCTCTCTCTCTCTCTCTCTCTCTCTCTCTCTTCACTGGAGGTGACACAGGGCTCTTTCTCTTGGTCTGTTTACTGGAGGTGAGGTAGAGGCCTTAGCCCAGGTCCAGGGGTAGTGTTGGGGGGTAAAGAGGCTGGTCTGTGGGTCCGCTCACTGGGCCACTCCATCTCCCTCATATCAGTAGTTCTGGATCTGTAGATGGACGAGAGGATGGAAGGGTTAACATTGGAGACGGCAAAGAAAGAAGAAGCATATAAACGGACAAAAAAAAAGAGAGAGAAACTGTGTGTGTGTGTGTGTGTGTGTGTGTGTATGTGTGGGCTGTAATATCAAGTAGTGTTTTGTCTATTAGCTGTTAGCAGTCCAGAGCAAGTGGGAGCTGGGGAAGTGATCAGGAGGAGGCGTGGGGCAGATGAAACAAGGTACAGGTGGAGACGCTTCCTGAGTGTGTGTGTGTATGCATGTGTGTGTGTGTGTGTGTGTGTGTATGCATGTGTGTGTGTGTGTGTGTGTGTGTGTGTGTGTGTGTGTGTGTATATGTGTGTGTGTGTGTGTGTGAGAGAGAGAGCCAAGACAATGAGGACATGTTGGCTACAGAGGACCAGTCACAGACATCTGTTTCATTGCCAGTCGGTTAAGGTGTATGTGTGTGTGTGTGTGTGTGTGTGTGTGTGTGTGTGTGTGTGTGTGTGTGTGTGTGTGTGTGTGTGTGTGTGTGTGTGAGAGCCAAGTCAGTGAGGACATGTTGGTGACCTGTGACTGACTACCACTGGGTCTGCAGCCAGGAGTCACACACACACACACACACACACACACACACACACACACACACACACACACACACACACACACACACACACCAAAAAAAAAACAGTGCTTTTATTACACAGAGGAGAAACCTAACCCATGCACAAACTGCCTCCATCCAGGCCTTTTCCTTTACTCAGGAATGACTTTTTCATTAAAACAAATGGCTCTCCCAACAAGCCCTCTCACATCCCCACTGCCAGCCCTACTACATATTTTCACATGTATTTATTTTTCTTCTCTACCTTTATTGTCCTCTTGACAATAGTGTTCTTGTTAAGGGAGTGTTGTGTGCGGGCAGTAGTTAAAGTCGCTAAGGCAGGTTTGTGAATATGGATTGTGCAGTGCATTGAGGGGAGTAAAGGTGTGTGTGGGTTTGGGGAGTGGGGTGTGTGGAAGGGGAGAGTTTGCTAATTGGGTTTTTCCGGAATGGGGAGGTGTGTGTGTGTGTGTGTGTGTGTGTGTGTGTGTGTGTGTGTGTAAGGTAGGTTGGTTGTGTGTGTAAAGGAGAGTGAGTGGGTAGCGTGTGGATGATGTATGTGGGGGTGGAGTGTTAAAAAGTGTTTGTGTGTGTATGTGTGTGTGTGTGTGTGTGTGTGTGTGTGTGTGTGTGTGTGTGAGGGCCATGGCTAGCTGCCCTAAGACTGTAGCAGTAACAGGACTCCAGATCAGGGACTGGGTTTGCTTTACCCAGAGGAAATTATAATTTATACAAAACAATAACCTGCATTATGTCAAAACTCCCTCCTTAGCATTCATCTTCATCTCTATACAATTATGCTCTGTTTTCCCTAATTTGTACCAAAATCACAGAATGCATCAGGTTAATTTAAGACCTTTCCTCTTCCCCCCATCCATCCATCCCTCTTCCATCCCCCTCCATCCCCCCATTCCTTGTGTTTTTCTTTCTGGGGGGAATCATTTAGCTTTAACATTCCTCCTATGAGAAATAGAAGTATCAATTGGCCTGTTAAAATAAATACTCCCTGAGATGTTTAGCTGGCCCAGTGAACATGTGCTGCAGGGTTTACACAGCAGACATCACAGTCTGTTCTTACAGGGAACACTGGCAACCTTAGACAGCCAGCCTTCATCAGCCGTTCATCACCAGCAGTGACACTGCCAGGCATACCGGGCATCAGCACCCACCTGACTTATGAGTGTTCGGTGTTGACGGAGGATGAAGTTGCCCCTAGATACTAGATCTATGGTCAGATTGGCTGGTCCTCCCCCCCCCCCAATAGTTAATGGTTAGTATTGGAGCTGGATAAGCTGGTTCTACATTTGTGCCTAAAGGCGACTTCTGCCCCTGACTATATCCTCTGTTCTCCT
>NC_139666.1:15922783-15975283 GCF_951799395.1 Argentina silus | reverse complement strand
ATCCATTTCCCTGGGCCAGCCTGCTACATGCCATAGGTCTTCTGTGTGTGTGTGTGTGTGTGTGTGTGTGTGTGTGTGTGTGTGTGTGTGTGTGTGTGTGTGTGTGTGCGTGTGTGTGTGTATGTGTTTACTCCCTGGGCTGGAGAGCTACATGCCAAACAGGTCTTTGGGGATCATCTGGTTCCAATGCTCCACTCTCTCACTGCTGGAACTAATTGCTGTGCAGAGATATGGGGCCACAGGCTGTAGGATTGATGGCTTGTCGTGATGCCTGCGTGTTTGGGATGGGGGTATGTGTATGTAGGCTGGGGTTGGTTGAGGTATGAGTTTTTGTTGTGTGTGACTGTGTGCATGAGTGTGCATATGTATGTCTGTGTACATTACCTACTGTATAGTCATCTCTATCCAATCCTACAGTATGTTTGTTTGTGTGTGTGTGTGTGTGTGTGTGTGTGTGTGTGTGTGTGTGCGCGCGCATTCCCTACCGGAGTCGGTCCTCGTGTGTGAAGGCTTTGGTCATCTCTGGGAAGCTCTCAAAGTGTTTTTTCCTGAGGTAGTCCTGGGCCACAGCCAACATAAGATGAACGTCTGCTTCGGGCTGCTCGCGCTCTGAGAAACAGCGGCCCAGCATCATCACCTCGTGCTCTGAGAGACCACACTCCAGGTCCACCAGCAGACCCCTGACAACCAAACACAGCTAGGATCAGCAGTCACATCTCATACAGTCACATGTCGCATCGCTTCCAAACCTCACTTGTCATTCAACTGTAACCAGACCCACCTCCGTCTAGCCAAGCCCACTCTCTGTGATAAGACACTAGCACACTTCAGTGTACAGAGTGAACACGAGATTACATTGTCTGGCTACATCTCATCTAGAGTAACATCTTATAAAAGTAGAGTCACAGCTAACGTGGATAGTCATTTAATGCCGTTTAGGTATGTTGCAGGCGTTTTCATGTATAAGATCCATCTGTGATCAGATGCCAGGACTCTCATACCTGAAGGGCTCATAGGGGATCATGCCAGTGTTTCCTGGGTCACTGAGGGTCAGGAACTGTTTGATGTCATTCTGCTTGTCCTCAGGGATGGAGCGGATCTTACTAATGATGGAGCCCACGTTAGCCCTGGGGAACTGGAGAGCACACATTAGAATCACCATCGCATAACAGGTCAGGGAACTGCACCACATGATGAGGCAATGGATACTCTGAAAGGACCATTGCTTTTTATCATGACCATTGGTTAGTATGACTTCTGGACCTCATGATTAAGCAGTGAACATTTACTGGTATGACAAGAAATGAGGAGAAAAAAGAAGAACATGGAGAGGAGAGAAGCAAAGAGAAGAGGAGAGAGGAGAGGAGAGATAGAAGAAAGGAGAGCTCAGAGACTCTGCTGTTCCCCACCTCCTCCGCATGTTGCTCCATGTAGTTGAAGGCGTACTCGTCTGCGTCCACCAGCTGGAAGGCCTGGTTGTTGAGGCTCAGTCTGGCCCCCACATACAAGTCCTGAGCTGAGAAATACTCTGACATCTCACTCTTAAACAGCTCTTGGCCTGGCTTCTTCACCCTGCCACGCTCTAGGAACTTCCCCCCCAGCACACCTGGTGGCAGGAGAGAGAGGGACGGTATGGAGAGGGTGAGGAGGATATAGGAAAGGAGAGGATAGGGGACAGGAGAGGACATAAGTGGAGGAGTTGCTATCACAGGTTATTGTCAGTAAAGTGCACATTGTTGTGTTGTTTCTAGTTCTGAACAGCTCAAACCCTCTACCTGAGTTCCTCTGTGGCGTCTCAAACACAGCGATGGTGTCGTCGCTGAGGTAGAAGGAGAGGATGAAGACCCTCTCCTTGTCGATGGGGTTGTCCGTCACCATCTTAGTCACAAACCTCAGCACATTACTCTCCAGGCCCTGTCTGGAGGAGAACCACACACCAGCAACCGCACTTAAAGAGTTAACTACACACTACCAAAGAGGAAAATCCACAGAACATCCCAAAGACAATGTTTCTAACCTGTCTTTCTGCATGAGCTTGCGGAAGTCTTTCTGTGGGGGCTTGGGCAGCAGGCCTTGGCAGGAGCACAGGGAGTCCTCCTCAGACCCAAAGCCGTTGTAGGGGGGCACAGGCCGGGGGGGGTTGGGGGCCGCGGCCAACTTATACTGCACTGGGGTGAACTCGTCTGAGAAAGGGGGAGATAGAAAATAAAACAGAAGAAAGGAGAGAGAGAGAGGAGGAGAAGAGAACAGGGGCTAGGAGGTTGTCCATCCAAGGAAGAGCACAGCCTACAGTCAATAACCCTGTGACCCTTCCCCTCTGAGAGTTAGGCAGGCCCCTCCATCAGAGCAGGCTGTCACTGAGGGCTCCGCCTGGATCAGCTGTGACTAATGCAATGAGCCCCTTTACCCAGACAAAACCATAAACACCAGAGGGGGAACAGGGTGGTGGACGCACACAGGCCCAGGTTGGGTTACTGTTTTCAGGGAGACCCATGTCTTTACTGTCCCCATGTGTGGGGAGGTAGAGAGACCGGCGGCTGATTGCAGGTATCTACTGTCAGTCAGGGAAACTGATGGTGATAGGGCTTGAGCTGTGTTGTTGGCCCTACATACAAACCTCTCAGTCAATAGCCTCTCACTATCAGCTCACCTCACAACAGAGGGGGTGGAGGTTAAGGGAGCACTTTATTTCAAATAATACTGTCAAATCCTTGGAAATGAATCAAATAAGCACAAGCTCCGGTAACTTTTCTCCTGCATGCATAATCTATAGTGAATATCATTAATAGGAGTATATGGGGGAAGGTCTGGACATTTAAACTAAACACACAAATTGTTCAGTTCATTGTAGAAATGCGTTAAAAGTGTACATTGAATTGATCATTAATAGGAAGGAGATCGTGTTTGCCAGGATGATGCACTGGACCTAGAGTACATACTCTTACTGACATCAAGTGGTAAAATGCAAGAAATGCAGGCATGGGTTAGGGAGGTTCCTTTATGGCGAAGATACCTCTATTTCAATTCACCTGCCAACCTCTGTCATGCCAAACACTTTATTTCCCATTGTAATGTTTGTTACTCACCGATACCGTACTTGGCACGGTAGAACTCTTTAGTGAAGTTATCACAGTCACATATGACCACCCTTCTGCCCCATACATTAACCACCGCTCCCAGAGTTAAGTCACAGTCCTTATAGAACTCCTCATGGACAGCACCTGTCTGAGAGAGAGAAAGAGAGAGAGAGAGAGAGAGAGAGAGAGAGAGAGAGGGGGGGGGGAGAGAGAGAGAGAGGGGGGTGGGAGAGAGAGAGATTGAGATCAAACTGTAATTGTGAATATTTTGTTCTCTGAGTGCCAAATCAGACCATGTTTCTCCCACAATCCAGACCTACTTTGAGGCTGTCCAGAATGTAGCGTCCTCCCTGACCCATTGGGCCAAACACATTGAGCACTGTGCGGTTTGTGATCTCTCCAGGCTGGTGCTTGGGGATGGGAGCAAGCTGTACAATACAACAGACAGAGAGAGAGAGAGACAGGCAGAAGATAATCATAAGCCATACACACAAACACACACACACACACATACACACAAAGAATACCAACAAATAATACACATCGCAGCCAAGGCTGGGACTTGTGAAGTGGGAATAGAAGCGTTCTTCACATAAAAGACAGAGCAAAACAAAACAGACAGAAAAGGCTGATTTGTCTTGAAGGACAGGGTTAATTTGTATCTGGGGATGTGATTATTTCCCACTGACTGTGAAACTCGGAACAACATTTCAGGATGACATTTAGTTTGAAGCAACAGAAAAAAACAGCATGACAATCACAGGATTGAAAAAAACAAAATAACAAAAACTATTGAATGAGCCCGGACCATCTTTCAAGGTAAATTAGACTCTGAGCAGTGACTAGAGAAGAAGCCCAAAGTGCTTGAGGGAGGTTAGATGTTTCAGCGGTCCTGTCAAAGTGGATGAGAAAGCTCTGTGAAGGATGGGGACGAGGGAAGGAGGGAGGGAGGGAGGGAGGGCGGGAGGACGGGAGGGCAGGGAGAGTAGCCAAGCGGAAGGGGATAGAGGCAACACCAGCTACCAGTCAAATCCTAACTCTCCTCTGCCCCTATGCTCTCTCCTCTTCTCCTCTCTCTTTACCCCTTGTCTCTCTTCTCCATATCCCCACTGCTCTAAATTCATATTATTATTTTTATACTTTGGTAGTTTGCAGCTACTGTACAGGACCTCCCAACTCCCAGCTCACCTTGGGCAGCTTACTCCGATGCAGGAACTTGGGCGTGGCGTCTCGTCCTGAGTTTGGGTAGATCACCTCCCGAATCTCTATGGTGTCGTCTGCCAGGAAGTAGTGCAGCGTCAGCTCGCGTGGGTCCCCGAACATGTTCTCTGAGTCATCCCAATGGCAGAAGAACCTCAGAACGTTCCGGTCGTGGTCCAGGAACTGTTTCAGCTTGTCCTGCCTCTCGTACGGGCGCAGCGGCTTCATACTCTCCTCCATCTGCATGTATGTACAGATGGTTACAGACAGATAGTTTCTGGATTCTAACATTATTATGCTGATCATGTAGACATCAATCGTTTTCCTTTGACAGGTAGCATCAGGTGAAACTATTCATTGCCGCCTAGCCAACTAACAAGCTGACAACACTACAACTAACTGTCTAAAGCAAAAACCAGCACCCCAGTTAGTAGTGAAGATGCAAAAGTGATGTTCTGTAAGTGCCTCTCTCACTCTCTTTTTGCCCACCTGTTGTCTAAGGTTGCTGTAGGGGTCCTCTGGGACGGAGGCAGGGGGGTTGATGCGTACCCCCATTTTTTTTAGGAAGTTCCTGGTGAAGGGGTCACAGTCTGTGACCATGAAGGTGCGTGAATACAGCACCATCTGTTGGTTGATGTTGAAATGGTGCACAGTGTAGAACTGCTCGTCATCAGGAGGTGGGAGCGGAATGCGGTGGCGGCGAATCAGCGTTCCTGAAACAATGATCAGAAGAAAAAATCATAAACAGCTGGAAATCGAAATCCATAATCTCAACATCTCATAATGATGACAGGTGGCTATTCAGAGGGCTGCAGAACTGCTGAAGAAAATTCACCTTGTGGAATTCCGCTGTTCTTGAACTCTGGCTCCACTACCTGGATAGTGTCATCCTCCAGGTAGAAGTAGATCTTACACTTTCTGACTCTGTACTTCTCCTCTCGCTTCTGAGGCACAGCCTCTTGGAAGAATGCATCGAAGCTGAGCACCTTACATGGAGAGTGAGGGATGGTGAACAAAGAGAATTTGTGGCTGTATCTCAAATGATGTCTGCTAATTTCCATATAGTGCACTACTTTTGACCAGAGCCCCTATGATGTATGCCTATACCAGTGGCCACCAACCCTGGTTCTGGAAAGGGTGTGCAGACTGATGTTCCCGCCCAATACTAACACACCTGATTCAACAAATCGTTGAGGTCTTGATTAGGAGATCAGTTGAATCCTATGTCTTGTATAGATTAAATCATGTGAGCTGGAATGTCTGGACATCCTGTGTTGCTCTCCAGGACCAGTTTTGGCTACCTCAGATATGAACCAGTGCCACATACTGGCTACAATAGCCTAATTTTACAGTATCTGACATACCTGCTTATCGAAAGCCACCCATGATGGAGTGTCACTGCCCTCTCCTTTGGGGAAGACAGAGTACTTTAGCTGAGCCTTTTGACCCAGCAACAACTCTCCTCCAATGCCTGGCTTCTCAGACCCCACCATCATAGGGATCCCATTGGAGTAGTCGAAATGCTGGGATTTATGAAACTTGTCTTTTCCCAGCTGGAATGATTGAACAAGAGAAAAAACATGACTCATATTATATAGCTAACCTTATCGTAATATGTAGCGGCTCTTTGCTAGTTAGGCAGGCACTAATGTCTCTCTATCTTATCAATATCACCTCATCTGCAACCCTGAACACAGCAATAACTTACATTTTTGTTGTGAGAATTCCCAGGTAGCATCGGCAGCGCCATAGTGGCAGTATTTGGGGCAAGAAAATATTTGTTTCACTATCAAACTTCTGATTGTCCGCAAGTTGCAATGGAGCTTGAGTTGTTTGCGTGAGTTGCCCGGCAACGGCGCAGCGTTATAACCGGGGGTTGCAACATGCAAGGAAACACATTTACCATGACTTGCTACAATGTAGGCCTGACATTGTATCACACGGAGCCAGGAAAACATGCTACAATTGTTTATATACCCTTCCACAACCATGATGAAGGCTGTCTCATAATGGTAATGTTGGCACATTGCAGAATTTATACATCTACTCTCAGAACAGTAGCCTACTTAAACTCTCATAATATGCGTAGTTAATTTTTTTTCTGATTGCTTAGGCACTATCTTTGAAACTACAGGCTATTTTTGCAAAACTCTACACACTAACCACAAAACCTTACACCAAATCAGCAAAACATTATCCATCTCTTGCAAAAGCAAACAATTCTTGCAAAACTCTTCAAACTCTTTTAAAATGTGTGTTTTTGTGTCAATACAATACACATAAACCATCATTTCAATAAGCACACGAAGCACCAACTACGTATTGATAATATACATTAAAAACACTTGTGACTTTTGCTTTTTCTGTGTGCAGGGCATAGCAGTTCGCAAAAACGTGGCCCCTTGTTTTTGCAAGGTTGAAACTTGCCTCGTCCACATAGCCTATATTAGCTCATGATAGCTCCATGACTCTCTGAAAGAGACAAGACAAAACAATGTAGCACAGTACGAAAAGACAGGGATCAGTCAATATGATGTAGCACCATACACTTCCACATCCAGTACCAATGATGCACATATTCATATCTCAGTTGTTTCTTTCGAAAGGGACTCTGTACAGCTGCTTCATCCTAATTCTATTGCGTTTCAGTAGACGAGACAGTGCAGAGAGACTCATTCTGTTGACGTTTTGTAATATGGTGTTATCTGCCATTATGTGGTCCTGCAGTTCTCTGAGTCTGATGCAGTTATTTGCAATGACCATATTTACAATGTGGGTCTCCTGCTCTGGGGTGAACAGTCAACCTCTTCCACCAGATACTGGTTTTCTTGCAGTTCTGTAAAAAACATTTGAATGGTTTTAGTGATAGATCCTTCTCATTATGAAAGTACAGTACATAGTAAGACTACAGCATTTACCGGTTCTCATTTTGAAATATCCGGATGACACCTGCAACAGTATACCAGCTCAGTTTTGGTTGAACCTGTTGCCCAGCCTCCCTCATGCTCATCCCATGGTTGACAACATGGTCAACCACAGTTGCTCTGATTTCATCAGTTATTGTGTTCCTGACTCCCCTTCCTCTTCCTCTTTCCCCTCCTCTCCTTCTCCCCCGTCCTACTTCACCTTCTCCTCCTCTTCCTCCTCTTACTTTTTCACCTCCTCGTCCTTCTCTAGTTCTCACCCCTCTTACTCTCTGTCCAATATTGGCCTCCATTGTTGTCCAAACCAAATGTTTACCTGTGGCCTATTTATAGTGCTCAAGCTCTGATTTGTAAGTGAACTCATGATGTACAAGTGTTTTCACATGTGTCAACGTGGAAAGGCAATTGGCAAAATAGTGTAGCAATGTAGAGACCAATGTTTACAGTTTTGCTAGAAGTGTGTTATTAAATTGCAAACTGAGTGTAAAGCAGAGAACGTGCATTCAGTTTGGTACACTTGATAAATGCATTGACTACAAGTGTTAATGGTTTCAGAGATAGCGCTTCAGGAATCACTGTTAGTGTTTAAGCATTCAGAAAAAAAAAGCTTTTTGGTTTTGGATCACCTCATCAACAGCAATAGCATTGCTATAATCATGTAATTTACTGCCTTAATGCCTTGGCTCTATACTTTTGCATGATACTGGTAGTCCGATCCATTTACAGGAAGAACTCCAGAAATGTGAAAGATTTTTGTTGTGCTTTTTCAAATGATCAAACCCATAGAAGCATTCTATTCGAAATAAAAAAAGAGAACGAACCATTATTGCTGTATTCATACTTTTATTAACGATATATACACAAAATACAACATCACTTTTAGGTATAATAGCGATGGTAAATTGATTTCCTGTGCAAGAGAAGATACAAGAGGCTATACAACACATTCTTCGCAAATATTGCACTGCTCGTAAAGGCAAAACAACTCATACAAATATTTGATTATTGAATACTTTGCATTTGTAACCAGTCTCAGCTAACTCTCACAATGAATGGATACAGTATGACATGTGCATAGTTTCCTGAGCAACATGGAAGAGAATGCCATGAAGAGCAGCAGTAGGGAACCCAAATGCAATCAATCAATACATTACAGCATTACCACCTTTGGCAGCACATTTAATTGTGTGAGAAATCTACAGTGCATTTATCTGTATGGGCTGCATTAAGTCAGGCTGCAAATGACCTTGGTCCAACAGAACAATCAATAGAGGAACTGTAACAGAGTCACTAAATCGTTGTCAGATGGCCAGAAATTGTGTGTTTCTCTATGGAGTGTTGCGTATTTCATGTATAGTCCAGTGTTTCCCAATTGGTGGGTCAGTACCAATGATTTTGGTACATAGATCAGTGGTCAGGACCCACTGGCTAGTTCTGCTCCAGTCTCTCAAGTCAAGACTAAAGCCTGGAGGTTGGCTTGTTTATTTGATGGGCAACTCAAAATGTAGGTCCCACTTTATATCAAGTGGCACTGTGGTTTCACATGGTAGACACAGTGTATACATTAGACAGATGCAGTGTAAGGTACACATTGTTACATAGTAGTGTAATAGTACGCAGTAACCCTGTTGCTGATTGTCTAAATACACATTGCATCATGCTTATATGTTCACTTATGGAGAATGCTCTTTGCTTAGAGAGAGCTCTTCACTGACTTCACAGTCATGATGGGTTGGTTCTCTCAAGAAAAAACTGAGGAAAACTGCAGGCCCATTATTTAACGTCCTAAGATGCCAGGCCAAGTAAAAAGCCTCCAAAGAATCCACTTGTGACGACAACATTTTTCTTCACAAACTCTGTGGACTGCAAGAGAAAAAAAAACACATTTGAATTTACTGGATTACTGGATTATTATTATGTATTATTTACTGCATTATTCTATCAAAGTCTTTTTCAGACAAACAGGTGTCTAGTTTTATTCTTATCATCTGTAGCATAGGTACTAGAAAAAAAGACTAATACATCTATAGAGAATGCCAATGTTATTCATGTTTTGCTGTCAGAGCACACACATACTAATGGAACCAATTTGAATGGTTAACATTTTGAACAGCACCTCCTCAATGAATGAGCTGAGCTCTGGTGCAGCTGTATTGGCCCTCTTCTTCAGGTGTTTCTTTGCTTTGTTTACATCCTTTTCCACTCTCTTCCAGTCAACTTGCACATAGCCAGTGTGGTTGGCTATCTGGGGAATATAATAGAATAGAACATCATTGTCCTGGACAATAAATACAAAAACCCTCAGCAATAGAAAAACCTAGGATAACGCATTGGAATAAGGGTGATGTGGATATTCCTATCAGTTGTGTTTAAACTGTTTATAATGCTTTATTCACTGAAAAACTCATTCAGACATAATTTGCACAAGCGTCTGAGTCTGGAATTCCTACCTGTAACAACAGAAATCCTCCACCTACTGCCGTGGCTGCAATCTTCCCAACTTTTTGGAACAGGTACCCTGCACACCTGAAGTGAAAGTGAAAGACAACACATTAGTATACAGATAGAATAACTATTTTGATCATAGCATACAGCCTATCACTACACAATGCGCATTATAAAGACACACATCATATGATTCTAGAGAACAGTCCCGAGGGTGAAGCACATGAACACGTCCAATTTACCATCCACTCACTCCACCTATGGCAATCTGCGTGGCCACCGAATACTTCTCTGCCATCGGCCCCGAGTTGTTCCCAAAAAGGCGGCCCCACCATTGTTGACGTCGGGCATACTCGGTCAGGTCCACCACCTCGTAAACGTCATCCTCATTCTCTGGGTCTTGAAAAACAAACACAAAAAGAGGACATGCTGCAGAAGTAGCTGAGCTCGGTTTATAGAATTCGGCATCGACATAGTGCAATGTTTTGGTGAGATGGGTTAGTGGGAACAGTTAAAAATGTAGGCTCCTTGAAGTGGCGAAACCAGACGAAATCCTAAGAAGATTTATAGGATTACCAACCAAGTGCGCACAGAATCCCCTTCGCACATCGGTATAGCACTTCGGTAGGTTTCTTAATGCACTATAACGTAGTAATTAACTGTTATGGTAGGTCAACCATTCAATTATCATCACTGTTTGGAGACATTATCACCGCAGTCATATTTGCTACAGCATTCAGGCCTATTATTAAACAGATTTGATCAATCTGTTTTGTGCTATTGACGGTTCTAAACATGAATGTTATTTAGCATTCGAAAAATGTAATCTTACAATAAATGAATTGTAATAGCGTACTGTGACACACGCTTTAGTTTGTGAACTGAGCTCTGACTTACCCTCTCCACGATCCGCCATTTTGGAGTCTATGGTTAGGACGACGACTATTGCTGTCACGTCGTTGGGCGACGTCGTTTGCCGTTTGTCAGTAAAACATTAGTTGACTACAGCGCAGCTTCTTAGCTACACACATGTTAACTTCAATAATGTATTCATCTAAACAGTGCATATTGCCATATGTGTTATTATATGTCTACCCAAATGTTTTTTTTAATTTTTTTATAAAACACCAACATTCTGCCTCATAAATAAATAAACACAAAATACATGGTTTGAAATTATAGTAGGCGTACACAGTGCAGGTCCAGAATAGCCGACTAACACAATCTTTAATTTGGGAGCTGGAGTCTGGACTAGCAGGACTTGTTGTGCCCAACTGATACAGTAGACTATTTCATCTAAATCTGGAACTAAATCTGAGACCCCTGAAGGAAGAGCCAACTGGAACATCTCACCTAAAACCTCAGTATACATAACAACATATTCTGTTGGTCACGTTTTCTTTCCTTCCATATGCCAAACAGATTCCAGTTTCCAGGTGTCTTTAGATCATTTATAAATAAAGATCTGTGAACTTTTTTTTCTATATTAAAAATGTGAATAAGTGTTGAATAAGTTGACTTTTTCCCTATGGGTTTGATAACTATGTTTTGTTGATTAACTTAATAGAAGCCAGGTGCTTGACTTGATCTTACATTGTCCCTCATACTTCATAGCCTCCTACACTTGCACAGTGACAACTTGCCATCTATCTCTGGCGCCATGACAGTGATGACAGATTTACAGCCAAGCCAATCTCTGGTAGCGGGGTTAAGGTTTCCAATCAAACTGGAAAGTGACCTCTGGTTTGAGTTATCATCACATCCAATGGAAGAACCCCACACCTGGGGAATAAGCCCTAGCAAACAACAGCAAGATGGATCAAGGCTCTCATTTATGGGATCAGCTCTAAACCTTCACCTTAAAGAGTTGAACAATAAAACAACCTAAGGCCTGTGAAGATGGGCATATTGTACCAACATCCACAAGAGTATACCCTATGCATCACCATATCGAAGGTAACATGGCATATGTCTGGAGACATCTCACTTGTGATATAAAAAATAAAAAATACATTTTTAATATATTTGTGCGATGGGGGCTGATGACTAAATTGTATGATCTATGAAAGTAGGTGTTAATGAAAACAGATCAGATCATTTATTTACAACAGTATGGACTGAATTGGCAATGGGTTGATGATTCAGAGCACAGAGATTGCTCTCTGAAATTGGCAGGCAAATCATAAACATCAAACCAGCATAGTATATGATTGTATATTCATGTACAGTAAATGGTGTATTAAATATTCATCATCAGTAAATGCAAGTTGATATGTTTATTATACAACAGTATCAATGGACAGTCTATCTATTTACAGGCACCCTGTGCAATTTCTCACACAAAAGTAATTTCTCACACAAATCTCACCCAATGTTGCACAAGATGTTACATCTGCACTACGAAAACAAGACCAGCTATAGAAACAGCAATGACAGCTGTAGGCTATAAGTAATGCATTATAGTGATTGTCTGTTTCGTGCTAATCACAGACTACATTTCTGTGATAACAAAGCAAACAAATACAGAAGTACAGTAGGTAGCAGCAACAGTATAGGACTCATGCAATCATTTGATTTGACAATCAAAATTGCTGACCTGTACCCCTCCTATATTGACAATCATACAAAGGACAGTTACCTTATCCAATAGGAAACCTCGAAGTACAGTTACGTAATCATAATACAGCATGGGAAACCAATCGAAATAGGCAGAGCAAAGGAGGTGCGCTGCGCGAAGTTGAAGGTTTTTGTTATTCATCCAACCCACCTAAAAGTGTGTATGAGAAAGACACCACAAGACAAGTACAGTCACGTGACTACACACAAACACGTTTATTGGTCAGGGACGGGAGAGGGCGTTACGACGGTGGCGGCGTGCGTTCGCCTATGTGACACAATTACAACAACTTTGAGCTGGTGGTTGGGGGGAAGTTTACGATACAACCAAATAACGCTCTACCGTAGAACCCGGCATTAACTCAATTCCATGCATCATTTGGCATTCGTATACAAGTAGTATTTACTATACAACGATGCGCGAGGAAGGCAATTTGCACGGATCTTATTTTCCTTGAGGATCATTTGGCAACAATCCCGCTACGCTACACTTTCAGTCCTGGATAAGGTGTTGTACTTTCGTTCTTATTTTATTTTGGTGGAGTTTCTCGCCCGCTTCCCTGTTGCTTTTCCATGAAATCGTGTGGAGTGTCGCTCGCCATCGCTGCCTCTGCTGCCACTCGGACTCGGAGTCTCAGCGGCGCTGGTGATGAGGAAAATAAAATGGCGGCGGGAAAAGCGAATGAAATCGAAGAGGACTTTCCGAAGCTAACATCGCAGGAGAGAGACAGCTTGGTCGGGATTGACAGGTTAGAACAACAGTATTGCATTAACTGTCTTTGTTTCTTATTTGTGGCGGTGTGTTTTTTCGTCTTCAATTAGCAAATACGATGTAAATACCCTCAAAGTAATACGGAACCGCCTGTGTTGTCCTCTACTTGCAGTTCACTGTTTGGATTTCCGAGGCTTCATGAAGATGGCGCCAGAACGAAGGCCTTGCTGTTAAAGGTATGTCACATAGATAGGACCAGAGTCGCCCCGTTACGTTATCACCTCTTGATTTGTGCATATCTACCTGGAACAAGTGCCAGGAGAGGGACTGAAAACTTAACTTGATGCTCGAGTCATCGTTGCAGTTTCATCACGCTCAATCAGTGCGTGTCAGTTTTGTTGATAAAAAATAATCTACATCAAGGGACCATACTCTTGTATAGCAATTGCTGACCAGAAGCCCTCGCATATCAGAATTATCCAGACTAGCTGGTATAGATTTTTTTACCCACACAGTTTGACAGATAAATGAGTAAAAAATTGCATGCTTTGAATTGATAGCTAGCTTAGCTAGAAGTAAGTTGGGGGAAAACCAGCTGTATCACCGATTTCACCATCATCACCTGTGCCAATGCAATGTTGATGTTGTGAAATTGTGTTCCTGAAATGACAATCGATGTAGCCACAACCATCACTGCGATCAGCATTCGCTTGTTGCAATGTAACATCTTCAGCACCCCATACCAGGTTGGGTAGCGTTGTTTGCTGCCTGGCCAGTTACCCCAAGAATATACGCGAGCTCCAAGTTGACAACTACTAGTTACTGTAATCAAATATAGCAAGGGCTTGGTTGTAGTTTTTTTTTTTTTTAATATATTTTTTTTTAAACGATGTGCTTGGACATTAAACTCAGTTTGTGCCGTGATATATAAGATTGGAATTCAATACGCTGGAAACCAATCCGTCCCGTACTTAAATCTTAGCCAGGCAGGGGGTTGCTAGTAGTAGAGAGGTGGCCTAGGCGGGGGGCTAGATGACCACCACGGCATGTTGTCGCTTGCTAGCATAGTTGATGTTCACTTTACTCTGTCGGCCTATTAGTGTTGTCATGTTTGACCTACCTATTTAGTTAAATGTGAAAATATGTTTTCATAACTGCACACACGTCCAGTCGCTAGTAAGCAAATTAATGGCGCTGCCCGGATCGGCCCAAGATGGCGGGGCACGGAGAAGTGATAACTTGGCTAGCCTAGCTTAGGTCTCGCATAAAGTACCTGTTCACAGTCAAATGAAAAGTGACTCGCCTACATTTACGAATGTATTTTCATCTGATAGTTTACGTCCTAGATTGCTAAATTGCATAGTAAATCCAGTTTTTGTATTTGTCGCTGCTGCTTCGAATTAGCTTTGCTAGCTATCCACCTTCACCAAGCTGGTTCACCTCCTGTGTGTCATCAACATGTGGCTACCGCACAATCCCAAACAGAAGTTAGCTGCCAGTTTATTCGATTTGTACTTTCGAGTCAATCAGTCCCATATTTGCACAGTTACATGAAATGGTGATCTGTAGCTACGCATGATTTTGGAGTGCGTCTCTTATCGATTTCAGTTTCTGGTGGACTCTCTGGTCTGAACTACAGCGCTACTAGCTAGGTAGCCCACGGACAGTTCAGTCACAACACAAAGCGCATTGTTTTGAATCTAGGGCACCGAGTATGCTTATTGACATTCACACATTTTGCTGTTATGTCTCATTGCATTTTTCCTCTTTGTCTTAGCCACACACTTTTTATTCAAATGTCTTTTTATTCAATCTGGATCGGACTCCTTCCCTAGCATTACTGCGAAAGACACTGTCAAATTATCTACCGTGATAAAATGAGCCTGGGGGAGGGAAGACGCGTGGACCACCAGGGTTATAACATATTTATTGTGTGTGTGCATATATATATATATATATATATATATATATATATATATATATATATATATATATATATATATATATATATATATATATATATATTACACTCACCTAGAACTTTATTAGGAACACCTGTACACCTTCTCATGGTGGAGGTGGTGTAATGGTGTGGGGAATGTTTTCTCGGCACACTTTGGACCCGTTAATACCAATCAATTATCGCTTGAATGTCACAGCCTATTTGAGTATTGTTGCGAACCATGTGCATCCCTTCATAGCCACAATTTACCCATCTTCTAATGGCTACTTCCAGCATGATAATGCACCATGTCACAAAGCAAAAGTCGTCTCAAACTGCTTTCATGAACATGACAATGAGTTCAGTGTTCTTCAGTGGCCTTCCCAGTCACTGGATCTGAATCCAATAGAACACCTTTGGGATGTGGTAGAACGGGGGACAGCTTGAAAGTGCACCTGAAAAATCTGCAGGAATTGTGTGATGCAATCATGTCATCATGGTCCAGAATCTCAAAGGAATGTTTCCAACATCTTGTGGAATCAATGCCACGAAGAATTGAGGCTCCTTTTGAGAGCAAAGGGAGGCCCTACCCAGTATTAGTATAGTACTCCTAATAAAGTTCTCAGTGAGTGTATGTATACATACACACACACACACACACACACACATTGTTACCACATGGCACATGCTTACTTACTACATAGACCATGCAGATGGCTTACTTGCTGACATAGTGACTTATTGCTGGTATATTTCTTCATTTGCCATGCATTGGATGCATTTGGAACTAGAGAAAGGGGGGATCTACCCCCCCCCCCCCCCACCCATACCATACATGTTAGGCTTTTAGCAGCTAATTAAGGACAGAAAACAGTGTACTAATGTAACATTGCACATGCTCCAAAATAGATGAGGGAAGAAAGCGTTGACTTGGAAAGCTTTGGATAGGTACTGTTCTCTACAAGCACGAGATCTGGTGTAGATGTCCAGTCTCAACCTTTTAATTTCCTTAAGATTTTGTGGTAACTGTGAAATTGAGAGTAGCTGAAGCACTGTATTGTTAATAAGTAAGCTGTGCTATGACATTTTGCCAACATTTAATTAGTCTGCCTGCTTGCCTCTGAACGGTTTGCACTCTGCAGCAAAGGCTTGTTGGACATTTTGTTTAGTTAGTTTGAGTGCTGTTCTTGACTGGTACAGCCGGTCGTCATGATATAATTATGTTGTCAGGATATGACCTGTTGCCATGGAGAATATGGGAAATGTAGGCTTTCACACGGCAACGATGAGCCTACCTTTGTCAGAATGATCCCTCGGTGAATTTGAATGTGTAGGATATTGGTGTCTGGCTAGTTAACTCTGGATCATAGTGGTGGGGCTCTGGGGTAAAGGATGAGACCGCAATATGTGTGTCCACATATCTCCTTCCGGCCTATGCTGGCCGCTCACTCAGTTTCCCCAACGGAGGCCTTTTGAAGTCAAACCCCCTCCCCTCAATGTGGAGGCCAGGTTATTTTACACACAAACACACACACACACACACACTTCCCCTCCCCTATAAAGGCTGTGGTTTGGGCTATCAGAGTGATTTGTGTAGCCGTTATTTAAATCCTGCCTGGCTAGAGCTCCAAATTTGGCATTGGATCAGGGACCATGCCAAACCACTTGTTTTGGGCAGGGGACACACTCTCCATTGACAGGGCATGGCTTTCTTGTGAGTGTGTCATCGATTGCCTTATGGTGTTCTGTGTACCTTGGATCTGAGCGATGACACCTATAGGCGAGTAAGACATTACAAACCATTTTGTTCTCGACATGGGCCTTTTTTGTTATCAAGCTGTCTGCAAAGCACATACTGGATCTCAGAACTGTTCTTCCACCCTACCACCATAACTATAGGCTAAACCTTTTTGTCGCCTTGCACTATGCACATGGATGCTTGTATGAAATCCTTAACTCTCTCACTCGCTCTCTCTCTCTCTCTCTCTCTCTCTCTCTCTCTCTCTCTCTCTCTTGCTCTCTCTAGGCTGTAAGCTGCTATGACTCTCTCATCCTGAAAGCTGAGGGCAAAGTAGAACCAGAGATGTTCTGCCAGCTGGGTC
Source organism: Argentina silus (assembly GCF_951799395.1). Lineage (NCBI taxonomy): Eukaryota > Metazoa > Chordata > Actinopteri > Argentiniformes > Argentinidae > Argentina > Argentina silus. The sequence goes on along the minus strand of NC_139666.1, from coordinate 15,958,265 downwards.
ACTTCAACCTCCTTCTGGAGGACTATCCAAAAGGTGAGCAGCAACCAACACCCCTCTTCTGAAGGACTATACGAAAGCTGCCTGCACATATCAGGTCTTTTAGACATGGCCTCAGAGATTTGGTTATAGGTTACTCTAACCCTTTTTCATTCTTGTCCTTCGCTTTACAATGCTTTTGTGATTGCATGGTTGTGATTTGAATGGTAAATCTGTTGTAAAAAGCCGATCCTCAGCTAGACACACAACCCCAAACCATCCGAAATTCGGGAAATGAGAAATAATTGCTAGTTTGTGATTAGTGCTTTGTTGTCACTTTTATTGTCTGACTTCTTGCGCAATTGATTTGTCTTTGAATGTCAGTAGAATCTTTGAACGCTGTTTTTCTTAAAACATTTGTGTTGTCTAGAACGCGTCCTTCTTGAGGTAGAGTGTGGGTTTCTGTCCATCCTCCATTCTCTCCCATAGTGCACCAGTCCACACGGTGTACATGAGGAGTTGGTGAAATTGAATGTAATATGTTAGTCATTTGTCTTCTTCACTCACCGCTTCCGCTCTCTTCCCCCTCACAGCATTATCAGCGTACCAGAGGTACTACAGTTTACAGTCTGACTACTGGAAGGTGAGTGGCCCTTTTCTAAACAATATGTTCCTCTCTCTGTCATGGGCACCCAGTCATGTAGATTATCCCTGCTTAATGGTGGTTATGTAATGGTGCTGTAGGTAGCGGCAGGTCCTGTGCTCTTGGTGAGCTGGTAAGCCTTTCCTCTCGTCCAGGTACCATTTGTTTTGTCTATTGTTTACATCTTGACGTTGGTTTACAATACATTTGAGCCGTTGGGTTAACCGGCTTTGGTGTCGGATGGCGTGGGGGGTTTAGCCAGGCCTGGGCTTATAGGATGATGGTGGATGGAATGGGGTGGAGGGCTGTGGGCAGGACACTCAGCTGAATTGGGTCATTTAAGGTCATGAGTAAAAAGCTTTAGTCAGACCCATTTAGCTTGATACCTGATGATGATGATGATGATGATATCGACAGGTTTATTTATTTAGCTATTATTTATACAGGCTGGTCTCATTGAGGATGATGGATAATGATGATATGTTGTGGTCATGGAGGTGAATGAGGGGAAACCTGAATGAGCTCAGATGTGATCCAATTCTACTTGACTTGATGTTTATTATAGTGGTTGTATTGTTTTACCTTATGATTTGGAGATGGATCTTCTTGTCCGGGTTCTCTCTGTTGTGATCTGTCTAGACCCTCCCCTACATCTGTGTGTGTGTCAATGTCTGTGTCCTTAACACTAACTCTGAAATCCTTAACTCTCAACTTTCTCTCTTGCTCTTTCTCTCTCTCGTCATGCTGTGATTTGTCTGTCTATCCCTTCCCTGCTCCATGCCGTCTGTTTGCCTGTAGTTAAGGTAGCAGGCTATGGGCTTGTCACCTTTTGCAATCTGCTCATATGGAAACAGAAGGGCCTGCTCAGAACAAGCCTAAGCCACGCTGTCTGTTCTACAGACCTCTACTACTCCCCCAACACTCATCAGAGCCCTCTATTAATGTGTAGGGTCACTAGGACAGGGGCTGTTCTCAGCACTTTCCAGACACTGGTCAATAGACAGTGTTGTGTGTTCACTCGCATGAAATTCTACCGTTTGTCATAATAATCTCTAACTAAGTAGGCTACTCTTCCACATATTTTATTTTACACAACTGTGAAGATGCATCTGAATATGTGATTTTCTTGTTGAATCTCCCTGTGATTCATTGTCATTGCACGTGTGTCTATGCATCTGTCTGCGCTTGTGTTGGCACGGGTGAATGTGGATTGTGAGGAGGAGTTGCTGAGCATGTGGTTAAAGACTGACACCTATGTGGCTTTCCCTTCTGACTCATATGAGTACTACTGTTTGTAATGTGAAACTGAGGCACAACGGTAATCTCTGAGAGGTTAATAGTACGTTTCAAAACAAACTGGTGTAGCCTGTCTATTCTGGGAGTAGCCTACCTGCTTTCGTGAGGTTGTCTAAGCTTTTGTTTTCACCCTGTGGTGGGTGATGGACTATTTTTTTTGTTTCCTGTCAGTCTAATTTAACCGTTTTTTGTTGTTGTTTAGTGACAGTATTGAGCTGCTTGTGTGTTCCACCTGTTGATGGGATGCACCAGGTCTGCCTCCCACCTCTGCATGTGTGCCTGGAGCACTAGATTAACCCCCAGAGATTCCCCAACTCATTACACACACACACACACACACACACACACACACCTCTGCTGCAGGGGGATGTTTTTGTCACGGCTATGGAGCTATGGAACACTCAACAGTGATTTAGATTGTTCATGACCATCTCAGTTTGTTTGTTGTTTACTGCAACTTTTTGTAGAACCATTGCTGTCTGTGTGAGAAGGAGAGCCTCAAAGTGCTCTGTATATTACTAACTTTCTCCCCCCCCCTTCCTCTCCTGCAGAACGCTGCCTTTTTATATGGCCTTGGCATGGTTTACTTCCATTACAATGCATTTCAGTGGTAAGTACCCATCTTGAGTATATTATTTAGCACAGTGGTGTTTTTTATTAGCATTTCTGTTCTGCTCCTTTTCCATTGGGCATTTATCTCGTAAAAGGAGCATTTAACTTGTAAAAGTAACCTGCCATGTAAACATTGTTTACATTACTTATGTAGCTATTTTGTTTCCTCACCTTGTGTGATTGTTTGTGTTTTTGTTTACCCCCTATGTGACCCAGTGGGAGACTTGAGTCTTTATGTACCAATACTGTCAATAGCTGTAATGTCACAATGTCTACTTTATAGTTGCAGACACACGGTCATAAGAGGACTTGGGTGTTGTTCATGAAAAGGGCTGAGAGTGATGTGCTATCTTTTCAAGTATTATTGCAGTCAAAGTGTCTAAGGGGTGGAGTGCGTTTCTCTGAATGCTGTTTCACATAAGTAATATCAACAGTGTTGATTTGGGGAGGGCTGATTATTGATGCTGTCAGTACACACACACACACACACATACAGCTTTCAGTTTAGTCTGGTTGTGTGTCCTAGTTTGAACCGTACTCTGTGGAATTCAGGGTTCACAAACGCACAGACCCTGCTGTGTGTTTGATAGTACTTTGTCCTCTGAAATGTTCCAGCTGTCTCTAATGTAAGCTTAGTTTATTTTGCAAGGTCTGTTTTTGTTACTTTTTTGTAAGCAGTTAGTTCTTATCTTGACTAAAGATTTTTGGTTGTAGATGTATATTTCTTAGAGCAGCTAAGAACCTCAAGTAGAGCACTGCCTTTTTAAGTGCTGAATCCTAACTTCAGCTAGTTTAGTTTTAGTTTCCCTTTGAGGTCAATGTGTGAATTAATCGAAAGTCAGTCAGCGTGCAAAGCTAACGAACCAAAAAGTGATAGGCCTACATTGCACCAATTAGTACTTGTAGCTCTCCAGGACTAGGTTGAATAAACAACGCAACCGAAGAGTGTGAGTGAGATCAGTTTCTAGTAGGGGCAACTTTAGCCAGCTCTCTTCAGACCTAAAAGTCCCTTGATTTACGTTGAGGGAAACGTCTACCCCGAGCTTGCAGGAAGCACTTTGCAATGCTAGTGTAGTGGTGATAGGCGCCTGCAGCACTGCCTGTTATTGACCACTGTAGGTCCCCTTTCTCCCTGTCTAGGCCATTGCTGCCCTCCTCATCAGAGGCCCAGGCAGGACAGAGAAGGTAGGCCCGCCATGTTGGTTTGGTTTCCATAGGGAATAATGCTGAATAGAATGTGTTGTTGATCTGACCTGGAGGCAACTTGGATCCTAGACTTTTAACTGTTGTCTATTTCAATGTTGCTACTGACCCATTTTGGAGTCGTATTGGATCAACATGTTGCCCAAGGAGCCATCTTAGATGTAAATGTTGGTCTCCATTGTGAACAAGGGTGCTATCTTTGATAAATGTTTGTGTAGTTTCATGAGGGAATGATGCTGTTGCCAGGATGTAGTCCTAGGCCTACTAGATACTAGGTAAGAAGAAGTGTCTCTGAATGGTCATTTCTAATTGGATATTGTGCTAGCTGGACGGTGAGGGATGGCTACGTTTTGATCTTTCTTTCTGCCTGTCTTCAGTGGGTCTTGTCTCTCACAAATAATATTACAAGTCTTTTCATAGCGCCCTAGAACTCAACATCTGCCAGCTTGTTCCATTACCATGGCTTAGTCCATGAGGCGTCTGGTCCTACTCATGTCCTCCCCCCCCCGTCCGACTACCCCAGTCCTCCACTCCTTTCCCACTACCCCTGGTCCTGCCCTGGACCTAGACTCCCTTCCCACTACCCCTGGTCTTGCCCTAGTCTTCCCCTCCCTTCCCACTACCCCTGATCCTGCCCTGGACCTAGACTCCCTTCCCACTACCCCTGGCTGGTCCTGCCTTAGTCTTCCCCTCCCTTCCCACTACCCCTGATCCTGCCCTGGACCTAGACTCCCTTCCCACTACCCCTGGCTGGTCCTGCCTTAGTCTTCCCCTTCCTTCCCACTACCCCTGGTCCTGGCCCCACTTCCCATTACCCCAGATCCTGCTCTGGCTCCCCTTTCCACAACCCTGGCCTCCCTCTCCCTGGCCTTGAAGGCTTCCAGTCTTGTCAACCTGCCAAGTTTACAGTTATTCCCATCTCTGGGGGCTGGGGGGAGGGGGGTGGGGTGTGTGTATGTGTGTGTGTGTGTGTGTAGAGAGGGAGGGAGGGAGGGAGGTCATCTGGGTTTCTCTAGGGGGCAAGTTACATCAGCCAAAGGCCAAGAGGAATGCAGAGCTGTCTGATGTGTAATGTTACGTCATGGTGCTACAACAACTATCACCAACCCTGGTCCTGGAGAGTTACACGCACCAGCATGACACCAGATTAAACTAATCATCCAGATCTTGATTAGCCTAGTTGAATTAGGTTGCTGCAGTAGTGTAGGATGCAGTGAACTGAGCGCCATGTCTTTGAAGGTACTGTGGAATCTAACAGTAATGTGAAAGAACAGCTACGCTTTAAAAATCTTGCTGCCTCAAATAAACCTTTAGCTATGCTTGTATATTTAAGTGCTCAGATGACAAGATGACACAGCAGGACGTTGTCAGTAATGGCATAACTCATAATTGAAGAATTGTCAGAGAGCACTTTGGCATTGTTTAGTGTGCTGTGTTTTCCCCATCTAACATACCCCTTTCCTGGGGAGTGTATTCTCTTTCTGCCGGGTACTGTCTGCCTAACGCTCTCTGTCACAGCCAATCTATTCCACTGTAGAGGAGCTGCTCTCTCAAAGCACTCTCAGTGCACAAGAGAGCGGTCGAACGAATGGGAGAGAGAGGGAGGGACGATCGGTATGAGTAGTAGTAGTGGGGGGGGGGGGGGGGGAGGGAGAGGCCAATGAGTTCAGAGTGCTTTGCCTCGAAGCAGCACATCCTGTGTGTGAGTGTGTGTGTGTGAGCAGTGAGATCAGTGTTTTCAGACCCTCTCTCTCGCTCTCTGTGTCAGAAGTGAGATCAGTGTTTGTGACCTGCTGTGTGTGCGCATGTTGCTTTTCAGTTTATATTGTGTCTACAGTGTATTTGTGTTTGTGTCGTGTGGAATTGTTAAGAATGGGGGGGGGGGGGGGGTGTAGTACTGTTGCCAAAGTGACACCAGTGTTTACTCTGCTGCCTCCTCTCTCCCTCCCTCTACCTTTCTCCCTCCGCCAGCTTGATCCACTATTGTATAGAGATCCAATTAGGAGGATTCAAGGTCCTTTAGGTTCACATTTCTTTTTGAAATAGGCTACCTGTCATAAGAGTTAAATAGTCCTCTGATCATTGACTCATTAATAAAAACTCAACCAGTTTTGATGATTTCTACATGTTTGTTAAATGGTCTTGTGTGTGTTGTTTTTACTCTGTCTAACTCTCTGTCTGACCCCCCCCCCCCCCCCTCTCTCTCTCTTTCTTTCTCTCTCTCCCAGGGCGATAAAGGCATTTCAAGAGGTGCTGTATATCGACCCCAGTTTCTCCCAAGCTAAAGAGATTCATCTGAGACTGGGCCTCATGTTCAAAGTCAACACAGATTATGAGTCAAGTTTAAAGGTACGTAAAGCTACTGCATTACCGTCTAGGCTACACAAACCATATACTCCCACCTCTCCAGTTCTTTCTAACTGGTTCTTGAACAGCTGCATGTTCAGTGTATGGCCTGGACAGGAGTCTTTAAATAGTCTGGTCTTCCAGCATCTCATGTTCTCCCGCGGACCTCTTTAATCCTGTCTATTCTACTCCCTTCCATAAACACTGCCCAAGCAGCCTCTGTATTTAAAACCACCTCTGTGGTGGTATGTAGGGTTGGGTGGTATCCATTTTTTCATACCTTTTTTTATATTGTCCTAAAATTACTGTGGGAATAAAAAAAAATGTCGTGGGGCTGGCGGAAGCCATCTTTGCTCCATATATTTAATCTACATTGAAATGTTTATTCGCATCGCCGCACGGAGTGCATCAACAATGTTATCCGCTGTGTGGTTTTCTGGAAAAAAGCTAGTCTGTAGGCATTTTGACTGTAGTTTCCAGTCAGGTGACAAAGTGGACAGTTGACAACATGTATGGCGTCATGTTAACTGACGACCACATGAACGGCTGTCTGAACCCGACAGCAGCACTTGATACAGACGGATGTCCCATCCGTGCAGCTGCTAATGGTGTGTTTCAGTTTGAGGTGTGGGGTGTAGAATAGTTCCCATTAGTGTTCCCATCTCTGGCCGTCAACCTTTTCATGCAATTCTACCGAATAACCTCGTCCAAATCTCCAGGCTCTCCTTTATCGTCGGGTCGGAACCTATAGCAGCAATGGAATTTTTTTTAGGGACCAAGTCATTAGTGCTAGACATCTTTTTTTTTTTTTTTTTTTTCTTCTTCTCTAACCTTAAGTGGAAGAAGTCACGTGCAACACCCTCAAAGTTACACTTGTAATTCTTTCTCCGACCACGCTGTAACAGCGGCGCTGTTACACATTGTGAACTGACAAACTACCGCGGGCGTTTTCAAATCCCTGTGATACCGTATTACCGTTGTACCGCCCAACCCTAGTGGTACGATGAAGTTACGATACATGTCTGTCTGGATGGAGTGTCTAGCTGAGCTGAGGGTGATAACGGAGAAAGCTGTTTCATGCCATTGATACCTGTAAGCCAGGGTGGACCTCCATTCTCCCCGGGAATGTGATCCCTCTGATTGTAGCCTATACATTGTTGTCAAGTCTTGTGCTTTCCGTTGTGAGGGGCGGGGGGGCGAGGGCGGTGTCTGATACAGGGCTTTGTCCAGCCCAGACACACCTGAAGGCTGCATAGCCAGACAGTATCAGAGTTATCATACATTTGATTGTGGCTGAATGGGGCCATTATGTATAGTAGGGTTTTATTGCACAGGCCATTGTTACACCTAAGTCGTACCTGCCGAATGCTTGTGCTGCGTGGTAAGTGGAGTATGTCTGGCATTTATTACCACTTTGAGTGTTTGTGTCCTAGTGCACCGTTTGAGTCTGCTTTTGACTTGTGTCTGAGCTGCTTCTAAAGCCATGGCAGTTAAGATGGATTTGCATTTTTTTTCAGTCTATTTGAGTATGGTAATAGAATAAAATCCTCTGACCAAATAAGGAGCCTCAGCTCTCCCAGTAGGCTGAAATCATATGTTTTTATGATGCAATGGTGTTCTGTCAAGAGTGTGTGTGTGCGTGTGCGCGCGACAAGGTGCAGTATTGAGCTGCCTGCACGTGCTGCACGTCCTCCCTCTGCCTTACACACACCCCTCCCACTGAGCCCTGGCACGCTGCCAGCTCCATCACACGCATGCACACACACACACACACACACAGGGTTTGCACTGCCCCAGTTATCTACAGAAAGAGAGTTAGGGGAGGGCGTGTGAGCAGTGAAAGGGAAAAGAAGAGGGGAGGGTGGGTGAGAGCAGGAGACGGGAAGATGTGTGAGAGGAATAGTGTGAGGGAGGGTCCGAAGGGAGAGGGAACGAGAAGGGAGGGGAGAGAGAAACAGAGGCAAAGAGACAGAAGAGAGGGATGGTGACAGGTTTGAGGACACGCACACTGCATACGTCCCGTCATTCCTTTCTCCTGAGGAGAGGGAAAAGTAATGAAGTAAGAAAGAGAGAGAGACTGGTAAGTGGCCTGAATAGGGAGAGGGGGAGAGAGGCCTGCATTTACAGAGACAGGACTGAGACGAGTCAATAAACCTTTCTGCGTGACAGTGCACGGGAATTAATGAGCCGACCTCTTCCAACGCCACATCTGGGGTTTTGCAGACAATTTGGTCTCTTTATGCAGCCTGCAACACACTCTGACACATTCACACGCCCACATGAGAGAGAAAGAGAAAGAGAGAGAGAGAGAGAGAGAGACTCCTTACTGCAGCCGTCTGCTGAATAGTAATCAGTGACACGGGGAAAGGAGAGAGAGAACGAGAGAGCGGAGGGGGGGGGAGGAAAGCCAACTGACAATCCTGCTGCATTATCTGCCTGGTAGTACAGCGAGCGCTGAAGGGAGAGGGAGGAGGAGAGAGAGGGAGATCTGTTGGAGGATGCAGTGGTGTTTCTGGAGAATCCTGATGTGTCAAAGGTTTGTGTGTGTTTGGTACAGTAAATGGCTGTGTGTGTGTGAAGCTCTGTTGGCCCTGAATGAGGCATTAGATGGAGAACTCAGCTGCTCTGATGTTATCAGTCTGACATTGGCCATTTCTGCTGCAAAGCGAGGGCCTCTTAATGTGGACGTGTGCGCGTGGGAATGTTTGTTTTAATACTTGTTAATGGTGATGTCGGCTCCAGTATCAGGAATTCTGTCTGGTTTTGGTGCAGTTGAGTTGATGTCATTGAGTGCATATGGTACGGCGTGTCCCTTTGCAATGCATTACTGAATACGCTTGGTCTATTCTAGACAGGCATGGTCTATTCTAGACAGGCTTGGTCTACTCTAGACAGGCTTGGTCTACTCTAGACAGGATTGGGAGATTGCATTACGGGATGCACGTTCGAGACAAAGTGCCTCGAATCCTGCATATCAGTGGCCACAAAAACGCCTGCCCTGGGCACGTGGCCTTGAAGCCACCTCTCACCATTGCTTTACAACCACAGAACTGTCCACATTGTCTAGGCATTCCAATCACGCTTTCAAGAGTCCTGGTCGCTGAGCGTGGTCATACTACTAGAAAGCACTCAGTGCCTGGCTCTGTGTTGGGGAGTTAATCTCTGGAGTGACCCTTGGGTGGGGTTTTTTGAGGTCGAGAATCTTTCTACAGATCTCACGCTCTCTCTTTCTCTCTCATGCTGCAGTGTAGTAGGGTCATTATTGAGGCAGAGGCAGATGCTGCATGACTCTGTATTTATCTGTGGTCTTGTGTATCTAAAGGCTGCATTCTGTTGCAGCAAAATGACTTTCTGCAGCTGGCCTCTAGTAGACTGTAGTCAGTAACCTGTAGCCTCTTCCCCTGGCCCCTCGTGTGTTTGCAGATCTAAAGCATCCGCATGGGTGTCTTAGTGATATGGTGGATGCTCATAAGCTCCAGGCTTATGCGGTTCCCTCAAATATTCAGCAGATTTTCAGACTGGGGGGTAGTGACAGGTGCCCTTTACTCCCGGGCCAGGATGGATGGGTCCAATAGAGAGGTTGGTCTGTGTTGGAGCAGGCAGTCTAGCAGTGTTTCAGCCCCATCACCCACACAGGGACTGGCTCTTCTTGTAACGGACTCTAAAACCCCTGTCTGGTTATGCCATGAAAGCATGTTGTATGTTAGGTGATGTGTTGATATCATATGGACCACTGGATGCTTTTTAAAAAAAAAATGTATTTATTTATTTTTTTAAATAAATATATGGAGCCCAGTATCAATGGTGCAGAGAGAGAACATTGAGATGGAACACAACACACAGTTCTTTCATCACCCTCCTGTGTCTCTTATCTCCAGCGGGCTTTGTTGCTATGCCAATTACCTGTCCCCAGTTTTTGAGTCAATTAATCCAGTAAGGTTGATTTTGTATATTTGTTTTCAATTTTGGGATAAAGGTTCACATGTTTTATGTTAAGGACACAATGTACAATTGCTTCGTTTGTCTGATTTTAAACCCGCCTAAATCTCTCTGTCTGCAGCATTTTCACCTGGCTTTGATTGACTCCAACACCTGCACTTTGTCCAAAGCTGAAAGTAAGTACCACTTAAACCCTCTCCACACACACACACACTTTCTGTTCCTGTTTTTGTTCTAGGCGACCTGATGTGCTGCCTTTATTAAATTTGGCATTTCCAGGTAGACCGTGTCATTTTTATCCACTTAAAGGAAAGGGCACAGAATCCTGGCTGGATGGTTTTATTATATGAATTTTCCTCTGGGTTGCTGTTACCCAACCAACCAACCAACCAACCGACTGTCTGCCTGAAACTAGGGTTGCCTAGGAGACAGCATTAGGAGGGGTGCCAGAAATCTGCTTGCCTGCAGATCTGAGTCTCTCTCTCTCTCTCTCTCTCACACACACACAGGGGAGCTAACCTCCTCCCTCTCCCATCTGTGGTCATGTACCATATACAGACTCCTTCCATCTGCACCCATACAACACGCTTCACTACAATGAGCAATTCTACTGTTGACATGGTTAACTGTAGCGCTTCACAAAAGTGTTTGGTATTTGTATTCATCCACATCATTTATGACTGATAGAAATTCATGCATTTGTTTTTATGTGATTGACATTTTTTGACAGCAACCTCTCTTCTTAACCCCTCAGTGTGTAATTTGTAATTCTCTTGTCTTGTCTCTCCCACAGTTCAGTTCCACATTGCTCACTTATATGAGATTCAGGTAAGAAATCACATTGGTGGTGGATGTTGTTTCCTATTCTATGGATTAATTCTTTTTTCATTAACCCTTTATTTATACAGGGCTATCCCACTGAGACCAAGGTCTCTCTTTCAGGGGAGCCCTGCTTGTATTCAAATACATAACATTAGCCTACTACAAACAATACGTAACATTAAGACACATACTCTCCTCAGATGACAGATCCTTTATCAAGGTCTTACACCGACCGATAGTCACAGGAGAATCTACTTTGAGTAGATGTGTTGATGGTTATTTCAGGAATTCGGGGCACAACAGACCTATTTCTGTTCAAAAGAACAAGCTTAACTCTTAATCAGGTTCCAACATCTTTTTTTTTTTTTTATCAAAATGCCTGTGTACCTTATCATGTGGGACTTAGATTTGGCCTCCCTTCAGGGTAGTCATGAAAAATACAAATATGAGCCAGGGGTTTAGCTGTTAAAAGGGCAGAGAGCTGAAGCATATCAGCCCCTGTAGACTTTTTAACATCAATCTTATACATAACATCAAACACTTCCCGAGTAGAAACACAATGGCTGGATAATGTTATCATTTGATTATCCCTGAGAGAGAGCAGTCTCTTAGTGTTGTGAAGTCTAGTATTCCGGATATCCCCAGGGCTTGTAGGGTTAGATGTGAAGGGAAACAAAACCAGTTTGTGATCATTTGCCTTCTGCTTGTGTCTAAGTGAGTAGTAATCTGTCATGCCTGTCTGCTCCCCAAGGCAGGCGCGCGCACACACACAATCACACACACACACACACACACACACACTCTCTTATTGTTCCTGTTTCCCAATGGAGCAGTAAATAATGATCACACGAGACGACTTCTTCTTCAGACTCCTTGAGGTTACCACTCTGGAGGTCCTTTTTTTTTTTCTCTCTCCGTTTTTCTAGTATTACTATGGACTTTAATCTTGCTGCTTTTGTTTCACCCATGGCATTTTTACTTCAGGCAGTGTTACTGTCTTGTAGTGTGTGTTTGCTGTCTTATTTATCAGAGTGCAGACATTTTGTGTCTGTGTCTGTGTTGTCATCCTGAAGTGATGGTGTTTACTCTGAGGTGGGTTTATGGTGGCCAGACAGGAAGAGCCCAGGGCCAGACTGCTTTATTATGTGTGTGAGCTTTAGGGGCTTCAGACATGGAGGCGGGTGGCTTTAGAGATGGCTATGTAACAACTGATAAGAACAGGATCTCCAGACTGCTGAGACACACACAAACACACACATTGAGACCCAAGGTCAATAAGAAAAACAAACACCGGTTGCTGCAGCGTGGTCGTCTCATTTTTCCCCAAATACAAACAAATCCAACGGTGGGATGATTCTCTCTTTCACACACACACACACACACACACACACACACACACACCCATCAGACGTGTTGAGTCTGGCCTGTCCTGTTCCAGACTGACCCTCCCCCGTGCGTGTGTGTGTGTGTGTGTGTGTGTGTGTGTGTGTGTATGGCTGGTCATTGTGGTGGGTCTGGGGAGGTCTCCAGGGTCTTTGTGTCCGGCCAGAGAGACCATAAAACACACTGACCCCTCTGTCTGGCTTAAACAACCTCTCCTCTCTCTCTCTCTCTCTCTCTGTTTGTCTCTCTCTCTCTCTCGGTTCCTCCCTCCTTCTCTCTATCTCTCTGTTTCCCGACACTTCCATTCTGTCTGCAGAAGAAATACAGAGCTGCAAAAGAAGCGTATGAGAGCCTACTACAGACGGAGAATCTTCCTGCACAGGTGAAGGCAACTACACTGCAACAATTGGGTATGTTTCTCTCGGCTACAATCACATGTGTAATGTTCACATTCCTTTTTTCGTTGCTGTCATTAAGGACTAACCTTTTAAGTTAAGAGCATGTTGACTTTCATCTCATGTCTTGCTGTTATTGTTGCGTTTTTAGAACGGGTTGGAAAGGCCCGCTTTAGCCTGCTTTTATAGCTTCGATTTTTGGGTGGTTGGTTTTGATGTTTTCTGCAACATTCCCGGACCAACGTCAAGTGGACACACTGTGTCCTGCCGTAGAAGCAGAACTTTTGTGTTGTGTCTCATAATGTTCTGTTCTATAGGAAGGTAGTGGAGGAGATGTTGGTTGATCAATGATTTTTAGGTGTTAAATAATGGTAGTGACTTGAACAAGGTGGGCGAGTTGACAACACAGGGTTGCATCATGCATTGTCCTTTGGGACTTGGACTTCTTGTTGTGATCTCTATTCCCACATCTTCATGTTTTCGCTGCTCTTATCCCAGTTTTCCCAAGTCTCTCCTAATTCTCCTGAGAGCTCGCAGGGGCGAGTCTGATGCAACAACTCATTGTTTGTGTTAGTTTATATTCCCCACCCACACACACACACGCGCATGCATACACACCTTTCCCGACATCCTTCTCTCTAAACACAGCTTTTTTCTTTTCACCCTCTGTGGTGAGAGTGTTCCCCCCCCATTGTAAAACCATTCCCATTCTGCCCTGCTGGGGTTGTCATGGTGACCTACCAGTGCGAGACTCACCACAGGTGTTACAGGGAGGGAAATGTGTGTGTATCAGCCAGTTCAGCTGGGACCTTTGAAGCCACGGGTGGTGTGTGTGGAGGAGGAATACTCCCCTCCCTCCTTCTTTCTCTGAAAGCTCTAGACAGACAAACCATTTGCTCTGTTTATGAGACTGGTGCTTTTTACACATCAGACTCCAGGCAGACAAATAGACCTGCCTCACCCTCTCGGTCTCTGACTCAACAGTGTTGAGTTGGTTTAGTCTACTTGACTACAGTGTACGGTGCATTGTAGCTGTTAGCTACTTGGTGCAAACCCTGGGCTTCAATCATCAGCATCAGAAAGAGAGAGCCTAACCCTGGTGAGACTGTCAGAGAGCAGCTTCACCCGGCAGCCTGGTGAACTCTCCTCTTCTCCTCCAGGCTGGATGCATCACACAGTGGAGCAGCTAGGGGATAAAGGCACGAAGGACAGCTATGCCATCCAGTGTCTCCAGAGGTCTCTAGAAGCAGACCCCAACTCTGGACAGTCCTGGTACTTCCTCGGCAGGTAAGTTGCTGTGGGATTATTATTATAATAATATGTTTGGCCTTTGTTTAGATTCCTATTTTCTACAGTCGTTGCATCAATGCTTTGAGGTTTTCAACTATGCAATGTCGAACCTGTGCGTTGTACGTACAGGGTTGTGCACATAAAAGTGAAGCATTCTTGATTTACAGTGTAAGGTACATTTTGCGCAGTGTTTTGATAGAACTTGCCCTGAAGGCAGCAAAGGTAGTCTACTCTGCTTTCACTGGGCTCAGCTCAAATATCGCTTCTCTATAGGCAGATTTAGTCTATTCCTCCCCTTTAAGTTACCCTCATCGGTCTTGTTCTGATCACGTTGATCATTCACGTGTACACTCTGCCTCAGGGGTTGATACAATATAGATATTGTATATATTGATTTGTTACCTCAGACCTAAAGATCAATAGCAAAGAGCTGTAGTGTGGTAATTGCGTGTCACTGTATTTGGCTAGATATAAATGGGTTACGCTTGTCTACAAAATCCCTGGGGGGGGGGGGGGGGGGGGGGGGGAGCAGGAGGGAGGAGGGAGGGATGTCTGCCGATTCCCTCTGGCTCACTTGAGCTAATGCAGGCCGTGTTGCAGTGGATGCATTCCTGTCACCCGAGCCCTTCAGAGCAGGTGTTGGTGCTAGGCTAGACATTTTGGTGTAGATGTCTTGACACGATAAAGCTTTAACTGCAGTGTGATGAATTGCTAGTTGGAAGACTATTGTTAGGGCTGTTAAACCCGTGTCTGCACTGTCTCTCGATGTTGCCTGTCTGTGCAGGGTGTCAGCTGCAGTGTGTAACCTGTGTGTCCTTGTCGCCCCGTCTCCAGGTGTTACTCCAGTATTGGGAAGGTCCAGGATGCCTTCATCTCCTACCGTCAGTCTATTGATAAGTCAGAGGCTAGCGCTGACACCTGGTGCTCCATAGGGTAAGCACTCACACAACTCTTATTAACTCCAGATCCACTCTGGCTGTAGTGAATGTACAGCGATGAAGGCAGTCTCACAAGCACGCTTTCCATTTACGTGTGTGTGTGTGTGTGGGGGGGGGGGGGGGAGACTAGGGAGACGACTGCTGCTTAGGGGTTCCTAGGTCCTGAGTGGGTCCGTACTGCCTCTCGGGCACCCTGCAGCTCTGCACTGCGACAGGGGAGGTAGGGGGATGGGGTGAGGCAGGGGAGAGGGATGGGTTGTCATCAGGGAGAGAAGAATGGAGAGAGAGAGAGAGAGAGAGAGATATGATGGAGGGATCTCGTGGGGAGTCTAGATGGACCGTCTTACTTTCCTTCCACTCATCCGTCTCTGCTGTAGAGTCCTGTACCAGCAGCAGAACCAGCCTATGGATGCTCTGCAGGCGTACATCTGTGCGGTGCAGTTGGACCACAGTCACTCTGCTGCCTGGATGGACCTGGGAACGCTGTACGAGTCCTGCAGCCAACCGCATGACGCCATCAAGTGTTACATCAACGCTACGCGCAGCAAGGCCTGCACCAACACTGCAGCGCTCACACACCGCATTAAACTGCTGCAGGTAGGGATACGCACTAATGAACACCCATGCAAGGGGCTGCGGGAGGTTGGGATTGAGGGCTGTGCCCCTATGCACTGATGGATTACCTTCCCCATACTAAATCCTCTATTCCCTTCCACTGAACCATACCCCTTTTGGCGTTTGCAGATTTGAAGGAATTAAATAGGTGTAAGCAAGGGAGTTCAAGCTATTTTTGCTTACAGCTAAGATCTGCAAGCTCTGATAGGGTAGAGGTCAGGACGAGGGGGGTCCAGGTTGGTTCAGGGCGCCCTGGGTTGCTGAACTTGTAATCCTGAACCAGGCATTTCTCTGTTGTTGTTTCGTATTTGTGTGTTGTGTATACGTGATTGTGATTCTTTGTTGTTTTTAAAGCCAGCGTTGCCAATGCTAATTTGGCAGTGTTTTTTTACTCTCCTATTGTTGTTTATTTTGATGGTTGTGATGTATTTTTGTGGTTTTGATTTTTGGTAATTGAGATATGAACGGTGATTCATATTGACGTGTTTGAGCACATTCTCACCAGTAATCGTAAGGCATAATCTCATGGCATTGAACATTTTTGAGTGATTCTTTTGATTTTTTTTGTCTTTCTCATCTCTTAAGAAGGTATCCTTACTGTACAGTACTGTAACGACCGATGACCTACAACCAAGTGCCTTTATAGAGTACTATATACCACTATATCTACAGTGCTCACTAGCAGCAGTACCTTTCCTCCTTGACTAGAGCTCAGTATTGAAATTTGTCTTTACACAATTTCTCCTAGGCTCAGTTGTGTAACCTACAGCCAGGTAGTCTGCAGAGTAAGAGTAAAATGCTTCCTAGTATTGAGGAGGCGTGGAGCCTCCCCATCCCTGCTGAGCTCACGTCCAGACAGGGGGCGCTGAACACTGCACAGGCACCGCAGGTGAGAACAGAGACCCCCAGCTATGGCTACGGGCCAAACCAATCCTCACTAACCTACTCCCTACACACAGATATGATCTGTCATAGTAAGGCCCTGTTCCAATACTTTAGAATGTGTTCCTTCCTTGACGCTGTCAATCAATGAATCAAGTCATAGCAATGTTTCGATCCAGTTGTCGACCAAGCAAACCTTGGCAGATCAGTTAAAATGTCAAAGAAGGGAGAAGGGAAAGGCAATTTAAAAGAATTGGGACTGGGCCAATGACACCATAAGTAGCCTACTGAAGCCCTAGTTAGCGTACCATCACCCCCTCACTAACCTATGACAACCATGGGCAGTTAATGTCCTATTTATTTCTCTGGCACCTTTTCACAACTCAAACTAGAATTCATCAATCAATGCTATTTCCACTCATCCATTCCGTCAACACGACTCTAGTTGTTTGATATGATACACCAACGTGTGAAAATACTGATATGTCATTGTCTGTACCCTTATTACCAGGGAATGATGGGTATCAGATAGTATTGTGTGTTGTTGTATGGTTTATCTCACTCAACTGAACTGTGATTTGGTTATGTCCTGGGTTTGACCCAACCTCGTGTTTGATTGACAGAGCGATGGGTAGCAATTGATGTCTGATCTGAATCATACATTTATGTGCCTTTTGTCTTGTCTTTTTTTCTTGGGCGACTGTTTGACATCGAAACTGTTCTGGCACAAAGTTTTGATGACAAATGGCGATGACACAAATGTTTTGGTTTTCTTACGTTTCACATCGAATTCACCTCACTTCCCCTGCCAAGAAAAAAAAGAAAGACTGTAGTGCCTTCTCAAGATTCTCAAATAGAATTGGAGAGTTTATGATTCAGAATGACTGATACAGTTCTCTACGGGCCAAATCCTAATACTGTACGACTCCCAAGTATATTGTGAATTGATGTTAAAGGTATGCTTGATCGAATAGTTTGGACTTGGAACCACTACTGAGGGTAGTGGAGAAGTTCGCGTCTGAGATAAACCAAACAAATCACACTTTCAGTTCCAGAAACTCAACTTGCTTAGTTCAACAGCTAGGATGTTGTCAGGTTGATGTGAAAGCAGGACATTTATAATCATTTATATTTCAGCCAACCTCCACACATCGTAACATACCCCCTCCTGCCCCTGCTCCTCTGTTGCTTCCCCAGGCGTGTAAGTCCCACCAGGGGGGTGAGGGAGGCCAGTCGCAGGCCCTCCACACTGACGGCCAGGCTAGCCCAGCCAAGAGGAAACGCACCTCCAGCCCTGCTAAGGTACTGTTCCTATACCACAGCCATGCCCCAAGCACTGTCTGCTGTCTGGGTACTGTCCTCACTGGGGCTCTGCTGTGCTAAATGAATACAGCAGCACAGATGTTTACTTGGAAAATAACCTTTTTTATCTTATCTTATGACAACCAGCTGTTTTTGAAATGGTTTGAGGAAAAAAGGTCAACAATGAGTAAGACTCGAATTTGAGATGTTTCTTCTTTTTTTTCTGACCCTGCAGAGTGCTTCAGACTTGTCGGCCAACACCCCAGTGCAACAACAGATCCCTAGCTGGTACCTAACACCACAGAAACAACAGGTGGGTTCTGCCTGTTCACTCAGGGCATCAGGCTATTTCCAAGTCAAGGGTATGAGGCCTGAACTCTGTAAAGCAGCTTTACTAGTTAACGACGAACAACTGTTCTAATATCCCCGGTCTATTTCCCCCTCAGCTGCTGGATCACTTACGAACGAACCGGGCGAGCCTAAAACCCCTACAGGTGCAAATGCTGGAACAGCTGGAAAACCAGTTCCTTCTTATGCAGCAGCATCAACAGCAGGTGCATACACACACACACACACACACACACACACACACACACACACACACACAGCACAACAATTAAACTGTTCAAATCAAATAAGCATTGATCCTTTTGTACACTGACTCCTCTCTCTCTCTTTCTGATTGGCCAGATGAGACATGCGGCAGCGGGACAGGTGCGGCCCAGCCTTCCCAACGGTCCTTCAGCTGACCCCTCGCTGACCCCAAACTCCCTCCCTCATCCACACACAGCCCTCTCCCGGACCTCACCCGTCACTCACACAACCGTCCGGTCCCCCTGCACCGCTCAGCAAATGGCCAATGGACCTTACTCTTCAAGTCCCGCCCCTACGGGGCAGCTGGACAAATCGGGCGTGGGTTCTGTGGGCAATAATCACCCTCCTGTACCTGGAGGGTTACCGGGAGGTGGCGGAAGTAACGGAAATGTGCCTTACCTGCAGCAGAACTCTCTACCTCACAACTGCACAGCCACCAGTAACCCCACCAGCAGCAGCAGCAGCAGCAGCAACAACAACAACAACAGCAGCAGCAGTAACAGTAATGCAGAGCAGGCCTGGAAGAGCCAGCAACACGCCAACTCCACTCAGGTATAGTACCGCTCTGTCTGTCTGTGTCTCTGTCTTGTTGGTCTCTCTCTCTCTCTCTCTGTCTGTCTGTCTGTCTGTCTGTCTGTCTATCTTTCTCTCTCTCCCTCTGGCTACCTTGTTTGCCATCTTTAACTTAGGTCCTCTTTGTTGCTCTCTGTCCATCACTTACTTTCTGTTCATTCATTCACGTGTTCTATCTCTCACTCTTACCCTCTCTCTCTCTCTCTCTCTGTATCTCTTGCTGTGAATGTTCAGCCAACTAATTATCCTCTCCTCTCCTGTCCTCTTTCCAGGGGCTTCACAGAGGTCCAGGTTCTCATTCGGCAGGTCCCAATGGAGAACCTCCTTTCTCTTCCTCCACTGGGGGGTCAACAGCAGCCTCTGGCTCCGGTGCTCTAAATCAGGTTGGACATTCTACCGGGCCCTGCACTGCCTCCTCCTCTTCCTGTTCCTCCCTCTCTTCTTCCTCGCCACAGAGGGGTGCCCCAAACCACCTCCCCTCACCCCCCCACTCCGCTACTACCTCAGGGGCCCACACCAAAGAGACCACGCCTTCAGGAAGCAACAGCAGCAGCAGCAGTGGATTGGCTACTGCAGCAGCCTTGGGTCCTGAGAGCACCGTCGGGCATTCAGCGGGGACACCTCTCAGTCCCAGTCCCGCCCCTGCACAGGGATTAGCTAATCACGTCCAGCAGCGGGTGACGGACAGCTCTGCGAGCCCCTCCCAGCTCAGCTCCTCTCCTGGCGCGCTCAGTTCAGACAATCCTCAGCTCTCAGCCTTGCTAATGGGAAAAGCCAATAAAGACAATAACGATGATAACAATAATAATCATGTAGGCGTTAATCAAGGGGCATCAGAGAAGGTCAACAACATCCACCCAGGTCTTCATGGAGGTTCCAAGCCCCTGTCGGAGCATTCTGTGGCCTCCTCGCCCCTCTCAGCCATGTCCACCGCCACCCCCTCACCAAGATCCACAGACCCCACCACCACCAACAACAACAGCCTCACCTGCCTTAACAGCCCGTCCAACACCGGAACCAGCACCGGCACCACCCCAGGCCAGGCCCAGGGCCCCATGCTCAACGGCAAGGGGCTGGAGGACTCCCAGAGCCCAGTGAAGACAGAGCCCTCTGGGGTCCCTCACAGACCTGCCCTGGCCCCCTGGTCCTCAGTCTCCATCTACCCCAGCTCCAGCCAGGTGCTCAAAGCATGCAGGTAAGCGGCTGACACAGTCAATCAATTAAGTTGTTTTAGTATTGTGCTATTTAAGAGTGGATGGTACATTGGATGGTCGTGTATGCTGCCTTTGACTGTTTCATACAGTATTGGTATCGTTTATCTCTGTGGATTGCCTTTGACCATTTATTTTTGGTGAGCGAGTCTGTGTGTCATACAGTGCTGGAGTTCAATTACCAGTAGGGCTGGATTACCAGTAGGGCTGGATTACCAGTAGTACTGGATTACCAGTAGGGCTTTACTCTTGTTCCTTAGACGGGTGGGTGATGGTTTGGCGTGCTGTGTGTGAAAGGTGCTCTGATGTAAGCCATGGTCTCAGTAGGTTCTAGAGAGGTGTTTGTGGTTATGGCTGGTTTATACAGTGTGTTTATGTGTGTATTTGTGTTTATGGAGACCATAATGTAAGCACATTACATTAACCCATTTGTGCCGGATGCTGCGTGACGCAACATTGCATCTACCGCCGGTTGCTGCGTTGCGCAACTTTGAATCTACCGCCAGTTGCTGCGTGGTGCAGCATTTTAGATTTGTCGTAATTTTCATGAGTGCAGCATATAATGCACTGTCATTGGTTCAAATACACATGAGGTGGGTCTTGTTGATTTTTTAAAAACCACGTGAGCACCCAAATGTCGTGTGGTTCGCCGAAAATCAATCAGACATACACGTGCGTTTAAAAGATCTACAATAAACGCACGTGTATGTCTGATTGATTTACGTGATTTTCGGCGAACCACAGGACATTTGGGTGCTCACGTGGTTTTAAAAAATCAATGTTGCGTCGCGCGGCATTCGGCACAAATGGGTTAAAGCTGTTCATAGTGTGATAGCTTTAAGCTGTTCGTCTACAGAGTTACTGACTGCTCTTCAGTTCACCCTCTGGCCTGCTACGCTTCGTCAGGGTTGGTCCCGACTCTGTCCCTTTAGTTTGATCAGTGGTTACTGTTACAGTTCCTGTCCAGTAATCCCTGTGTATACATGGATATTCATACTGCATGGCTTTAACCTCCTACTGAGCCTGGAAAGACCCCATCAACTTCACTATCACTGCCCATAACAATCAGGAGGTGACTCGTTGACGAAGCAAGATCAGAGTTGAGTTGAAACCACGGCACATGTTCCCTGCTGTGATGCCAACCCTACTGTGTCATATGTTGGATGTTGTTGACATGTTGTTATCTGTGGTATGAACAAGGGACAGATGGAGAGATACATTGATAAATGTGATTTCTAGAAACCTGGGGAAGAATGGTATATCGAGCAGCAGCATCCTCCTGGACAAGTGCCCCCCGCCGCGGCCCCCTCCTCCACCCTCTCCCTCGCTGCCAAAGGACAAACTCAACCCGCCCACGCCCAGCATCTACGTGAGTCCTAGCTAGAGCCACATGTGGAGTGATGTATCTGTAGTCTAGGTATATGACTGTGTGGTCCAGCCCCATGGTGTAACCTCTGGCCGTCTGTCTGTCTCTCTGGTCTGCAGCTGGAGAATAAAAGGGACGCCTTCTTTCCCCCTCTTCATCAGTTCTGCACAAACCCAGCCAACCCCGTCACCGTCATCAGAGGGCTGGCCGGAGCTCTCAAACTGGGTAAATTACAGGCACACACACGCACATACACTCAGTCACACTTGTACTTTGCACTCGCTATGCTTTTGTTAAACTCTGCAGATATCAATGACACATTACTGCTCAGGGCCTCAACACTTTGCCAAAAAGCATTAGCAATGCAAACATTCCATCTTAGATTTTTTTTTAATGCTTCACCTTGATGGCAATGATAACATCTGTGAACCTGTGTGTTTGTGTTTGGGAACGCTGGCTTGCTCACATGTCTTTGTGGGCGTGTCTCTATGCATGCATGCATGCATGCGGTCCTTGTGTGTTGGTGAACTCGACATGTATGACAACAGCACCACCTGCAAGCAGAGAATGTCATTACACGCGTGGTGTCTGGAGTACAGTAGCAGCCCCACTGCCAAGAAACACCACCAGTTCACTCACTCAGTTTAAGCCAGCGTTAAAGGGCCACTTCACCCAAAACATTTTTACCTCCAAAATCGTTGTTCAGATCACCTGTACAAATGTGTGGGTCTGTGAAAATGACTTTTAAAATGTGTTCTGTAGATCAAAAGTTAGCTAGCGCTAGTTTGAGGATTTGAGTCATGTATTTTGGGGTCATCACATGGTTTTGAAAACTACAAGGAGCTTTAGGCAGGAGTGAGCTTTCTGTCCCCCAATTAGCTACTGCCAGGTTTGTAAGCGTACATCTAGCACTTGTGTTTACTAATGTGCATCTTAGTTCAGACACGCCTCCGTGGCTGGCTGGGAGCCGCACAGCACTATGGGCGTGGTAGAGTTCAATAATTCTGACACATTTATAGTCCAATAAAAAGCTATTTTATTGCTTATTTGCGCCAATTTTTTTTAAATATTTCCTGGCTGTTTAGACAACAGGACTGTGTTTTATCTCCACTTATAACTTGCTGTCGAGTCATGGTGACCATCTGTTAAATGTTCCTTTAACCATTCTGCCTCCAGTCCACTACTTCTGTCTCTTATTCCATTTACATCATTATATTGACTCTGAATAACAGCTACACTGCTTCGCTACAACATGGAGAAATACTTTGTGCCACAACTTTTCAGCAATGTTTTGCATTCGCAGATGGCAGTGGT
The DNA here is from genome assembly GCF_951799395.1 of Argentina silus. Classification (NCBI taxonomy): domain Eukaryota; kingdom Metazoa; phylum Chordata; class Actinopteri; order Argentiniformes; family Argentinidae; genus Argentina; species Argentina silus. The sequence goes on along the minus strand of NC_139666.1, from coordinate 15,935,565 downwards.
TAGTAGTTTTAACATGTGATATTTGTCTATATATATATATATTTATTTTTTTAACTCTCCTCTTCTTTCCAACCCCCCCTGCCTCCATTCCTCCTTTCAGACCTGGGTTTGTTCTCCACAAAGACCCTGGTGGAGGCCAACCCAGACCACCTTGTGGAGGTCCGTACCCAGCTCTCTCAGCCCACCGATGAGAACTGGGACCTGAGCGGCACCAGGAAGATGTGGCGCTGCGAGAGTAGCCGCTCACACACAACCATCGCCAAATACGCCCAGTATCAGGCCTCCTCTTTCCAGGAGTCACTACGGGTTAGTATGAGACACACACACACACACACACACCCACCCACACCCACACACCCACCCACCAAGGGTGCTGCCTATTTGAGATATGTTTGCTGGTCTGAGAAAAGACCCTGTCAAGGAGCTGTCAAGAGAGTCTACCACTAACACTGTAAATGCCCAAAGCTCTGTCCTTAAGTGACTCAACCCACACTTTGAGCTACTCAAACTATTTGGGAAGAACAATACATTTCCCTTTTTGTTTTGTCGTGTCTAGCTTTGCTTCTTTATTTCTTAAATTGTTTTCATTCCTGTCTTTACTTTCTTCAAACCCTCAATGTGAAAAACAGCTCCTCTCCCCAGTATCCCATTGCCTATGAATACATTGAAACATTTACAAAAAGAAAGGAAAATACAACAGAAAATGTATAATGCGTCAGTCTGACGGATCCTCAAATGTCTTTCCCAGGAGGAGAATGATAAGAAGAAAGAGCAGTCAGACACAGAGGCAGCCTCCTCAGAAAAGTAAGCTCCTTTTATCTCCATTTCGGAATCACATCCCTGCAGCTGTAATTGTGTGTAGTCTGTGTGAGCTCTATCTGTGCTGTCTAACTACTTTCCCCATGTTCCCGCAGTGCGGCACGGCGGAGAAAGGCGCCCTTCAAACACATCAAATTTGGGACCAACATCGACCTGTCTGATGAGAGGAAGTGAGTGGAACAGAATATTTTTTGGCAGTATACCTTTCGTTCATTGGGTTTTTATACAATGCAGTCATCAGAGAAATCCATCTGAAGAAAATAAAATAAATCTTCATCTCTGTTATCGAGGACAACCTCATCCCACTCGTTGTGATGCAGTAGTGTTGATCTCTGACCTTTGCCCTCTTGTGCCCCCTGCAGGTGGAAGCTGCAGCTACAAGAGCTGAGTAAACTGCCTGCCTTCGCCAGGGTCGTCTCCGCTGGCAACCTGCTCAGCCACGTAGGACACACCATACTTGGAATGAACACTGTCCAGCTCTATATGAAGGTCCCCGGGAGCAGGACGCCAGGTACACACACTCACACTCACACATGCTCACACTCACACACACACACTCACACACTATCCAAGCAGTTTAGATTTTCTGCTGGTTTGTGGTGTTGAGTAATTTTACCGCATTTTCTTAAAAGGTATTTGTGTCTCGTCTTTTAGGTCACCAGGAGAACAACAACTTCTGTTCAGTGAACATCAACATCGGCCCGGGAGACTGCGAGTGGTTCGCCGTGCCTGAATCCTACTGGGGATCCATTAACGACTTCTGTGAAAAGTACGTCAAAGGACAAAACTTCCCTTCACACTCCCTTGTGTCTGTACTGTCAACTCTGCCTGGTGATGACAACCAGTTCCCCCCCCCCCCCATGATGGAAACTGACGGCTGGGTGTGCTTCGTGTCCCCTCTCCTGTAGGAACAACATCAACTTCCTGATGGGCTCATGGTGGCCTAACCTGGAAGACTTGTATGAGGCTGACATACCTGTGTACCGGTTCATCCAGAGGCCAGGTGATCTGGTGTGGCTCAACACGGGCACAGTGCACTGGGTCCAGGCCATCGGCTGGTGCAACAACATCGCCTGGAATGTCGGACCCCTCACTGGTGAGACACAAGGTTTTTCCTCAGGGACATTGAATTCACACTCTCTCTCTTCTCTGTCCTGGGTTCAGGGAGTGGCTAATAGTGCTTTAATAAAGGGTAGAATCAGTGTTATCATTAAAGACTTTTTTTTATTTTTTTTAAATTTTATAATTTCTAATTACTTTATTAATTGCTATTTGGTACAGGGTTGGTACAAAGTAAATAGGCTTAAGAGAATAAATGAATGACAAAGTGATTAAGTCTGGCTGGGGCTGTAACTTTAGATTAACTGTTAGATTGTGGAATAGTGTGGTTCATACCGTTGTCATGGTCTCCTTCTCTCCAGCGCACCAGTACAAGCTGGCTGTGGAGCGGTATGAGTGGAACAAACTGCAGAGCGTCAAATCCATCGTTCCCATGATCCACCTCTCCTGGAACATGTCCAGGAACATCAAAGTGTCCGACCACAAGCTGTTCGAGATGATGAAGTGAGTCTCACACACACACAAATACACACTGGCTCTTGCTCACACACACACACACAACACACACACAACACACACACACACACACACACACACACACACACACACACACACTCTTTCTCGCGTTGTCTGTCTTTTTTTCTCTCGTATAGCGCATACACATTGTCACAGACACGCGCACATACAGCTAAACCCCCCCCCCTCTCTGTGTGTCAGGTACTGTCTACTACGTACACTGAAGCAGTGTCAGATGGTGAGGGACCTGTTGCTGGCTGCAGGGAAGGAGTTGGTGTGGCACGGGAGGACCAGGGACGAGCCCGCTCACTACTGCAGCATCTGTGAGGTATAGACTCCTCATGGATTGTGTTATTCCTGGCCAGTCCATGCATAGCTCTGAAAGGACTGGCCAGGGAATGGTGCTTCCAGTGGTAGAAACTCCCCTCTTCTATCCTCATACTCACCCCTCCCTCCCTCCCTCCCTCCCTCCCTCCCTCTCTTTCTGTCTGTCCTAGGTGGAGGTGTTTGACCTGCTGTTTGTGACCAGTGAGAGTAACAGCCGTAAGACGTACGTGGTGCACTGCCAGGACTGTGCTCGCAGGGGGAGCTCTAACCTGGACAACTTTGTGGTGCTGGAGCAGTACAACATCGATGACCTGATGCAGGTCTACGACCAGTTCACACTGGTAAGTCTGCCATTATGCACTCTAGTTAGTCCATGAGTGCACACTAATGATGCAGTTCATAATAGCATTGTGCAAGGGCTATATCCACACATGAAGGTGAAAGTTATTTCTGTTGTTCTAATCTAATCCCCCCTCTCTCCCTCTCCTTCACAGGCTCCTCCTCTGCCTTCCTCCTCTTGACTGTAACATGATATTGTTCTGAGGACAGTAAGAATCCCACAGACTTACGGAACCCTCCGGAACCTATTTTTTTTCTGATATTCAGGAAGTGAGCCAGCAGTCCTCCACTGCTCTTTGTAGCTAGTAGCTATCCCACAAGGCAGCTGTGTGAAAGCTGTTTGTCTATGCAACCTGCCCAGAGCGGATTGCCACCCCCTAGTGGACTGGGGGGGGTGGCTGTTACTCCCGCCACCACAACCAGACTGTTCTAATGCTGGCTCAGCTGTACTTCTTTAGAAAACTCACAAAACAGATTAAAAAAATAGGATTGAAAAAATGTTTTTGTATATATTATGTTACAACTGGCAACAACATCACACAAAGACTACTGACTTGATTAATTGTTCCTTTTTTGTATTCTGTTTGTGGGCTGATGCACACCATTCTTATTGAGTTTGCCCCCCCCCACCCCCACCCCTCTTCCCTGAATGAATAACTAGCATAGCTGGTCTTTTTGTATGTTTGATAGATAGAAGTCTCTTTGGGCAAGAAAAGAAGACAAACGTTTTGTAATGTGAAGAGTTATAGTGATATAATTTTTTACGGCTTTTTATGTTTTATCATGTCTTGTTATTTTCGAACCATGATGTTGATTTTTGGGTTTCTTAGGTTAAAAAGAGGAAATAATAAGAGAAAAAACAGCCAAGTCACCAAGAGATATGGGTTGCACATAGATTTAGGAATAAACTTTAATTTGTGATTTGTTCTGTTTCTAATCTTGATGTAAATTTACACTATTTATAAATGCATATTTATTGCTTGAGAATATTTGTTGATGGAATGCTGTAATTTTTTCCAGAGTACCTGCCATTAAATTTGAAGGAGTCGTGTCATTTTCAACACGGCCCCTCATACGTTTTCTATATAAATAAAACTGCTTAGCAAGCATTGTACAGAGACTCTCCTTGAAATGGTTTTATTGTTTGGAGGATGTTTTATGCGTCATTAAACAAAAGTTGTCTTTATTTACATTTGAACCTCCCGTGCTTTCTTTGCAACACTTGGTTGTAGTTCATTTTTACAAATAAAATTCCATTATGGCCCATTAACTCACACAGAGAGCACACTATAGTATACACAGGAGGAGAGTCCTATCATGGACTCCATTTTTTTTTATCACAAATAGGTGTCATCAGTGTCACCCAGTAGCTATGTTAGCCAAGTTATCATCCCCAACTGTGGCATCACTCTGTCTCCTGTTTTAGTCCTGCCATTTCTCTGTAGTTGAGGGACTCTGGGTACTGTAGTTGTAGTCCAGCTAGAATTCAGTACCCCTGATCATATCGGCACTCAGGGTACCTGTAGGCGAAGCGTGGGCTGCAAGGCCTCAGTGATCGGAGACGGTCCATCAAAGCTTGTACTGCTGCCATTATCTTCCAGTCAGGCTGGGTAGTGTTCGCACACACACCCAGCAGCAGGGGCACATCTCTGGCCAGTCTTCCTCCCTCAGTCTCTCCTGCTAAGAATAATACATTGTATTTAAAAGGTGCCCTTTTGGTTGCCTACCTAAGGTCAGTGAGAGAGAAGAGTTAAGATGGCAAATGGTGCAGCAGGTAGATCCAAAGCAGATGGCAGAGGTAGAAAAACAAAGGAGCAGGCCTCCAGCACTGGCCACCTACCCTCTTCTGCCTCCCTGTCCCTGGAGATCAGCAGCAGGCTGGGGAGGAGGTCTTGGCAGAGCAGGGTGAAGCTCTGGGAGGGTCTGACGGAACTGCAGGGAGGGGCCTGAGGGCAGGGGGACACACCCACACCCAGGCAGGAAAAGATATCACCACCAGGGCCTGATGGTGAGGGAGGGTCAGGGGGAATCCCTATAGGAGAGATGGGAAGAGTGTGACTGTGGAGGAAGTGTGCACACACACACACACACACACACCTGCCTGCAATATCAGTAAATTCCTTTCATGTTTACCTACTCGTCAGCAACTCCAGATTGAAATATGAACACACAAGGTTAGAAATGGTCTCTCCTCTTGCGGCCGAGCTGGCGGTCATTATAGGGGTTAACCGTCAACACAGCTGCAAATCAGTATGCGTGGGTGTAATATAACGCGTTTTGGGGTGCCCATTAGCCCTGTAACGTAAACCCTGATTGTCAACTTTGTGAAATGCCACCTTACAAAACATATCATAACATGCCACAGCAAGGATCCCTGCCATAACAAAGGCAGGATGCCTCATTAAATGCCCCCGCAGAGCCTCAGTTGATCTTCTCCAACAAAATACCATTGTTGTCTTTGTGATATGGCTTCCTGATTACGAAGAAAGAACCTCACTATGACACAACAACATCCTTTGAACTCGCTGCTTTGTTCATTTCTTTGATTTATCTCAACATTGTTTTTATCTGATCTGTTTGGAAATAAATAAATAAATAAATCGTTGGTAATTACCCCTGTGCAACAGCACATGGCATCCCACAAAGTGATAGTCTACCTACCTATAATTACTATCAAACTAAGAAGATCAGACGTAAACAATCGCTGGAAGGAAAAAGGGGAAGTTTCTTAATCGACGGTTGCTAAAAAGAGGAAGAGATAGAGTGTATACTTCCTCTGTGATTATCAGCAGTTCTAACCTGCTATAACTTGCTATATCTGTCATGTCTGAGTGATACACAGGGGAGTTTGGCATCTTGATTAAACCTCAATAATAAGAAGGTGCAGTAGCCCCTGGAAAGGTTTCTGGAAAGTCCCCACATTGTGTGTTTTGTATAAACCTCACTCTGTCCCTCAGTCAGTCTGAGAGTTCACATGTTCCACACAACATAAGCTCTTTGAGGTTATTTGTCAGTAACCTCTCCACTCACCCTGCTCCAGGTCTATGACTCCTATGGTGCTGGCATCTGTAATAAACACCTTTCCATCCTCCAGTAGCCCAAACATGTCTTCCCCCAGACGAGTGTAGTAGAGACGGAAGCCCAGGCTGTTGGAGCTCAGGCCCTGGGTGAGCTGGATCAGCTGGTAGGCTGCATCTGCCCTCTGCTCTATGGGGGCTTTGTGAAGGCCAGACAGAGGCCTGGAGCTTGTCCAGACCATCAACCTGCCACATGAGCCATGGTAGCGGGGGAAAGGCCAGCCCTCGGTGCCTGGGAACATCTAGGATAACGGGGGGAGAGGTGAGGAGAGATGAGGGGAGATGAGGAGGGGAGAGAGGGTTCGAGAGGACTGTGTTTTATCTCCAGATATAATTTGGCAAACACAACGTGAGGCCTACCTGAAGTATGAGTGGGTGTTGATTGACAGCAAGAGTGTAGAGTAGGCGGAGTTTGTCTTTCTCAGAGAAGTGTTTCATCTGGATGCTTCCCACGTCTAGTACCTCAGCATAGCGATGCACTACGCGGTCCAGCAGTCTCTGGGAGGGGCAACGCAGCAGGGGAGGAGACAGACCCTGGGGAGGAAGGGGATTGGATGACAGCTCAGACACCTGTACCTGTTCATATATATATCTTTACCTATACATACCTTCACCATGTGTGGCAGCAGCAGGTGTGATTGGATCCAGCTCTGGAAGCGAGGTGTTGTCCTGAGGACAGCTTCGATGCTACAGGCCCTCTGCCGTCCCACGGAACGACAGATGGAGCGGTCGGAGAATGAGTGCAGGTGGGAGGAGGAGAGGAAGGACAGCACCACCGGTCGCCAGCTCACCGAATCATCTGTCATGTTCCCCAGGAAACTCTGCCTCTCAGCCAATGGGAGGGCAAGTTCCGGGGACATCCACCAATCAAACCTTGGGGATGGAAAGACTGTAACTGCACCAATCCCTGAGTTACATCTAGAACAGTGTGCTGTCTCAAAGATTGTTATTTAATCATGATCAGCTGCGGTATTACTCTGGTTCTTGAATACTCTTTATATGAGTGATAGGTCCCAGAGCTCATGCCACTGTAACTCTATTTATGCCTGGATGTTGATTGTGATCTGTTAGAAACACTGGCAATGGAAATATCATATTTGGCACACAACAGGGGTGTGACAGTTGTCATGTGTTGTGTATCTATGGGCGTAACAACCTTATCTATGTGGAGCATGCTCTCATAACCTAAAATACATAAAATATATTTGAATTAATGATATATTAGGAAGTAAATAATAAGAATACTAGTAACATTTTCTTCAAGTTCAAGATGTTCAAATGGATCAGTTGCATGTGATATGGTGATTGTAATACATAGACATTTTCATAATGAAAGTGTTTTCTAGAAGAATACTGCATATTAGTTGTGAGACCCTGTGAGGAACATAATTGTACAGGAAATGTGCTTGAACGTAGTTGTTTCAGTACCATGACAGGAGGAGGGGCAGGGGGTGTTGGGGGGATGGGCGGACAGAGCGAAGACAGTGTTCAGATGTGATGTTTATTTTGACTTATTTATACATTTACACACTACACTATGAAATTGTTATCTCATCAGAATAAACGTCTGCAGCAACTGCACAAAGCACATATTTTTGGGCTTTTGAATGAATGATATTCAACATTGATTCATGAAGAATATAACTTATAAATACCTCATGAGCTAAGTTCAACTGTCTTACCCCATCAGAGCTCAATGCAATTGTTTATGAATGGAGTTAATGCAACTTGTAAACAAACACTGTATAGCTTCAAAAGATGGTTAAAACTATAATTCTGATCGCATGGATGGTCATTCTTTGCATCCATTGCTCCATCTATGAATTTGAGAGTGTTTACGTTTCTCCAGCCCCATCCCTAGGCTGTTTACCAAAAGAAGTGTGTGTGTGTGTGGGGGGGAAACTGAGACAGCCCTATTGCACTCAGCTATCTATCTACTTCTCGTGAGTGAGAGGAAACTGGACTCACCTGATCTGGTCCTTGAAGAACTTCTTGCATATGGAGGTGCCCACACAGGCATTGCACTTGTCCAAACCCAGGAAGGCTCGTCTGAGGGTGAGGGTGGTCTGGTGGGCTGCAGGAGAAGGACTAGCAGCCTCCAGTACTGCCAGAGCCCAAAACAGCCAAACATACACCACCACGCACACACTCCTTACACACCTCACACACCCCACTGTCATCTGCCCAGGACGCATCAGGAGCACACACACTCACACGTACTGGACATAAACACACACTAATACTCATGCACACACACACACACACACAGACACACATACACAGACCCTGCTCATGCAACACACGTGCACACTCTAGGACACTACACATATCTGCATAACACAACAAAATATACAGGGAGACAGACACATACAGCAATAAACTTCTCAGCCTCTCTCTCTCTCTCTCTCTCTCTCTCTCTCTAACCTCCCCCGACCCGACCCACCCAGAGCAGCAACACCTCAACAGGAAACACATGGAGGATACAGATAACTCAGTCGTCATGGATACGCTTCCTCGCCCTTCAGAACTCCGCCACAACACTGAGGCTGCCATGTGACCTTCACTGTCCCAGTTCCACCCAAACGTCCTACACCAAGTACACCCAGTACACCCAGTACACCCAGTACGCCCAGGCCAGAGCTGAAGGCTGCTACTGCACAGTGCTCTGAAGGACAGGATGTCACAGTGACCACAGGGCTGTTAATAGTGGAGGATGCTGGAGGGAAGCTCACTCAAATATCAACACCATGGCTGCATTGTGCAAAGGGACTTGATCTCCACATCACATACATAGAGAGAATGACAAAGAGAAACATAAAGAATCATAACTAACTTTTACACTCATTCAGGGACATGTTGTGTATACTGCCCTATTGCCTTACTTATGGATCTGGGATAGTAGTTGATTGATTTAAGACTTTTAGTTGTATTTGCTTACAAAGTTACACTGCCTCTCAATCTGTAGCTTGTAGAACCAGTGAATAGCCAGTAGGTGTAGCCATAGCTAAGAGTGAGAGAGGTTCCTCAGTGGTGAGTCTAACCAGGAGTCTAAGCAGCAGTAGTCTCCCTAGAGAGTCTTAGAACCACCCACACCCCCACCCACCCACCTACACACCACACACACACCACACACACACACACACACACACACACACACACACACACACACACACACACACACACACACACACACACACACACACACACACACACACACACACACACACACACACAATAATGGGTCGGCACCTCAAAGCTGTTCTTATATGCTGGTGTATTCCAAGTGTGTTAGTCACATGGGTGATTCAGCGTATATGCATTCCATTCCAGTTTGTTTTTACCCTTATATCCCATGACTCACACACACATCTGCACAAAGAACATATGTGAGTATTTTAGGAGAGGAAATTGATGTACAGGAGTGCACAATTATATTCCTTAGATTATGTGGGTCAAGTGTTTTCACCAGCCAAGAAGAAATCACAGTCATTTGTGGAAGTGGTGGTTTTGAGAAAAATGTGATGCATGTTCATGGTATTGATGGAGAAGGAGCAAAGATTAGTATCAACTGAGAAAAAACTGTTTAAAAAACTAACTGGATAAACAAATACATTTCTGCAGTATAGTGAAGGTATCCTCAACTAATAAGCTACTGTACTTTTAGTTGAAGACGTTTGGGATCTTTGTTACTAACCACTTTGTAACTGAGTATGATACTGTAGATTATGACATATGTTTCTGATATTAATTATATATTTCTCTATTTCTGGTTTATTTGCTCTTACTCTCCTGATTGTGTTTTCTAATGTTGTAATTTTGTATGATGTATGGTTGTAAATTGTGTGTATGCAGGGCTCCCTTGTAAATTAGACCATGGGACCCTTCCAAAATAAAGGTTAAAAATAAAATAAAACTCATGGTGATTGTATTTTTCAGCTTGTAGGGAAGTTGCATTGCATTCTCCATCATAGTAACCTTATTTATTACAAACAGTACAGTGGTGCACACACACACTTTAATCCCCATTTTAACTACTTTTATTAAGACATTAATGATTTAATGGTTATTTTAACTCATGATATATCCATTGATTCTTGAGGAATAGACTTATAAATGCCTGAGGAGCTTAGAACTGTCTAACCTTATCATAACCCAAGAGACACTTGTGTTACTTCATTGTTTGTGAATAATGTCATCGCAAACAAATAATTTATGGCTTTGCAATACGTTTAAAAAAATAGTGTATTCTAAAATTCTTATTTTAAACTACTAGTCTTGGCATCCAAAGCTCTGTCTATGAATTTAAGAGGTGGTCACATTCCCCAGCCCCATACCTCAACATAACACCAACACAAGTGGTGGACCATCCATTTGGCTGAAAGACAAATTAAGGATTGCATCTTTAAATGCATTACCTAGGCTAGCAATTCACATGTTCAGCACACCATGGGGAGTTGCCAGAAATAAACACGAAAAGTGAAAGAACACAGACAAACAGGTGCACTTTAAAATCGGACCATAATGTTCTGTCTACCCGGATCCTAGAGCAGACTGCAATTTTAGGTTGTGTCTTCTTCTGCGCGTCGCTCTATATATACGGCACATAAATAGGCTACACTGCGTGCCCATGAGTCACCACGCGCTCATCGCCGCCGTTGCGGTTGTGGTCGCGTGTCCCTCCCGGGGCACGAGGAAGCGGCAGTGTTTATTGAAAGAATGAGTAAACTCTATCTTGTTAAAATTAAACGGTCCGACAGAGGGGAAGTTTTTACCTAACACACAACTCTGAGTGTGCGTGCGAGCTTGGGTGCGTCCATGCAAATCCAGCAGAACAGTGGATACTTTAACTGCCCAGAGTAGGCGACTGTACTGTAAATAAACTGTATGCAAATCAAGATTTAAACACAGAAATGCAAAGGATCTAAATTTCCGTAAAAAAGGAGAACATACCAGGGGATTTTTTGGGGAACATTTCTAAATACAGATTAATTGAGACTGATCAGTGTTTGTGTCTCTCGCTTATCTGGAAAATGAGGAGCCATATGAGGTGCCAAACAACCCCTTCAAGAAGTAAGTCCAACCGCTGTCAGTTAATCTACAAGGGTAACATGCGGTAGAATTCCCCCGGATTCCTGTCAGGTTAGTGGTCGTTCTGGCGCCGTGAGTCATCGGAAGCGTTGGGTTAAGTTACTGAGCTGTGCGTTTTTACGCACATAGTCATCCACTATACAAGGTGTCAAATAAACCATTTCAGTCGCTTTCATCAGAACTACAGTGAAGGCCAGAGGCAATGTGCAGACATGCAGTGCTTGTAAACAACTCTCTTTCTCTTTCTTCTGCATTCCAATTTAAATGGTAAGGTCGGGATGAAAGCGCGTCTGGTTATATTGGGCATCTCCGCGTTGCATGCTGTAAGTGAATCGGTTGGGTTGGGTACAGTGGTTGCAGCCGGGGATGGGTATGCAAATTGTCTTATTTGCTATTGTGAGTTCACTGACCAAACGGTGAGAGTCGAGAGAGGCAGATAGTCATTACAGACCCTGGTCAATACTGCAGTCAGAACCTGATTATTTGACAAAGAGAAGCCACATGAGGGCAGTGTTCACAATAAATAAGCGTTTTCGTCACTTGAGGACAAAGACTCTTCTCGAGAAATCAGTGGTGTGCAGTGCAAGACAGGTGAGGGTTTTTCCCCAATTTCCCATAGATCAGTTATTAATCAGGGTGGCAAACTGTTTTTCTGTGGCTTGGTAGGCCTAACTGACAATTTCCTTTATTTCTAAGTGGGGCAAATTGCTATCTGTTGAATCACATTGCTGATTTGAAACAGTAAGAACATATTAATCCATGTGGCTCAGGTCAATGGTTAGTCACGTTTAGGCTCCATGAACACGCATTAGAACCTGAGAGAAAAGTAGGTGAAGGGTCATCTCTCTTTCTCTCTCTCTCTCTCTTTCTGAATATGTGTCATCTAGTAAATGATCTCATCATCGAGTCATTATTTTAATCAAAGAATGTTGTTGATAATGTTACAGTATTATGCAGAATATCCACCAAATGACACTTGCTGTATTGCTGTGTCTGGCAGGTGGTACAGTAGGATCACTGGGCTACTGGGGAAACTCCACCGCTCTAACGGGCACTGCCACACTTCCTCAGATCTGAACCTTTATTGATCCAGGTTAGTTTTTATAGAAGGCTGAAATGTCTTTTCCAACACAGACACCTGCAGCCCCCACCTGTCTTTCTTATCCCTGGCCAACCTCCTGCCCTGTGACACCACAGCCCTTCTGTATATACTCTAGATTCTCTACTGATACCCAGCACACACACCCCTCTCTCCAACCCTAGCTCCGGAGCTCATGTCTGGCAGGGTGTGAGTCACCACTGTCCTGCCCCCTCTCAGAGGAGATCCAGAGAAATGAAAGCTAACTTTGATGAGGGGGGGGGGGGGGGGGGGGGGTTATATTGAGTGGAGCAGACAGGCAGTAAATGTTGCTTCTGTCCCACCAGATCAGGCAGAGGCAATGTGGATGTGGTCACAAGAGCAGAGAGAGGGAAGAAAGGGGGATTTGGACTGTGTTAGTGAGCTTGGTGGTATGCCCCTTAGCTCTTAGAACTCGATGAATCATCACACTTTATCAA
>NC_139666.1:15905283-15912783 GCF_951799395.1 Argentina silus | reverse complement strand
TGGAACCCCTGTGTGATAACATCCCAGCCAATCAGAGGGGTATGGAATGTACCCCCAGCCAATCAGAGGGGAATGGAATGTGCCACCAGGAAGTGGGTAGTGCTTTCAGAGACCCAGTAGCCAGATGTAGCTGCTGATTGCTACACAGGATCTACACTGCCTACTGAGCAACTGACAACACCCAGACACACAGGATCTACACTGCCTACTAAGAGGGAGAGGGAGGGGAGAGAGAGAAGGAGTGTGTAAGGGGGGGAGGGGGCAGACCAATAGAGTGGTGGGACGAAGGAGGGAGGGATAGAAAGAGAGAGGGAGAGAGAGAGAGCGGGAGGGAGGGACTGGGTCACAGATGCAAAGACGATCCTCATCAGAGGTAATGTAAGGCTGTGATGAAGAGTCTTCATAGTCGTTATCATCTGGGTCTTGTTGATGATCATTCTGGTTGGAGAGAGAGATAGACATAAGGGGTTTAGTTGGTTTGAAAACATAAAGTACATTGACTACAGTTATTGAGGCAGAGGAATGGGATGGGGAGGAGATGGAGGAGAGATGGAGGAATGAGAGGGGACAGGGAGAAGAGGAGAAGGGGAGAGGAGGTGGAAGAAGAGGGTGGGGGGATAGGGGAGAAGACAGGGTGGGGGATTGACGAGGAGATGGGATGGAGAGGAGCAAGGGAGGGGAGAGGACAGAAAAGAGAGGGGTGAGGGAGGGGAAGGATACGAGAGATTATCTGCTGACGGCCATCTCTCGAGTGTGGCATTATAAGTTGCAGATTCCTGTCATTCTTTCCCATTAGGCCTGAGGCACTGCAAGCAGCGGCCACTGCCATGCTGGCTCCACCACACCATTAACATCACACTCATGGGGCTCTCCCTCTCTCTCTCTCTCTCTCTCTCTCTCTCTCTCTACACGTCCTGACAACACCTCACACACTCACAGGTGGAAGACTGAACACATGTATATAACACATAGAACTTCCCCTATGAAGACATGAGCGCCTAATGGTGAGAAGAGAGGCGACAGGAAAGGAAAGAGAGCAGAGGAGAAGTACTAGGGAGGGAGGAGAGGAGAGGAGGAGAGGAGGAGAGGAGAGGAGGGAGTATGCATACTGTGCTCTCCTTCTTGTCCCCGGTCCAGCTCTGCATACCTGAGGCCTCATGACCGTATTGATCAAACATACTCTAACCAGCTGATGGTCACTTGACTCCTATTTCTCTTCATTAAGGGAATTGCCCTCTCTCTCTCTTTCTCTCTCTCTCAATCCCTCTTTATCCCCCAACCCCCCCCCCCCCCCCCCGAATTCCAACATTCTGTGCCATACTGGCCTTCTCTTTCTTTATCTCTCTCTCATTCTAACTCCTTCTCTCTCTCCTTCACCCCTCTCCCCTTGTCTCTCTTTCTCGATGTGTGTTACCCCAGTATAATGGCGATTGCACAATGGCGATCGTGCACAATGGCGATCGTGTTTTGATGAAGTTGGTGTTGGCGGTTGGTGTTCTGTGTTCCTTACGTTGGAGCTCCATGTCAGATCTGATGTTGGTTGATTGTCCTCCTTGACCTATGACGTGTGTGTCTTGTACCTATGGGAGGTTGTTGGATGTTCATGTTGAAGTATTGAGCAGGGCTTGTCAGTGAGGAGTCCCCCAGTGTGGTCTGTTCTGGATGTGAGGGGCATGGCCTAGGGCTCTGGGGGGAGGAATGCACTTCCTAGATCTACATGAATGACCCAGAACATTCCATCATGAAGAGAGAGAGGGAGAGGGAGAGGGAGAGAGAGAGAGAGAGAGGGAGAGAGAGAGAGGGGGGTGGGGGTGGGGGTGGAGTTGGAAGTGGAGGATAAGAACATCTCACCTTCCCAGACATGTGAACCAGCCAGTGGTAATGGTGTTGGCGTGGGTATTGGGGACTCTGGAGTGAGCATGGTATCAAGTCCCAGTGTATGTTGGTACGTGGTACACCAGCTGATCTGTGACTTCCCCTGGCAGACCTGCAAAACACAGAGACAGAGAGGTTAGAGGAATAATGTCTTTCATTGCCCATCATAAACATGGAGAAAACATTTAACATAGTGTATGTCAACTGTAAGAAAAATGGAAGCCCACAACTGCCAGTTCACACGACCAGGCATCTAACTGTGTGTGTGTGTGTGTGTGTGTGTGTGTGTGTGTGTGTGTGTGTGTGTGTGTGTGCGTGTGTTTGTGTGCGTGTGTGTGTGTGAAATGGTAACAGGCCTAGACCAGCGAGCCTGACTAAGCTCACAGTGTCAGTGATAAGGTGATAAGTTCTTCTCTCAGTCCTTCTCTCTCTCTGTATCTTATCTCTGCCTTTTTCCATGCTTTGGTGATGCTGCCATCGCGGCCGGCCAGAGTGTACATAAACGGATCTGCTTTTTCCACTGAAACCCAAGCTTTTGAGCTGAGAGAGACATTGGTATAATGAACAAGAACAAGGTTAGTGACTAGACTAACAGAGAGAGAGGGACAGAAGTGGGATACAGATCCGTTTGTCTTCAGGACGCACAAGTACTGAAGCTAGAGTAGTACATTAGGAATATATATCAATAAATATCAATATCAATATCAATATATATATATATATATATGACTGAAGCCATTGACTAAACCAACTGTAGTGAGGTGGTGTGAGGGGTGGGGGGTTAAGGTCAGATCAGGAGAGGTAAGGAAGTATGAAGGGGATGAGAAAGGAGGGAGGAGGGCTGAGGGAGTGTGAGGAGGGGTGAGGCCAGGCCTGCCATTCCTGCCTCCCCTGGGTAAGGCTATTCCTAGAGTGTGGTGTGTTTCAGTTGATGTGGGTTTCCTCTTAGCTGCCTGGGAGATGACTGGGCCAGACCACATCCACACGCACGCACACACACACACACACACACACACACACACACACACACACACACACACACACACACACACACACACACACACACACACACACACACACACACACACACACACACACACACACACACACATACTATACATACACACACACAGTGGTCACCCCCTGCTTTGAGGCCAAAGCAGGGTAATGATCAGTTCCTCTTTGCTCCCCTCAGAATATGTGTGTGTGTGTGTGTGTGTGCGTGTGTGTGTGTGTGTGTGTGTGTGTGCGTGTGTGTGTGTGTGTGTGTGTGTGTGTGTGTGTGTGTGTGAACTGTATGTGTTGCCGTTACTAAAGTATGTGTAGGCATGTACATGTGGGTGTGTGCAGGATGTGCGAGTAGGGAGGGTGTGACTGTTTGTGCTGGGTTGACGTTGGGTTGACAGTCTTTATTGTAGTCCCCTACTGCAGCGCAACTCCTTTACTGCAGCGTTTTACCAAACAAAGCTCTCATAGATATTCAATTCAGTAGGTCACTCCTGCTCCTGGTTAACTGTCGTGTGTGCAGGCTTTTGTCTCAGCCGAGCACGAGCCCATCTGATTCAGCTAATCCAGGACCCTGGTGTGACCAGTGATAAGCTGGGGCAACAGCTTTCACCCAGTGGCTCTCAGCAGGGCAAAGGTCAATTTGATTTGCAATTCAGGAAGTGGTTAATTAGTTCATTTTCAATTTATACATTTGAATAACATTTCACTTCCTGAATTACCTGAGGAGGGATTGACCCAAACCCAGTCCGAGATGAGCCATAACCATACTCCAAGCCTGCAGTACAGTACTCACATTGCTCTCGCACAAAACTCAACTCTCAGAACCCACTTTTCACCAATGAGCATGTAATTCCATCATGGCGGCAGCCAATCAGATAACAGTTCTTAACTCCCTCAGGTCCACTGTGCCCAAGCTTTAGAGTCTGATTGGTTGTGACGGGCCTGTGGAACTCTCCAACCAGAGAGAGGGAAGCCAGTGGCTCAGATTCCAGCTCTGTGGAGACAGAGCTTATGGAACGTTGATGGTCCCTGCCATCCTGCTTACCACGTCATTCCCAATCCAATCCCAATCCAATCCCAATCCACCCAAATCCCTGTTCTAAATAATATTCACTCTCTTTATCTCTCTTTCTCCTTCTCTCTCTCCTCCTCCTTCCCTTGTCACAATCTTTTAAATGTGTGTGTGTTTTATTATGGAAAAGCAGGGCAGATGAAACAGTTTCACAGTGAAAGTGGATGCCTTATGGTTCCTCAGGGCTCTGGGTCATCCAGCCAGTGATCCTGAAGCCCAAGGCCAGGGCAGGCCAGGCCAGGGACAGCCAACGACCCAGCTCCAGACAGAGCCACACACCCGTACTCCAACACTGTACCCCAGTTCCAGCTCTAGACCCAGCCTCAGTCTAATCCCAAGCCCCAGCCCAAGAGAGAGAGGGGGGAGAGGGGTGTCTGTGGGCCCTTGCAGAGGGCTGGACTGATGGGAAAGAGCTGGCGAGGGACAGGGAAGGGAGTGAGCGCCCTGGTTTAGTCTCTTTATGAAGGCTTGGCAAAGGTGCAGCAACTGAGGGAGCGAGGGAAAAAGAAACTAAGAAAAAGCAGATAAAAGGAGAGAGGG
Source organism: Argentina silus (assembly GCF_951799395.1). Lineage (NCBI taxonomy): Eukaryota > Metazoa > Chordata > Actinopteri > Argentiniformes > Argentinidae > Argentina > Argentina silus. The sequence continues at coordinate 15,908,288 of NC_139666.1, read as the reverse complement.
ACCGAAAGAGAAAAGGAGAAAGAGAAGGGACATGAGAGAGAAGGCGAGGGACGGATGGAGGGATGGATAGATGGATGGTGTCCCATTCTCTGGTCCCTGTGTCCCCTCTACCCTTGGCTGCTGTGAGGTCACTGGCTCCAGGCTCAACCGTATAGCATTACACCCCGACCCCAGCCATAAATCTGCTTCATTACAGCAACACCAGGCTACTTAAAATAGCAATAATGCTAGCCCTGTTTAAGAGCATTCTGACCTCTCAACTGATATCTGAACCTCTTCCACACGCAGACAGACACAAGAGCCGTTAAGGGCTTTGGACAAGGAAACGTTCTCGATTCAAGCACTGGTTGAGAAGTAGTTCTGTATTTGTCATTTAACTTCGAGTTCGTGGCCATTTGACCCATTCCTTGCCGATCATTGAATCCATCATTAAATAATTCCCTGCATGAATTAATATTATTTTCAATATATATTTCGTTTATAAATGTATTTCAGTTCCCTGGGAGTGGATGACTGTAGAGTCAATAGTTGAAAAAGGGCTTGTAAAGACTGTAACATCCTCTCATGACAGGGTCACATTTGAATAACTTGTTCTCTCTACCTGGCTGAGTCATCGCTCTAACTGATTACCTTTGGAAAAAAAAAGCTCTTTAAAACACGGATCTCCAGGCCTGGCCCATTGATCCTGGTTTTCCATGACGTGCTTCCGTTCCCAGAGCCTCTTCCTGACGCTGCAACTTATTGGAATTCAATGCACTCACTGAGCGGGGCCCAGGTAGGGGAAGCAACAACCATATATGGGCAAGGACACACACACACACACACACACACACACACACACACACACACACACAGGGCCAGGTGTGTGTGTGTGTGTGTGTGTGTGTGTGTTTGTGTGTGTGTGTGTGTGTGTGTGTGTGTGTGTGTGTGTGGGGGGTGCATGGTTGGAACCGCCTTACGTGAGTACACACACCTTTAAACGGGCCCCTCCCGTCACACAAATGCATACACACTGAGGTGCCATGACGACATGCATCATAACCAAATGCAGCGTGCAGACTTGTGATGTCTGCGATATGCAGCTAAGCTCTTTATGAACATTCTTTCCCTGTGAATGATAGATTTCAAGCCAGAATGTCTTTGTTCACAGCACTTCTTTGTTGTTGTATAAACAAAGCCAAGACGGTTCATGCGAAAAGGAAAGCAAAGGAGTGAAAAAATAGAAAGAGAGAAAGAATGAGTGATGTGATGGTTTTACAGTCAGATCGTTCTGTGCTATTTAACCCATAACTTCACAGATTTAGGAATAGATATGTCACAATATCTCACCTTCTGACACATGTATACACACCCCGCGATGCTGAGCTAATGTAGGGGAATGTGTGCATGTGTGTGTGTGCGTGCGTGTGTGTGTGTGTCTGTGTGTCTGTGTGTGTGTGTGTGTGTGTGTGCGTGTGTGTCTGTCTGTGTGTGTGTGTGTGTGTGTGTGTGTGTGTGTGTGTGTGTGTGTGTGTGTGTGTGTGTGGTGATGTGGCTAGGTGTACGGGTCAGGTGCCAACGTAAGCAGTTCCAGCCCATGAAAGAGTTCCAGCCAAGAGGGGCGAACTTAGGACCAACCTCACCTCACCCCACCTCACCTCATCATACTCAACAACGCACAATCCTCCATTCTTTAACCAGAACCCCACCACATGATTCAGTTATGCCACTGAACCAGGGAGCCAACAGAGGCAGCCCTTCTCCACCGACAAGTACAACACCAGTCACTGCTGCCTGAGGAAAATCAGACAGTAGCTAGCTAACGAGCTAGCTAGCTAGAACACCACAAGCTAATGAAATAATTGGTCAAATATAATAAATAAACAATTGTGACACGTTTAAAACGTTGATAAATAGGGATGAAATCTTCCTCCGAAGAGGTGGTTGTGGTTGGGGAAAACCGATTGGTCAAACACTACAAACACAAGGACATATACAGAATCCTACATAGGGATTACTTTCATCCAGCCTGCGGTTTTCCAGCTCTTTAAGTGCTCCTTCCATGGTTCCCTCCAGGAATGGTGAAAATATTTCTTTATGTTTTGGGAACATTTTCCTGTTCACTTGGAACTTCACCATGTAGCCAAGGTCACACATTGAATGGGTCAGGCTACCATTAAAGTGTTCATTATATCATTGGTTCAACAAAAGAAGAAAAGAGAATGATATTTAATTGCTAAGACTAGAATAGGCCAGACTTGGACCAGTAGTATGAGGGAGAGTTCATAGGTACTATGATAAGACAGAGGGCAGATTCCATCCTAATCTACTGTTGAGAATTTAATCACTCACATCAAGATACCAGCTCTACATCTAACCGCAAATCTCACTGCTATCACACACACACAAAAACACACGTATACACACACACACACACACACACACACACACACACACACACACACACACACACACACACACACACACACACACACACACACACACACACACACACACACACACACACACACACACACACACCGGAAACACAGGTGCGATAAGACACACTTCACAGTCTAAAACCAAGTTTATGACTGACTTTTATCACACTTATGCACGCACACACAGCCACACACAGACACACACACACACACACACACACACACACACACACACACACACACACACACACACACACACACACACACACACACACACACACACACACCTTGTGCTAGATAAACTACCAAATAAAATCTTGTTGGAGCAGTGACTGTTGGCCAGTGACTGTGGGAGTTAGGGAACTGTAGTGATCTTAGGTGGAGCCATAGGAGTGGCTGTCATTGTGTTGCAGTAAAACAAAGAGACGGGTGTGTGTGAGGGTGTGTGTGTGTGGGCGGGGGTGTTGGCGGGAGACAGAAGGACTGCACGCAGGGTCTATCTGTGACCGCATTCCTTGGAGGGACAGGTCACACACACTCACAGGCACAGACACAGACACAGGCACAGGCATACAGACACACACA
>NC_139666.1:15892783-15895283 GCF_951799395.1 Argentina silus | reverse complement strand
TAGATGTAGATTACATGAACGCGCATAGAATGGAATTGAAGGTTACTTGCGCGTTCGTGACGAAGCGGCTAAACCCGCCTTCCTCACACCAATTGATAAAGTATTACTGTATGTAAAACAATCAAGGGGCTGTCACGAATATAGCAGGGGAGTTCCCTGAAATCTGACAACAGGTCCCTCCACCTCACCAAGTCAAATTGTCTGATTATACTACATAGTAGCCACCCACTATAGTCAAATATTACAAGAATGAGATCTGTATGGACAGTGAGAGTGCTCCCACCGGTAAACCAAAATATGAATGTAACCTTTTGTATATCAGTCTGAATATCCACTGCATATTAAAAAGGTATTTAGCCACGGAGAATCATAAATTAAATGTAGAAATATAAAAGCTTATCTAAGACCAACATATTTCACTATTACAGCCTTCTGTATGCAACTTCTCCATATTATTGGAAACAGGTTTGTGTTTCTTACCTTTAGGAGAGTGGATATCTAATGTCAGTCATCTCCATCTTCTCAATCATCTTTATGTTGAAGAGTTCAGATTCTGAAAAACAGATGGGATGGACATTTACCTTTCATGTTACGATGCACATAATATTCTATATTACTATAACATTATTCTCTTCTAATCGAAATATGGACACAATACAAAAAATCATGTTCAGTTGGAGTAAAATGGATTTTCCCTCAGGAGTAATGGTATTCAGAGGGGCCAGATTGCTCATTAGAATAATTCACATTTGTGTGTGGGCGATTCCCAGCAGTCCTTATGCTTTGAGTTTCCAAACCAACTCCAAAAATCAAGTCTACATAGAATAACAACCAGAAGCCAAACCTCATCGTCTGTCCACTTTTAAGGGACAAGTTATCCAACCGTGTCTGTCCTCATTCAGGGCTAAATACACATAACCCACTGGTAAAACACTGCAGGATTAAATCTACCTTGTACATAGTTGCTAATATGTAACTGGTATGTAGTAAATATGATTATACCTCATAAATAAAGTAACTGAAAAATAAAACCTCATCTGTGAGACCATATGATGCGTTCATGCTTGGGACATGAGACACGCCATGTGTCACAAGTGCCCCCTGTTGGACATATGACTCCAGTATTGGCAATGAGTTGCTTTATCCCTTTCTATAACTGGAGAGACAATTAGGATACCAGACTTTATATGGCATCATTGACTGTTAACTAATTAAGCAAATTAAGTGGTACCACGCTACGATGATGATGATTATTATTATCATCATTATAAAGATTATTAATATTCTTGTTCATACTAAGACAATCATTAGGTATAGTAGTAGAATCATTATTAGTATTAATGTTATTTAGATAAGGAAGGTCTAAGTGTCCAGTGGCTTGAGAGAGCAGAGGCAGATCTGGAACTACTGTCACTCAGACCAGCAAATCTGCTGTCTGTCAATCATATTACCATTGACAGTAATAACAGAATGGACACGAAGCATTTCCCTCTGCCTCTCTCTCTCTCTCTCTCTCTCTCTCTCTCTCCACTTTCTTCGTATATTCCTCAGTCACGGGGTCTCCCCCGGGGTGAACGCATTCCAAAACACACAAGAATTTCCTCCAGCCCAGCTCGCATACCACCCCTCCTGGCGCACACACACACACACACGCACGCACGCACGCACGCACGCACGCACGCACGCACACACACACACACACACACACACACACACACACACACACACACACACACACACACACACACACACACACACACACACACACAACCCGGCTTGCATACCACCCCTCCTCCCCAACTTAAAGAAGGGAAAACACACACAGAGATCCCGTCTGCGCCCAACCGCACGCACGCACGCACACACACACACACACACACACACACACACACACACACACACACACACACACACACACACACACACAGTCCACAATGGTCTTGACAGAGCCAGGACAGACCACACACTGTTGCAATGCCATGCTCAACAACAGTCTTTCCATGCAATACTGCGGTCCAGTAAACAGTCAATAAACAATGCAGACACTACACTGCTGTAGAATGTTACTAATCTAAAATACAATGCAAAATATAAGGAAACGCTTTCAGGAACTGAAATGCTATATTGGAAATGTTAATGAATGTTAAACGGCCTATGAAGACAAAAACAAACAAACGAAGAAATATAAAACAATAAATTAATTAACGCAGACAGGAGGCTCGTGAAAAATAATACATGTTGAATTCACAGCTGTACCCTACCTTTAAGTGTGTACCTCCCAAGTCTCCTTCCTCCGCTGCCCGCTGCTCCAAACCGACCGTTGTGCAGGAGAGAGCCCAGGGTTGCAGACACCTTCCGCGGGCGCAAGGGTCGATATCTATCCATCACAAAAAAAAAAAAAAAACAGAAGCAGAGAAGAAAACATCATCGAGGGCAGAACGAGGTCTCTCTAAAACAAACGAAGAGAGAGAGAGAGAGAGAGAGAGAGAGAGAGAGAGAG
>NC_139666.1:15885283-15887783 GCF_951799395.1 Argentina silus | reverse complement strand
GTCTTTTTCAGTGTCCTCATCTTCTCTGTCTTCTGCTATCTCTCCATCTCTCGATGCTCTCTGGCAGGCTTCTGTGTCTGCTCTCTCTCTCTCTATCTCCTTCTCTATCTCTTTTTGATGCTGTATTGTCTTCACTGCAAAACAACCTCATGCACAACAATATACCAGAGAGAGAGTGAGAGAGAGGGGGAGAGAGAGAGAGAGAGAGAGAGAGAGAGAGAGAGAGAGAAAAAGAGAAAAAGAGAGCTAAGAGAGTTGCCTCAAATGACCCCCCCCCCCCGCCCCCCCAAGAAAACCAGTTGAAAACGTGAGTCCATCACATCATGCTGTCATTCGCAGTGAAAGGTGTGTAGTATGAAAGACATACAGACTAGCTCATGAATTGATAATCATACACTTTCCTGTGGAAGATGCATGGAACCAGAGAAAACATGTCTGTTGACGTTGCAATCACAAATTCCAAATGCCAATCACTGGGGCAGAGCAACACAAACACTGCTCTGGGAGAGGGAATGAATGTTGTCCATTAACTGCCGTTGTCTTTTCCATTCGCCAACTAAAATGTCCAATCCAATGTTTCCATGGGGGCTCCATAATATTATGGAACGGAAGTGTATGGGCATTCTGGGCTTTCTGCACATGAGACACAGCTCATATTCACCATCCACATTCATATGTGACTAGCGGCAAAAGTCATTGGATCTGATTCCTTTGATTCAATGACGTTACCCTAGCCTGTGTTTTATACAGTAGGCTTGGCCATTTTTACGATGACATTGTCGCAAAGTCGGAAAGCAGACAGTAGAGCAAGGAACAACCGTCTGAAGATGTCTTGTCATTCTTCGAATATAGAAACAGTTTGTTTCCAATATAGAAGATTGTCAAAGACAATTGCACACAGGTGACAGTTTGAAATAGTGTGTGGTCTTCATTAGTTTTCAAGATCAGATAACACATTTTCTCGTAATTAACCTTCTTTTTCCCAAGGTGCACCATGGCAACATTTAGCAGACACAAGAAGATCATACATATGAATCACAACATCATTTCGTTTTTTTTTTTTAATATATTTTATGTGGAACCAAAACGCTTTAGCCTTCAGTTAATTGACCATTTTGCCCACCTCTCCCTCTTACTGCCTCCCATCCTACCTCCCCCCTCATTCCCCCTGTCTCCCCCACCCAGCTGTGTGTGGAGTGTGTGTGGGAGTGAGAGGGCGAGGAAGGACTAATTTGTGTGGGCTGAACAGTGATAGGGTTTTCTCTCCTCTGGGCTCAACAGTAGTTCTAATAGAGCTCTCTCTCTCCACAGCGTGACAGTGGCATGTCATTTACATGGAAGTAATGGACTGATAGAGAGAAGTGGATGAAATATGTGTGGGTGGCAGATGATGGGAGCCTCACATTCTCTCTCTCTCTCTATCTCTCTCTCTCTCTCTCTCTCTCTTCTTTTCTCTACCTCCCTTTCACTCTTTCAATCTGTTGTCCTTGCTCTCATTCTCTCTTTTTCAATCTCTCCTTTTCTCTCTCTGTCTCTCTCTCTCTCTCTGTCTGCATTGCCATACAATAGTACATGAATGTGAATTCTGTAAAACAACTATAAAATTAAACAATAAAATCAAACAATCCAATCCAAATGAAGAAGTTGTGCGTTGATTACTTTTTGCAAATCCAATCAAAAGCCATGTTGATGCAACGTGATTACATTGATGAAGTAAGATGAATGTCGTGAAAAAACACTGCTGACTCAATCACATTTTTGCATGGTGGGAGATTACATAAGGAATTTGTTTTAAAATACTGTACAGAGGTAAATCGCAAGACCATATTGGCAAAATGGCTTGCTTTAGTACTCAACTGCTTTAGAGTTCTGAAATCAAAATCAGTTGTCTTTTTCCAGGTCTGACAAGTCAATTGCAACAGCAGTTCTGCAGGTTTTTGCAAAGGCAACCGTGAAAACCATTAATCCCCCCCCCCCCCCCCCCAACTCATTATAGACCACTCGTGAACACTGGTCCCTAACGTTCCCCCAACGTAGGAGTACATTTCCAACAGAGTTTCCATTTAGGGGTTACTTCACTCAAACTGTGTTTCCATGCATTGATTAGGGGTTTCTTCATTAAAACAATGCATTAGTTGTTCACTATGACCCAACAACATCCGGAATCTGTTCCGGAATCTGATTTTAAATCAATCAAGAATTGATGTTAACGGATTTGCACAAAAATAAAATAAAATACGTTTGTTATGCATTGGTTAAAGGTGTGCTCATTGCTCACAACTCTCTTCATAAACAATTATTACCTTTGGGTAATTTATTGTATTTATGATGGAACATGAAACCCTTTACTTCCACACAAATATGAATGAATTAATGAATTAATCAATCAATCAAATGTAGATTTTTTTAAACTGATTTTTTTTTAATCAAATGTACTGTATACCTTGTTTCACAACATATGAAGTGCTTCACAACATATACAATATAAACATGGTTTTAA
>NC_139666.1:15882715-15885083 GCF_951799395.1 Argentina silus | reverse complement strand
AGACTGAGCAGGGAGCAAACAGAACCATCAGCAGAGGAGGGGAATTACTGGTAAAAAGCAGGTCCCCCCCCTCATAAAGAGAGAGAGAGAGAGAGAGTGTGTGTATACGTGTGTTTGTGTGTGTGTGTGTGTGTGTGTGTGTGTGTGTGTGTGTGTGTGTGTGTGTGTGTGTGTGTGTGTGTGTGTGTGTGTGTGTGTGTGGTTTCCCGATGCCAAGAGAGGGAATTCCCCTCAGCTTTCACTGTAGAAGGGACTCAGAGCTCATTCTAACTCAATCTTACTCACAACCCTGGAAACTATTCAAATCCTCTGGACCCTCCCTTTCAAGTCTCTTTTTCGTCTTTTTCAGTGTTTTTATGCCACTGAATAAAAGCTAAAGAAATAAACATATTTACCCCCAAGATTATGGTTTTATAATTAATGGTAAAATAATTAATCAAATGTGTCCAACGGTGTAAAAGATGAGCAAAGAAATGAGATTATGCCATTAGGTGGGAGAGAAACACAAAGGGTTGTCAATCACTGTGGAATGGCAGCAAGCAGCTTCATCACGACCAAACCCACGCACAGTCTGACAGAGGCTCTCAAGTCCCCTCATACAGGGCTTTCAACAGGCAGGTTGAGGTGCAACTCGTTGACCCAATGCACCGCCATTTTGAGGCACATACTGGAGTGGAGTCAACAGAGATGTCCGTCATTTTGGTTCAACTTCGTGTGTCTCAAGAGATGGAGAGCTCTCTCTAGTCACTCATATTAGGAGGTGCCATGAAGGACAGGGGAACAATCTCAAGTCTTGTGCTCCGTTAGGAGTAATGCTGTGAAGCCTGTATTTTGTCTTCCCACCCCGAGACCCATGGTATGGACCACAAGTAATATGTATGGTCATATGAACACAGGTGTGGTTTCTGTTCATATAATAGATGTGATTTAAAGCCACATCATTTTTTTTTTTTTCTTAAGCCCCACCAAACCTTTCCAGGTGAGTCTGGGTCATTAGTGGGGACCCACCTGTCCCATTACATTACAAATCACAACATGTGTGCGTGTGTTTGTGTGTGTATGCCTTTCTGTCCTGTCAGCTGTCACTGGTGTAATTACAGTCAAACCAAAGGCATAACAAATTAAAAATAACTATTTATTTAATTATTGCAAGTTAATTAGAAGAGCACATGGAAATCAAAGTATATTGGAAACAGAATTATTATTATCACGGCTATAACCGTCAGTGACAGACAGGAAGTATGCTTAGAATAAACCACCTGTGTAAAACTAGACATGACTTCCTGTTCTACGTAAAAGCAGGTGAATCCCGAGAGACAGGAATAACGACGGGGAATATCCTAGATAAGGAACACACACACACACACACACACACACACACACACACACACACACACACACACACACACACACACACACACCACACACAAATATACACGCAAACACACACACACACACGCAAATACACAAACACACACGCACGCACGCAAACACACACACACACACACACACACACACACACACACACACACACACACACACACTCCTCTGGGCCAGCAGCAGACCAGCCTTCATCACCTCTATCTCTCTCCCATCACAGCCCACACAGCCCATACTGAACAGGTGAATCACGACAGATGCTGCCGTGGTTTCTGCCTCTCTGACTCTGACGGGGTTCTGGGAGAGATGAGCAGTATGAGGGAGGATGAGGGGGAGGCCCAGAGGATGAGATCTGAGACCGACCCAGTCCTGATCCACCTTTGTGTTTCTGCAATGCCGCTTCACTCCAACACCTCCCCCTCTCCTCCTACACCTCCTCCTTCCCCGCCTCCTCCATCCTCTCATCCACCTTTCCCTCCTCCTCCATCCCCCTCCTCCTCCTTCCCCTCATCCTCCTTCCCCTCCTCCACCATCCCCTCTTTCTCCTTCCCCTTCCTCTCCTTTCCCTCCTCCCCCTTCCCCCCTCCTCCTTCACCTCCTCCTCCTCCTCCCCCTGCTCCACCTTCCCTCCTCCACCTCCACATCAAGGGGAGAAAGGAGAAGAGAACAGAGGAGCAGCATAAGGGGAAAAGAGGTCTACCCCTCCCCCCTTCTCTCTAATCTCTCTCTCTCTCTTTCTCCTCTAGGGGGTTTGTTTGACCCAATGGACTCTCCAGATTGCAAGCGTGAGTTCAGGGGCAAAGCCCATGGATGAACCTGATATTCCAACTCTCTGACATTTTATCAATAAAAACAGCATTAGGGTTAATGCACATCAAAGCACTGCGGATCCTGTCTGGTTTAAAGATACAACTCTGAGAACATAGTGAGAATATTGAAGACATACTATGAGAACAGTAGGACTATTGGTACAACATTTGTATGTGCT
>NC_139666.1:15850215-15875215 GCF_951799395.1 Argentina silus | reverse complement strand
CGTATTGAACATGCAGAGGAGCGTTCAAGAGGTCAAACCGTTAGAGAGAAATATGTGTTCTGTAAGCCAGAGACTACAGGAGGAAAGAGCTTTGGGAATTGGGTAGGGGACAGCGTTATATCTGTGTGTGGTGGCTTGGGTTAGCAGGATAGGCGTACTGGGAAGGGAAAGATATATGGGAGGGAGACATGCGATGGGTCGTCAATTCTGCTCTGACAGGTTTATTCCCCCTGCACGTCCTGTGGTCCTCTTACTTCTCCTCCCCTCTCCCCTCCCCCTCTCCTTCTCCTTCTCTCACTCACTCTCTGTCTCTCTACCACACCAGCCACCCTGGAGTGGAACCTGTGTCAGGGTGGGCCTCGGTGGGAGGGGGAAGCCATTTAGTGACGGACGTTATTCTGTCAGCTGCTGATGTCAGTGCACTTCCCAACCGGTACACGCATTGGTGCATTCCAGCAGGGATGAGAGGTTTGGTCTGCTTGGAGGGCACCATGATTTACACCTCCCCAGGTGATGAGTGTGTGTGTGGGGGCAGAGGGTACATCAAAGACTAACAGGTTACTTCATTACCTAAACGCTTGGGACTCATCTCTCAAAAATGTGATGCTGGCAAGGAGATGTTGGGGGGGGGGGGGGGGGGGCATATTTGAGATAAACAAGAGGTGATGCAGCGTGGATATAGAGGTGGGGAAGACTGCAAACATGAAGGTGGTGTGTGTGTGTGGGGGGGGGGGGGATCAGTCTGGGCATGAAGTCGGCATAGTTAGTAAGGGGGGCAGGGAGGGGGATGTGGATTATGGGCAATTCCTTCAAGGTATGTCAGGTATATCTGTGGGCGAGTGGGACCCAGGGATGTAATGTGTCATCCTTCTTGAGGTGTGGTAGGTATGTGTGTGTGTGTGTTGTGTGTGTGTGTGTGTGTGTGTGTGTGTGTGTGTGTGTGTGTGTGTGTGAATGATGTGCATACTGTGGATTCCTAGGTTGGAGGGGTGTGTGTGGGAGGTGAGAGCACCTGGTTAAGAGTTGAGTCACAGAGTCAGGTAATCGCTTTTGACATTTAGCTCTAATGTAACATTGCTAAGATAGCGGCACACACATTCGGAGCGTCACTCTCTCAACGCAATTCAATTACATTCTAATCTAGGAGCTTTATTGGCATGGGAAACATACCTCTACATTGCCAAGGCAAGTGAAATAAACAATAACAAATTTACAGTAAACATTACATGCACAAACATCTCTGTCTCTCTCTCTCTCTCACACACACACACACACACACACACACACACACACACACACACACACACACACAGTAACACGAACACAAACACAAACACACTTTGTATAGGGATGCTGTCTAACACTTTGGTTTAATCAACAGCTTTTAAGATCCTGACTCACACATTAATGAGTAGACGTAGCGTTGTCAAAAGACACTCAGCTTGAGACTAAATGGCAACAGGTGGGAGAGAGTGAAGAAAGGACCTGAATCACAGAGTGACACATCACAGATTTTCACAATTCTATGTGGAATACTTTTGTTTGGAAGAAGAGTTTCAGTAAATCTGAAGTGTCTAAATAGAGTCTGTTGTGTCTGCAGGTGGGAGAGTGGAGAGAAAAATACTAGAATCATTTCATGCTTCGTTACTGTTTTTCAGGACCTTCTTGTAATGCAATGATAGTCATTGTGCACTCATAAAGGTTGAGTGCAATTGTCTCTGTGACAACTGCCAAGTATTGTTTTGACTTTTACCAAAAAAAGTTGGAAAGTGATTTTCAGTAAGTTAGAGTCTGGGTTTTTTCTGTTATTGTGTGTGTGTGTATATGTCTCGTAGTTTGTGTGTGTGTTTGTATATGTCTGTCTGGCAAAATGTACTGTATGTGTCACTAGCGTTTTCAGAATAGAGCTCATCAGCATATCTAAGGTCACTTCTGATGTCACTGTGATTCCCCCTGTGTGTGTGTGTGTGTGTGTGTGTGTGTGTGCATGTTTAACATGTAGGAGAGGGGAAGACACTGCTGGTCACAGTTCCTAAAGTCACCATATTGTGAACCCTCAGGGCTGCAGTGATTTAGACAATAACCACTGAGCCATCCACAGAGTGGTGATAGTGCTAAGTCAATACGTATTTATTTGATTATTTTATTGTTTTAATTTAATCCAGAAATCCTCTCTGTCATAATGTTCACCCATCTAGGCCTACTAGTGTACCACATACCAACTGACATACCTTGATTGCATTGTCATATGTCAAACTATTGTTTTGATAAAATGACTCTCACTAGAACATTGAGTCCTGTGTTTCCATATTTAAAGAATAGCTCAGAAAATGTTTGAGCACAACTTTGTTTCTCTGTACTTTCTCTCCTAAGGTTTGTGGGTTTGCTCGTGCCCACACACAAAAAGCAAAATCATCTGACCTCTGCTGAAGTTTTGATGCTTTTGACGCATTTTAAACGCCCATGTGGGATTGGGAAATTCTGTTCAGAATTTCTCGCTCTTTTGTTCTTTTTTCCTCTACAGTGGTATTTTACTGACAATCTCGTAAGTTTTCATAAAGGCATTGTGTGCGGGTGTGCATGAGTGTGTGTCTGTGTGTGTCTGTGTGTCTGTGTGTGTGTGTGTGTGTGTGTGTGTGTGTGTGTGTGTGTGTGTGTGTGTGTGTGTGTGTGTGTGTGTGAGTGTTTGTGTGTGCGAGAGAGAGAGTGTGTGAAAAGGAAGCAGCATTGAGCTGTCAATAGGAGAAGAAGTACCCTTGAAACCATGCTTGTTGCTAAGGTAACAGCGACAAGGACGCACAAGGGTATAGAGAAGTGTTATGATCAGCTTCATCACAGTTCCACAGAGAGAGAACCAGAACAGCCAGGGTCCCACTCAGCTGTGCCCCAAACCCAAGCCCTATCTCTGGGTACTCTCTCCCCAGAGGGTCCCCTCTGACATGACCAAAGCCGCTGTACATACTGTAACAGTGTGATTCCCCTAAATAAGAAAATGCTCTGTGCATCATAATGTACTGCTGTAAAAGTTTAGGCAACTGTGCATATGAAAGCCAAACCAGGTTACCTGTCTCTTCCAATGACGCTATTCGCATGTATAGCTCATTTTAATAAAGATAATGAATTGCATCTCATCTATGCAGCCCTTCTCACCAGGTCTGTACACCTCTGCTATGTGATATTATTTGATGCTGAATCTGAAACATTGTTTGAATTGTACTGTATTTTCAAATTCCTCTGTCCATGTGTTTGAGAGAGGGGTGGAGGTGAAACACATTACAGGTCTGTGTCGGCGGAGAGGAGTATGAGGATGTACTGTATGTGTGTGTGTGTGTGTGTGTGTGTGTGTGTGTGTGTGTGTGTGTGTGTGTGCGTGTGTCTCTCTCTCTCTTTTTTTTCTCTCTCTCTCTCTCTGCGGTGCTCGATGAGTGGGCTGCTGCACATTCTTTTAGCCTTATTCACCGAGCTAGCGTGGGCAGCTAATTCTTGTTTGCATTCAGCAGGTTTACCTAAGGGGGAAATGTTTTATTACACGCTGTCTTTGAAAACGATGACTAATTGTTTTCTTTTTTCTTTTTTCTCTCTCCCCCTCTTTCTCTCTTTCTCTTGTTCCTCTAGTGTCTCTCTGTGTCTATCTTCTTTCTCTTTATCCTCCATTCTCCTTGTCTTTCACCCCCCCCCCCCCCTCCCCAGTCCATGATAGTGGAGTGTTTGCGGGGGTGTTTTGCAGGGGTGGGCTGTAGGTAAACCATGTGGGGGATACAGAAGATTTTTGTATAATTATAATATGATTGAGTGGTTCGAAATCCAATGGTAGCCATTGTCCACCCTGGAAACTAGCAACGTAGCCACTGCAGGCATGCGCAGAGTTTTGTCAGTGAAAGGTTTCATATTTCGTAATATACTTTCGTGAAAGAAGCTGGACAACGAAGTGAGGAGATATTTTAAATTGTGTCACATATGTTTTTATTCATGCGTACCTATCTATGCGTAATTATTCAAGAGGGCAGAGGATTCTTGTCAGATTGCACATGTGCGTAGCAGTCACTCCTTAAATAACGTTTTTTTTTTTCAATTGGCTAACATGCTCCTCTCTGTGTGGTGAAAATGTCTTAAGACCCTGGACATGACACACGTTTAGGTTAAATCAATAAGGACAACATGCTGATATTAGTAAGAAACGAATGTTCACAGCACTCCTATTGTTTTCTAGCATTGAAAATCCGGCCCAGTCTTTATTTTGCAACAGACTGCGGACGGGAATGGATGCAGAGTGAACCCTCTGAACCCAACCAGTATGTCCTGTGGCACTGGTCAAACCTATGTTGCATCATGAGACACACAGTTCTTAGACACAATGTCCCTTTGTGAGATGCTACTATATTAGCCTCCCTGGAGAAACACTGTTTCCTCCAGTGAGGATATACAACAGAGTGCCTGATAGTCACACAGAAAGAAAAGAAGAGAGCTTGAGAGAGAAAGAGATGTCCTTGATGAAGGAGAAAAAGAAGGAGACAGAGAGAGGGGCAAGAGGGGAGCAGAGAGAGCTGTAGAGGGAGGATGGAGTGGCAATGAGAGTGAGTGAGAGGGTGAGTTATATTGAATTGAGAGATAGAGAGAGTGAGAGAGAGAGAGTGAAAGAGTGAAAGAGAGAGAGGCTTAAAGCCATTTCATTCTATGTCCTTGACTATACTGTACTCAACATGTTCCTCATAACAGTTGCAGAGTGCTCCCGTACTTTACTGGATTGGTAGAGGAACAATAGACAGAAACCCCGACAGAGAAAAAAACACACAATGCAAAAAATATGGTGGATATGGTCTAAGACATTCCTGTCTTAAAAAAAGGTTACATATACTGTAGTATCTAGACAGAAGTCTGCAGCTCTCTAGGTATGGCCTGAGTCTGAGAAATGTTTAAACAAATTGACTGAAGAATGCACTTTCCTGTTGACAAATTCACAAAACAACCATCCCTTCCGATTTGATACATGAAAGCTGAATCAAAAATTCTTCTGATGAATCACAGGGTTTTATTTACTTTGATAAGAATAAACAGCATAAGTGTGACAAGACTTAAGTATGTGATGTAAATATTGCCCACTCCATCCGCAAATACACTCACCCAAATCTACAACAATAGGTTTGAATCATAGGGCAGTTGTTGAGTATTTGTGAATGAATGTGAATGTGACTTGTGTGTAATGTGTGTGTGTAACGTGTGTGTAACACACACACACACACACACACACACACACAGATACACACACTGACACAGACACAGACACACACACAGACACACACACAGACACACACACACACACACACACACACACACACACACACACACACACACACACACACACACACACACACAACCCCATTCTACACATACCACTGAGACATGAAGCACCACTATGTATGAACTGTGCAGGTACATACATGTCCACCTCTGAAGGAGAAAAACTTCACCTCTAAATCATTCCTCTATAGGCTTTAAGGTCGGCCTCATGATTTGTTTCTAACACTGTGCATGCCTTGGTATGACATGACGCAATGTTTTATTTTATTTTATGTTGTAGTTATATCAATGTTTATCAATGTCATGGATTTCTGTAGAATCAGTGGCTCTGGTTCCTGGCTCCTTAGCCCCTAGCACGCAAACATACACACTAACACACACACACACACACACACACACACACACACACACACACACACACACACATACAGCTGCTCCGTCCACAGTTTAGCCAATCTGCTACGTGAGTCATTTGATAATCACCATGACCGGCCTCTAGTCCTACTCCAGCCACCAGCTACTATTTGCCTTATTGTGGTGGCGAACTTTTAGCCTATCTGAAGCTAGATAACGATGACAAACTATTTCACACACACACACACACACACACACACACACACACACACACACACACACACACACACACACACACACTCACACACACACACACACACACACACACTCACACACACACACACACACACACACACACACACACACACTCCTCACATGACAGCTGGTGTTATGGAAGAAATGGTAATCAAGCTCTTGTTTCTCTCTCGCTCGGAACAAAAACACAAACACATGTCATGAGTCACAAGCATGTGTCACCTCTGTGTGTCAGGCTGAAGGAGGCTGGCTTCTCTCCTGGTAGCATTGTGGTCTAACGACCAATGGCTCACTTTGATGACAAAGCGCAACTGTGAATAAAACACCAGTGGAAGAGACACACGATACAGCACTCCCTTGCTGCTGACGTGCTGCGGTCTCGGGACGTCCTCTGCAAATCTCAGAGAGCATTTCCCTCCACTTAGAGGGATCAGAACACGTAGAAGAGTTGTGGTGAAGTTCACCTCTGTGGAACAGTGGCACAGACATGGGGATTGGGTAGTAACAGTAGATACGCAGTCTGGTGGGTTGACTCAGACAGAATCAACATGCTGGCCATCATCTGGTCACCCATGAGGCAAGCAGAAGCAACCAGACACAGACACACACACACACACACACACACACACACACACACACACACACACACACACACACACACACACACACACACACACACACACACACACACTCACACACACACACACACACACACACACACACACACACACACACACACACACACACACACTCACACACACACACACACACACACACAGCCTGTCTGGTCACTCCATCCTCCATGAGAGGAGGTAGTA
Source organism: Argentina silus (assembly GCF_951799395.1). Classification (NCBI taxonomy): domain Eukaryota; kingdom Metazoa; phylum Chordata; class Actinopteri; order Argentiniformes; family Argentinidae; genus Argentina; species Argentina silus. The sequence goes on along the minus strand of NC_139666.1, from coordinate 15,868,490 downwards.
GAGAGAGACTGGGTCACCCATAATGTGAACACTGTATTGTCACAAATCTGACACCTTCACCCACTTCTTAAAGGAAAAGTTTTCGGAATGATTTATGTTTTGCTGTATGTAGACGTGCGCGTAACTTGAGTTAGGATTCAGCCCATAGAGCTGCAGTTTCAGATGGTCATTAAGCTTATAAGAACAAATGTAATACAGCCATCGCCACCTGAAGCCGTGAAGTCGACACCAGGCTATGCCTCGCAGGCAGGGTATTCTGTTCCACTGACTTCCTGAGTCACATATTAGGTTTTAACATCAGGGGATTCCCTGATATCCACCATGGTACCATCACAGCAACATAATGGGATTCATAGAAAAGCATGGGACTCCGTTTACAATTCTAATCCAATGGTTCGGGATCTTTCTTCCAGGCTTTTATGGAGAGTGGAAAGAGCCTGACCTGGTTAGGAGCGGAGGTGGCATGAAGGAAATCCCTAATATGGGATATGCTTCACCCAGGAAGATAAGACGAAGGTGAGGGCAGGGTGAGGGACGGTGCAGCCCGTTCCAAAGGGCTGTGGTCCATGTGCTGTACATGTAGCGTGACGTTGACTCTTGTTACTCAACCCGCCGCGTTACTCAAAGTCAACGTCTCTGCCGTCAGAAGTCCAGATAGCGTCAGCAGCACGCTGCTGTTTACTCAAACAAAGGGAAATCATTCCTGGCACTCTGATCTCTCTGGTCGGCAGGTTCTCTTTGATGTTCTACCGATGTGTAATGGTATCAAAGGACACACAGGTGATAAAGCCAAGCCCCCCAGCCCCCCCCCCTCCCCCCCCCCCCCCCCCCCCCCCCCCCTTCGTCCGTCCGTGTCACCTCCCCCCACCCCTCCCTCCACCTCCTTACTTTTTCCTTATCAGAGCGGCCTACTTCACAGCTTCCAGCTCTTACAGGTAATGGACCAACCCACGCATGTCGTTACATGCATGCCGTGTGTGTGTGTGTGTGTGTGTGTGTGTGTGTGTGTGTGTGTGTGTGTTTTATTTATTTTTTACTATGGGTCCTCAGCTGACACACACATCACTGCCACACATTAACATCCACTGTGCTCTTCTCTTGCCTCTAGAATTGACACTTTAATGTGACGTAAGCACAATGGCATTTTGGTTTACTGTAAGACACCCTATCGCTGATAACAATCGAAAACATCGAATGTTTTCCGCAAGTAGGCCTAGGTAACCTAGCAACACTGTGGGTATGGAACACAGAGTTGAGATTTTAGCTGATCCAAAGGTTCTTCATCGTAACTGCTGACATCTGAGGACGGTTTCACAAGCCATCATCTAAAGGAACACTGGACCCACAGACATATGCCATTGACCTCTACTACACAACCCCCAATCACATGAAGCCAAATAAAAGGCCAAGCAACCACACCAGAGTCCAAACCATGACAAAGCAGTCTGCAGAGAGAATGACAGCGGAAGGTCAATGAACCTCTGGGTGTAGCAGCAGCCCTCATCTACTACACTTAGAAAGGCATCCTTCCTTCCTTCCTTCCTTCCCTTCCTTCCTTCCTTCTTTCCTCCCTCCCTTCCTTCCTTCCTTCCTTCCTTCCTTCCTTCCTTCCTTCCCTTATCCACCACTGTTCATAGAATAAAACAAATAGAAGAGAATGCAAAGCAGACAATTAAACAGGGGATATTTTTCTCCCTCTCAAAATCCTTTTTTTTTAACAATTTTGTTTTGTTCTTCTTGTTATTCCACATGTGCTGTATTTTGTGCTAAGAAATATGCTGCTGTTTCAAAAGGGCTTTACAAAGGCTCAAGGTCTCCTCTGGAGCTGACTCTTTGTGCTGCGGAGAATGGGGAAGGCGGCAGAGAAGGTCCACGAGGTGCCCACTTGCCTTTAACGGAATGAACAGAGTTCGATATTTCTAAACTAAATGCATTTCGCAACAAGGCTGCAATCATGTTCTCTCAATAGCCTGTCTGCCCTCTGGCCTTGACCAAGCATGTCTCTGTCGATGAAAGGCCAAGAGAGAACTAGCAAGAAATAGACAAGAATGAAACAAAAAGAAGCATATTGGGACCCAACTCTCTCTCTCTCTCTCTCTCTCTCTCCCTCTCTCTCTCTCTCTCTATCTCTCTCTATCTCTCTCTCTCTATCTCTCTCTCTCTCTCTTTCTCTCTCTATATCTCTTTCACTCTCTATCTCTCTCTCTTTCTTACTCAGTCCAGCACCTCTCTCCCCATCCAATCAGGGCTATGCACCCATCCATCCGTCTTTGGTATTTGAGGAGGTATTAGCTCCCAAGGTCGGGCCATTGTTTCTCACGCCAGGCGCTAAGGGGTTAACAGCGCGTGGGTGTAGTTTCGATCCGTCAGGTAGGTCAGGTTTCTCTTAACGTGACTGCATACCTTTGTGTGTGTGTGTGTGTGTGTGTGTGTGGGTGTGTGTGTGTGTGTGTGTACCTCTGAGCCGTATTGGGACACAAAGAGAGGTAAGGAATCCAGGGCATTCTTCACATCGCTGGGCCATGCAGCAGTTTTACAGAGAACAGTGCTCAACCCCCATCAGCCAATCTGGTATCTGCGTTTGCTCTTCCAAAGGGTCAGAGGTCATTGCGTTTAGGACAGAAAGACTCACAGACAATGTAGTTGACAAGAGTGTATGCGCCAGGGGACTGGGGTATAAGGTGTGTGTGTGTGTGTGTGTGTGTGTGTGTGTGTGTGTGTGTGTGTGTGTGTGTATGTGTGTGTGTGTGTGCTAGTGGAGGCTGGTGGGGGTAGAAATTGGAGGACGGGCTCATTGTAATGCATGGAATGAAATGAGGAATGGTCCATTCCATGCATTACAATGAGCGTGTCCTCCGATTTCTACCTCCACCAGCCTCCATTGGCACATACACACAAACACGCACGCACACACACACATTGTGATTTCTACCTCAACCAGCCTCCACTGGTGCGTGCATAAAATCATGGTTATGGTTATGTATGAACATGTGTTTATGCACCCTGCCTATGAAAATGAATTGACGTGTTTTAATGTTTTTGCGGAAATAATTGTTGAAATAAAGTATGAATAAACTGATGTGAAACAACGTTATTCAGTCAGTTCTTTGTCCGGCTAATACTGCTCTATGGTTGTGGTGGTGGTTTCTAAGAAACTAAGTTTTAGTTTTATACCCAAAATACCCCAAATACAGTGAGCACTTCAGTACATCCGTGTCTTATTTACTCACCAATCTCCAGCCAAGATAATCAGGCCCTGATTACTGGAGGAGAGAGAAGAGGTATTTCTCCCACAATGCCCTTTGCCTCTCGCTGATGACGGTCTGTCATACAAGTAGCCTCAATCCTTTGGTTACATCCAACACTCTTTGTGTGTGTGTGTGTGTGTGTGTGTGTGTGTGTGTGTGTGTGTGTGTGTGTGTGTGTGTGTGTGTGAGGTTGGGGGGAGTAGTATGAATCAGTGCTAGGGCTCTGGGTTACATGTGTTTGACTAAAGGGGACTTAGTCACTAACTAAACAGCAGGGTGCGTTTATAAGGATGTGATCTATCTAAGCCCAGCTGTTGTCCATTAGAGTCCACTGTACATGTGTGATATTGACCTTTAGAGACCAGGAATTAACCACAGAGGCTGGATGTGTGAGTTTCCTGAGTTGAGGACATCGTCATGTTCCTATGAGGAGCAGCACAGGTAGATGTCAGTTTAAAACAGCCCTTTCTGGATGATGAAGTACTATATAGTCAACCAGTTTCTAAGGAAATTGAGTACACACACTGTGTGTGTGTGTGTGTGTGTGTGTGTGTGTGTGTGTGTGTGTGTGTGTGTGTGTGTGTGTGTGTGTGTGTGAGTGTGTGTGTATGTGTGTGTCTGTCTGTCTGTCTGTCTGTCTGTCTGTCTGTCTGTCAAAGACAAGTATACAACTAACAGGAAAATGTATTTGATTTATTTCAGTCCACATGTGGATTAGCAATACAGAATGTTATTCTGTAGACATGTGATGTTGAAGGTTGATAAGGAATGTATGTCATAGAGGGCAATATGAAAGCAGCATGAAACTCTCTGGACTCTTGTCCATGAAATTCCATTTTCTCATTTTCGTTTTCCAGTTGTCTTAGACTGAGCATGAATGTGTGCGCACACACACACACACACACACACACACACACACACACACACACACACACACACACACACACACACACACACACACACACACACACCTTAATCCCTTTCATGGCGGGTGGCTGTGCAGGCGGATGCTGTTTAAACAGAGCGGGCCCTTGATGTGGGGCCTCTAGGGGCCGGGATGGTGTGTCTCTCTCTCTTCCTATGTGTGTGTGTGTGTGTGTGTGTGTCTGAGTTTCTCTAGCCATGGGAACAATGGTCCTTTAGAATGTGAGGTTACTGGTGCGCTGACCCCTGGCAAATAAGAGCCATGTTCTGGCATTCCTGCCCTGATTGGCACTTTGAGCCTGCAGAGAGCTCAAAGGAGACACAGGAAATGTGACCAGTGTAATTGGTTATATATTAGCAGAGAATTCTCCCCCGTTTAAATGATGGAACATTCCTCAGTGACACTTAGGTGGATGGGGCTGGGATTCCACTGGCTATGGGGAGAGGGGGAGGGCAGGGGAAAGTGAGAAGAGGAGAGAAGAGAGGGAGATTTAGAGGGAAAGATGGAGAGGGGTAGCAGGAGTGTGCGAGATGAGGAGAGGCGGAGAGAGGAGAGAATGAGAGAGAGAGGAAGGAGGAGAAACGGGGAAGAAATGGATAGAGGAAGAGGAGGATAGGAGCAGAAGTAGAATGAGAGGAGGAGAGAAGGGAGAGAAAGTGATGGATCCATCTGTTTGGTCCATCACACCACCCTCGTCTTGTGGAGGTCTCCTGACATGTTCATTGCCATGCATCCACACGGTCCCTCTGAAGTGTGGAGAGGGAAAAGGGGCACTGAGTGTGTGTGTGTGTGTGTGTGCGTGTGTGTGTGTGTGTGTGTGTGTGTAGGGGAAGGAGGGGGTCAAATCAATAGCTTGACCTTTCAACTGGGGCGCTCAGCTGCAGTTCATGAAGACCTCATCCCACGCTCCTCAATGTGTTTGTGTGTGTGTGTGTGTGTCTGTGTGTGTGTGTGTGTGTGTGTGTGTGTGTGTGTGTGTGTGTGTGTGTGTGTGTGTGTGTGTGTGTGTGTGTGTGTGTGTGTGTGTGTGTTCGGGTGTTCGGGTGTTTGTGAGCTGATTGAATTGGACTTTGTGTTCTATCAAGCCTAATTCTATGGCGTGAACTATGAAAATTTAAAAACTAAGCCAAGAGTATTGAAATAGTACATTTTGTCAACATTCGGGTAGGTATTATTTTCTTTTTTCAAGATGACACGTCTACCATCAAATCTCCCTGCCTTTTCTCAGTAGTGTCTTAGGGTAGACACCTTCCTTGTCTTTTCAGGTGCACACCAGGCTACATAGACAACCTACTTCCTCCACCACCCTGCATTCCTTCCCTATAGAAATGGGTGCTAAAGTATTCTCTTAGGAGATCTTATCTATGCCCAGCCCATTCAAAACAAACCGTTGTTTAAGTAGTTTAGATAACATAGACTTAGAAGGAACAGAATGTGGTGCACGCAGGCACACACACGTACACATGCACACACACACACACACACACACACACACACACATGCACGCACACACGCGCACACACACACACACACCTTGGTGTGCAACCTGAAGGAAACTACAAAAGCCACCCATCTTGTCGTAAATTGAATAGAAGTTGTGACATTCCTTCTGTCTCAGCCCATTAAATCCGAGGGGAGCCTTGGGAACCACATCAGACAGGACCAACCAACCACAGTCTGCTTGGTTGTCTCTTGCTGTAGGGAAACACATGGCAATGACAACACTTTGCAGATTGAGGAAATCATTATCACCATCATATGCAAGAAAAAACCTTTGGGCTCATTGTACCTGCTCATGACTCAATAAATCGATGCAAAATCACAAAATCTACTGCATGTTTTTAAAATAATTTTTCAACTTCTTCAAATACCTTTCCAACTCACACTCACACCCCCTTACAACACATTTGCCACATTCAAACATCTCTATTCCCCCAAACACACACACACACACACACACACACACACACACACACACACACACACACACACACACACACACAAGAAGAGAACATACTGTAGTCGTCCCTCGTCTGCCTCGTATTTAGAAGTAAACAGGACATGTTGATTCACATCCTAGGTTATTACATATTTGAACAGAGATGCATTCCTTGGCATTCCATCTGAAGGTGAACCCCGGGTTGAGAGGAGGTACGAAGAGACAGGCATGCATGTGAATGACAGTGACTCATTGTGCAAAGTGGTAGCTGGCAGATGGATCTGGGTTGTCTGTGTTCACTCAGCACCGCTGCTCAGGCTAGATCAATACCAGGTACTTACGGTTGGAGAACCAATAGCAGGGCAGCAAATGGTTACATAATTTTTCATGTGCAAATGTCCTGAAGGGTTTCCCATTCTGTGGGTGATAACTCAATCTGTCCAGGCTATGTCTGTCTAGAATATTTTGGAGATGAGTTGGACATTGATCTTGCTCAACACGTCATGTCTTCATTCCAGGCAGGGCTGGTTATTGACCGAGTTAGAGCTTCGGGCTGGGGTGATCAATCAGGGTCATCTGAAGACAAGATGTTTCCCGGGTACTCTAACCATGGATTTTACACGCACGCACGCATGCACGCAAGCACACACACACACACACACACACACACACACACACACACACACACACACACACACACACACACACACACACACAGGGATTACACAGGCATTTAACAAGCTCTTTCAGAGGGTCAAAGTTGACCACAGGCCCCTCAGAAGTATGGGGGATGGGTAGAAGGGAGGCTGGAGGGGGGAGAAGGGATAGTTGGGGAATGCAGGGGTACAGAGGGAGAGAGAGATACACTGGTGATAATAAATCTCAAGGAGACATAATGAATGGCTTTTCTCCATGCTGATGTCTGTGTTCTGTGTGATGTACCTGTTGCTCCACATGCTCATTTTTGATATATCTGTTTTGCGATTTGGCTGTAAAATAAAAGCCTCTGAATATAAAAGGCATGATTCTGTGTTGAAGTGTCAAAGCCAGAGATGTCATCCAAGTTAGTGCTTTTTCATGTTGATACAGTACATCCACCGTGTGTCGGGACTTTACATACTGGTTAATCATGTTATCATAATGATATAAAAGGATGCTCATTTTGACGTGAAATATCTCTGAATATAACGGTGCCGTTTGACTGCATGTACGTGTGCACAGAGGAGACATATAGAATGAAGCCATTTGGTGTGCAACAGCGCTACCATCTAGCCACTCTTCCAATGACACCCATTTTATCCCCGCAGCATTTATCAACCCACAAGCAAAATACAAAGAGTCGGTTGAATACGGGCATCCTCTCTCACTGAGGAAGAATGTTCGGAACTCAGAATCAGAATAAGAGATTCTATGCTGCTATTCTATCTCTAATGCTGTCTCTGTGCTCCTCAACCATTCTCTCCTACAGCAGTCAGTGAGAGAGAGAGACGTGAGAGCCTCTCATGCTGACATGTGCTAACAGGCAACAGGTAATTTGCGGTATTCTAAAGATGATCTGTGGGTGGTTTAAATGCCCCGGTAGTCTCATCCTGACCACTAAATAGATCTTGTTACACCACCGGCAATTTCAACAGACAAGAGCTTAATATCCTACAGTTAGTTACAGTTCAATGCTACGGAGGTACATGTGCACATTCTACAACGAATATACGTGAGGAAGAAATAAAGTTCGCTTTATTGAGGTTTTAGGTTTATTTGTAGGTTATTTATATGGTTATGGTAAGGATTTGAGACGGGTAAGGTGATTCTAGACATTTGCCCAGGGGGTTTGGATGGGGTCACTCCAGGACAGGTGAGCTCAGAGATGTGTGGACAATAGCTCCCCCTTGTGGCTCATTTACGACACTGCATTGTCAACAGTTTGACCAGCGCATGACTGAACCAGTAGATGTTAGATTACTCAGTGTGATTCCTGTCAATTCTTCTAGCAATGAATACCTTAAGTAGGAGGCAACTAGTTATTGCCATGTTTGCGAATATGCATCCGATTAGACCACAATCGCCCTATTAAAAGGTTAAAAAAAATATTGCTAATGACTCCATTAAGCCTATTGATGCGTAGCCATAACCTATTGCTAACACCTATGGTGTGCAGCCGCTTCAGACCAAGAGGGAGTTAGAAGGGAGGATTCGAATAGTGGAGTCGAAGTCATGCCTACGCTGAGTGGCCAGAAGATGGCGATGTTGTATATATCTTCAACTGTGGAGGATCTAAGCATTATTGACTCATTATAAAATGATAGAAGCGCCATCCCTTCACATGAACAAATGGAAAGTAACATTTTCTCTTACACAGTAACTTCTATATTCTATATATATATATACAGTAACTTCTATATTCTATATTCTATATATATTTCTCTTCTTCAGATTCAGTACTTTCACTGTCAAAACCTTGCCATATTTCCCTCTTTTCATAACAATGTTTACACAATGTCATGCTAGTGTTTATATTTGTAATGGATTGTTATGGAAAAGCCTCACCTGTTTCAGAGGTTATGTTGTGGTTGGGTGGAGACCATTTGAAGCCAAACTGACATAGAGACACATGTTTCTGATTTTACCTGTGGATGAGTGAAGGTATTGTGTGTGTGTGTGTGTGTGTGTGTGTGTGTGTGTGTGTGTGTGTGTGTGTGTGTGTGTGTGTGTGTGTGGGTGTGTGTGCGTGCGTGCGTGCATGCGTGTGTGTATGTGTGTGTGTGTGTGTGTGTGTGTGTGTGTGTGTGTGTGTGTGTGTGTGTGTGTGTGTGTGTGTGTGTGTGCGTGCGTGCGTGCGTGCGTGTGTGTGTGTGTGTTTAGGTCTGTACAGGTTTGTTTTTCTCTGTGGCTCTTCACAGTTTTATTTTAAACACATTTCGACCTCTTCATCCAAGCAGCACATTCCTGTGGTAATTGTGTCTCTAAAAAGTAAACAACTGTCTTCAAAGTAACCATTTGTCCCATCTATACTGGTGCTATAAATCTAACTTTTAAACACTCTTAAGATGTGTTTATGTACAGTTTTCTTCTTGCACAACTATTTCAAGTACAGAAAACATTGGTGGGGGAATACATGAGCCAGGTATTTGGAAAGATAGGGTTTCCATTGTTTGCTTGTGTAATGAGGATGGTTGAGGTAACGGTAACTGGTGAGGGTATTGCATAATAGCACAAGGCTTTATTAAAAGAACGCAATTCTTTATGTTAGTCGAGAAGGCAGTCGCTTGAAAACTTTGAACGTTCCTGCTGGTGGATAATAAGTCTGACTTATCTATACAGTAGTCCCTGTTAACAAGCTGACAAAAGCTGCACTTCTTTTTCGTTCCATTGCCGAGGAGGCCTACGTGGAGAACATGTGGAAAGAATGGAATTAATGTTCGATGACTATTGTCATACTCACCTCGATAACATGCTTTTTACTGAACTTAGTGTTCAACCCTCTCTGTCTGAGAGTGATGATGTCACTGGAAATAATGTTTTGATCGAGGTTGAGGTTGATGACTGAATCACCTTTTTACCGTCTGGGTTGCCCCTGGGCTCCAAGACCGGGGATCCTGAGGTTCTGGTCTAGTAAAGAGACCAGGGAAGGAGTCTGTTACTGACATTAGCCATGGCCATTTCTGATGATGTCATTGCTGTAGAAATCCCCCAGGCTGAATCAGCTTAGGGGCGAGAGCTCAAGTCATCAATGCTTTAGCGCACTCCTAATAAAAGCTCTTTTTGTCAGAACGTGATGTTTGATGAGTGAGTACAGCACCTAGTCTGACCCCTTATGATATGATGTAAAAACAGCACATTCAAATGTACCTTCCATACAAGGAGGGCTTTTTGGACACATGCCTTACTAAACTCACAATGGGGGGAAATTGGTCTCTCCCATGTTTATCTGCGTGTTTGTTTTACACATATAGCATGTGTGTGTGTGTGTGTGTGTGTGTGTGTGTGTGTGTGTGTGTGTGTGTGTGTGTGTGTTGTGTGCCACACTGTCAGATTTAGTTCAAAGTTTTTGAAAGGCTGTGTTGTCAGTTGGTATAGGCTAGAATTTCCCTACACATTCCCTAAACATTCTTTAGCAGCATTTAGTTGTCACCTAATTAATGTCATGTTTCAAACATGTATACAGCTCTGTAAATGTTGCTGCCTTAAGATAAAAAGCAACAAATAGATAGTCAAATGTGCTGTTTATCTAAAGAGTTTTTAAAATCCTTCAGTGGCCTACTGTTCTTCTACAACAAACAGACCTACTTTCGAAATGGTGAATCATCTTACAGCCTCTCTTTCTCAAGTAATCAACAGAACGTTCCATCTGGGTGACTGACTGCGTCTGTACAGAGATGGCACAGAAAACGGCCACCTCTGCCAGAGACATTCATCCTCCCTTCAATCTATCAGTTTGAAGCCAACGGTCACATTGTTCTGGGGTTTTCATGGCATCCATTTGCCAAACCAGCTGGGAAACGCTTCCTAGTTCACCATGATTCAAGTGAAATGCCCATGAAACGTTATTGGACAAAGGTCCAGCCCTGATTATCTTAATGAATGGCATAAAACACATATCAAAAACATGTGCCATTCCTGATTCCGTTCCATCCATTACAATGAGCCCGTCCTCCCCATTTCACGTCTACCAGCCTCCACTGATATACATGAGGTCCACAACTCTCCAAATGGTCCCCCTGTTATGGTGTTGTCATGCATTAAACCAGGTGATGCTGGGTGTTGTTGGTGCAGATTTCATTGTAAGGAATGAACCTTAAATGTAACCTTAAGTAAACAGAGTTTGTATTTGTTCAATTATACCCAGGGCTCTTCATAAAATAGGGTGCGTCAGAGTCAGGTGAACTAGAAACCTTCAAAGAGTGCCCTGACAAAGGCTCTCATACTGAATATATTGAAGGAGTTCGGGGCCTTGAGAAACATGTGTCTCCTGTCTCCTCTATGCAATTTGAAATGATCCCTTTCTGTTCAAAGGGCTCCAGAGTGCTCTCTCATCTCTCCAGCACATCAGCTCCAGACTACAGACCCAAAGATGGATGCCTGGGAAAGAAGGATGAAAGTCCAGGAAATGACTCTGAACGGGAATAACCCACTCATTGGTGCCACTCCATGAAATCCACCCTTAGGAATCTTGGCATTCCTATCGGAGCCGCTACAGCAGGAGAGGGACTGAGGTGGGAATTGTTAAACTGGATTTAAATCACGTATGCAGTTTTAGCAACTTTTTTGGAATTTACTTCTCCCCTTTTCTGGCTCAGCAACAGCAATGAAAATGAGCTTGGAGTGAGTGGGAGGCAAGAGAGTCTCCAGATCATGTAAATGTATTTTTGCTTCATTCTGAGTCTGACTCCAGGCCAAAGCATGCTTGTATTGGCAGTGACAGAAGTGGTGGTGAAGTAACACCCATCTCCCCCAGCCAACTCTTCTCTTATAGAACTGTACAGTACAGCAGATGATGACTCCAGATATACCGTAGAGAGGGGACAACACAACTCAAGCCACATGTTTGATACCAGTCCTCATTCCATTCCATGCATGACAATGACACCGTCCTCCCATGTGGTGGACATATTTACACCCCCTTCCTAACATCATCCTATAACCATGATTTAATTTGATTGATTCACACGTTTGTGCTTTAACTAGATTAATGCTCATAAAACAATGTGTTTGTCTTTTGTCCAATTATTGTATTGAATGAGTAATGCCCATGTCTCAAGTCAATCATAAAGATGTTAAGATATAGAAAAGCAATAAGAACAAGATATAATTCTCTATTTCACGCAAGATGACTTTGTTGTAATTTTGTTATTTGATTTAGCCTCCCCATTTACCAGCAAACTGATGTTGTCATTATTAGAAATTTGGCCACTTGACTGTATGTAGAAAGTTCATCAGAAGAGAGAGAGAGAGAGAGAGAGAGAGAGAGAGAGAGAGAGAGAGAGAGAGAGAGAGAGAGAGAGAGAGAGAGAGAGAGAGAGAGAGAGCACATTGGAAGTTCAACAGCTTTATTCTATGAGTCTCTCTTGTTTTTTTACCCCAGATGTAATCAGGCCACCACATGTGTTCTACATAAGATGATCACATTCAGTTGTACTGCTAATGCCTGAAATGTGCTCTGTGTTGAAAAGGACAGCACCACAAACATGAAAGAGTTTCTCAGTTTGAGAACTAAGACGATTTAAAATGCTCAAAATGCTCAAATGCTCAAAGTCATTATTTAATCTCTTGCTACTGAGATAATTACATTGAAAAAGTATCTTTCTCACATGTCTGTGAGAAAGATGGGGAGATATGATGATGCTATCAATGTTCATGATTATATGAGAGAACCAGCTGTGTGTTGGTGTTGCAATTTCTTTGGGCTTTCGTGCAAGGAGGAGATTCACAGCAAGATCAATGGCCAACTTGGTAGAGTTTGCCAAATATTTCCAATTAGAATCATGTTGTTTTTCCGTATGATACAATAACTTCAGCATTACACCATTTATGCTTTTCATTTGAGGACTCTTTAACTGTTTTGAACCTCTTTAGAACCTCTCTCCATGGAACATACCTTCACTTCAGCATCATCTTTCACATCAGAACCAGAAAACAAGCAAACACATAGAAATGTTGAACTCTTTATCCCTATAGTCTCTTGTCATGTGTAGCTCTGTTTTTGACCCAAATGCAGATCCGGGTGCAAACTCCATGTAAGTGCAGTGCAGTTCACCAGTCAAATCAAATACATTGTTTTTCCTTTATCCTTAGCTTTATCAGCAGTATGTGCACAACAATCCCAAACCAAAAACGTATGCAACCAAAAACATATGCAGATGTGTGTAACACATAACTGCAATGCTATGCAGCTCGGTATTGCCTCTGTATGGTCTGTCAACTGTAACTGGCCCCCAGGCAGCAGGTGTGGTTCAGCCAGCCTGGCTTCAGTGCCCAGACGTCGCACACATTTCTTCCCCAGTCGGGAGCACTTTCATGGGCTGTGAGGTCAGACAGTGGCCTGTTTGAAAACAGAGGGCCGTAACGACTCACATACACCTCAATCCTGCCACCCATCCATCCATACACCCCAATCCTGCCACCCATCCATCCATACACCCCAATCCTGCCATCCATCCATCCACTCAGAACACGCGATCCCATATGGACTCTGTGGTGGACGCTTTGTTTGATAAAAATGCAGCTATTCATGTTTTAGGCATTATTAGAATTGAATCCCTTTTGCAAGTACATGTACACTCATCGGCCACTTTTTATGTACACCTTGCTAGTACCGGGTTGGACCCCCTTTTGCCTTCAGAACTGCCTTAATTCTTTGTGGCATAGATTCAACAAGGTGCTGGAAACATTCCTCAGAGATTTTGGTCCATATTGACATGATAGCATCATTGCTGCAGATTTGTCGGCTGCACATCCATGATGCGAATCTCCCGTTCCACCACATCTCAAAGGAGCTCTATTGGATTGAGATGTGGTGACTGTGGAGGCCATTGGAGTACAGTGAACTCATTGTCATGTTCAAGAAACCAGTTTGAGATTATGTGAGCTTTGTGACATGGCGCGTTATCCTGCTGGAAGTAGCCGTCAGAAGATGGGTACACTGTGGTCATAAAAGGATGGACATGGTCAGCAACAATACTCAGGTAGGCTGTGGCGTTTAAACAATGCTCAATTGGTACTAAGGGGCCCAAAGTGTGCCAAGAAAATATCCCCCACACCATTAGATATTTGCGTTTACGAGCAGTTGAACAGGTGTACCTAATAAAGTGGCCGGTGAGTGTATATTCTTATTTAAGAACCTCTCCTGGAGCATTCTCTGTATCTATTCATATGGGGCAGGTTTAGGGGATTATGGCAAAAGAAGGATGCATATAGGGCAGGTATTCAAGGTTCATGGGAGAGGGTGGACATATGGGCCAGATATGTGTGGTATTTGGGGTTTAGTTAAAGAGAAGAAAGGGCCAAATTCATGAACACTAAATCTGGCCTTCAGCCTGACTCAAGACCTGCTGGGCATGTGTTTTCCTGCCTGCCTCTGTACCAGGAGAGAACATGTAAAGACATCAGATAACTGCCACCTGTACTGAGGGGGAGGCTAGTGGAGGTAGAAATCGGAGGACGGGCTCATTGCAATGCATGGAATGGAATAAGGAATGGTATCATACGATGATCGGATTTCGACCTCCACCAGCCTCCCCTGACCTGTACTGAGAGGTAGAACAGAAGGGGTGTAGGGGTGAACACACTGAGCCTATGGTGTTCATTTATCTTCATTGCAACCATGTTAGCCTTTACTGTGTACATATGATGTTTGGACCCTGAACAAACAGATAAGTCTGTTTCTCATTATAATAACTCTGTAGTCTTCGAGAACAATTGGATATGAGTTTCTACTCCCCTAAAAACACAATGGTGTTTCATCTCAATATTCAAAATCTGGAGGAGTTGTTCTGCCAATGCCTACAGGAGTAGAAGGCACTTTTCATGAAGAACTCAGGAGATCGTACAATCCCTCTGTAGCCCTTGGCTGAACATCTTGTTTTTACGCCTCCTCCACCCATGCGCATGTGTGTGTGTGTGTGTGTGTGTGTGTGTGTGTATACAGTATGTGTGTTCTCTTCTTGTTCGCGCCACTCATATTCTTCTCATTCTCTTTATGTCCGCTCCTTCTCGTGTGCTCCTCTTTGATGGTATTAAGGGTCTATTCACCATGTCCCAGACATCGGGAGTGTCTCAGTGCCCCCAGTGCCAGAGCTGTCAGCCAGAGGGGGATTTGGCACTTTGACGCCTGGGAGAGACTGGAAGACTGGGCTAGTGAGAAAGCAAACCTCCTCATCCTTAATCCTCCTCACCCTCTGTTGGCCCAGGCTCTCCCCACGCTTCAGACTACACCAAGAAGGAAGTGACAGCCCTTGTCCCCTTCCTTCAATTTTGAGGTTTTAGTATTCTACAGTATTTCTTCTTTGAGCCTTGTGTCTATCCAGCTTTTTATCAAACAACGTTGTAATACCTTGATTATTCTGCCATATCCAGACATATGTCTATCATATATTACCTTTTAAAACCTGTATGAAAATATGACAATGAGGTGTCATGTATGAGTATCTCAACAAATTCAAAAGCGGGTTCAGTAGACGTGAGAAAACCTTTGGATTTTGATCCTGTTGTATAATTTAGGGGTATTTAAGCAGTAAACACACCCTGTATAGATGATCCTCTTGCTTGTGTGTTTCCTGGTCGTGAGCTGCCAGGGGAATGTTAGCAGGAGTAGATAGGCACACCCAACATGGCCGCAGGTATTGTTCTACTTGTTCCTCTGACAGAGGAAACGGTTGGTTTTCAAAGACCTCAACTGTGATGACTTGCCAAGAAGACAAAGAAGAGGAAGACAAAGAGGAGGAAGGGAGGAGAGGATGAGAAGAGTTGAGAGGGTAGGAGAAGGCTGAAATCTGAAGCAGGGTCTCAGAGAGCCAACCATCATTGATGGCCTCCTGCCACATAAGATGGAAACAGGCAACAAGAGGGCAGCCGTGTGGAGACTCTGAATTAGCAACATCTGGGACAAAATCAGTCACACATTGAACTGTACACCTGCTATAAACCTCCCCATACACCTTAGAACAAAACAGCTTTTGTGTCTCCTACAAATGATGTACTGTACTGTATGTCATGAGAAAGCACAAATCTAGTATTTCAGTCTGATGATCCTCACCAAATAGTATGAGTCTGACTGAGGGGTCAACAGCTGTTACAGTGTGGACAGACTAACATCACTAAGATCCATGAGGACTAAACTCCTCTCACCGTGTGTGTACAGTACAGTGCGTGAGTGTGTGTGTGTGTGTGTGTGTGTGTGTGTGTGTGTGTGTGTGTGTGTGTGTGTGTGTGTGTGTGTGTGTGTGTGTGTGTGTGTGTGTGTGTGTGTGTGTGTGTGTGTGCATGCTTGTTACTGGACATTGGTTAATAGGGCACTTGGGGTCATTCCTCCCAGTAGCTGTGCATGCAGGGAATGTTATTCTAAAGCCTCGCTGTGGAATGTCCTGTTCAAACACTGTAGTCTGTACTCCTACACTGTGTTCCCTTTAAAGGCTGATAGAAAACATCAGTCTAAAGTGACTTTCTTCACTTCAGGGTTGATGGGAACTTTTAACCTGGTTGCATAAATTTCCTCTGCAGCATTTAACAGTTGTCAAAGTAAATTATACATCAACACATGATACCTCGAAGCATTCATCCATGCACATGTGTGAAAATGTCACACACTCATACACATACCTGCACACACGCACACACGCACACGCACACACACACACACACGCACACATGCACACACGCACACACGCACACACGCACACACACACACACGCACACACACACACACTTTTCAATTTACACTCAACTCACAAACTAACCAAATTCATCATATGCATCCTGCCAATTCTAGCTATGTCTTTCCAGGTGGTCTGTGCTTCTGACCAACTGTGTCTGTGAGATATTGGGTGAGCAGAGACAGAGATACACCAGCTGGTGTATCCAGATCATTCTGTCGAAGTCCTCATTATTCAGGGCCACCTCTGAGACTAAAGATTCATAATCAGGAGCTGATGTTTAAACTCAAACTAACTAGGGGGGGGGGGGGGGGGGGATAGAAGGAACACAGAAACAGGATTGGGCAAGTTTCCCCCAGTTCACATTTTGTTTCAATTCTTCTCAGTTTTTAGACTAGTGGCATAGAAGGGGCAGAGAGACCAGATAGTACCCAGCATGCATTGTGGTCTAAATCAGATTTTTATGAGGAACAGGCTAGAGTCCCATAAATCATCTCTCATTGCGTGTGTGTGTGTGTGTGTGTGTGTGTGTGTGTGTGTGTGTGTGTGTGTGTGTGTGTGTGTGTGTGTGTGTGTGTGCTAAGTGAGCACGCATGTGTTTGACACTTGCTTTTCATTATCTCCCATTAGGAGACATCAGGAATAACTGTAAATTACATACAGAAAAGCTATGAATATGAACTGATGAAAGGAATGACTGGGAGAAAACATCTCATTCTTGTTATTTTATTAACAGTATCCTGTAGATGATCATAACATGAAGAGGATGGTCAAAACTACCCCTAAAAGAAATGTGTTTCATCTGATTCGAGTCAAGAAGCTGGTGCCATGAGGACATTATTTCCAGTAGATAGTTTTGACAGGGGTTATTCATTGATTGTGACTGTGTATCCCATGATCGTGGCCTGCTGGTTACCTATCTTTTTCACTGCTGTGCTACAGTAGCTCCTGAAATGGGCACAGAGGACTGAGCTGTTATTTTTTGTGTACTAAAACAACTCAAAACTTGTCCAAATGACACTGACATGAACTGAGTGATTACTCTGGAGGTCTTGACAGCTATTTCACTAGAATTACACATAAGAGCCATAAACTTTTCACCTTGGCCTCCAACCTCAACAGGTCAGCAGGTAAAGCCTCAGGCTTGTGTGTGTACGTGTGTGTGTGTGTGTGTGTGTGTGTGTGTGTGTGTGTGTGTGTGTGTGTGTGTGTGTGCGCCTTCTGGTCTTTGTAATTTGTTCTCGTACAGTAATGGCAGGTCATTATAAGAAGGAGATAAACTCACTGCAACTGTTTGACCTCCTGTCCTTTCAAAGTCAAAGTTTTTAGACCTTAAATATTTCACTTTAAGAGAAAGGCGGTGTGTGTGTGTGTGTGTATCTGTGTGTGTGTGTGTGTGTGTGTGTGTGTGTGTGTGTGTGTGTGTGTGTGTGTGTGTGAGTGTGTGTGTGTGTGTGTGTGAGTGTGTGAGTGTGTGTGTGAGTGTGTGTGTGTGTGTGTGTGTGAGTGTGTGTGTATGTGTGTGTGAGTGTGTGTGTATTTCCTGTACATGCGTTTGTGTGCTCACATACTGTAACTGTGTGTGTTCTCTTCTATTTGCTCACCGAAGCTGTCAATATGCACCCAGCTTAACCTAACTGTGAACACATTTTCTGAATTTCGTACTTGGAATTTCTCTCACATACTGTATTTCAGTTAGATACTCCCTTGCCAGTGACCCTTTGACTGCTGAGCTTGGGGGTGTTTTCTCTCCTTGCGTTCCTGGTTTAATGCTTGACCATGGCACAGTATCCCTCACC